>NW_015091056.1:590596-634037 GCF_001431845.1 Calidris pugnax
CCAGGGCCGGACCCGGTGCCGCCGCCGCCCGGAGGCGATCCCCGCCGCGGGGGGGGGGGGGGTGTCGTGGGTCTGGGACCGGGCGAGTCCCGGTGACCCCGCGGGGGCTGCGGCGGCCGGAGGGGCGTCCGCGACCGCTCCTCAGAGTGGGCAGCGGGCTCGGGGGGGTCTGAATCCCCGCTGCAGCATCTCGGTGGCCCGGGGTACCCCCGCGGTCCGGGGCTGTGCACAGAAGCCGCCGGTGTGACGCGCCGGTGCCGCTGGATTTGTGATTTCTGCTCACGCTGGAAACAGTTCCTGCTGCATTAACATTTTTTTTCTTTCATTTTTTTCGCCCCCCCGGGGCACACATCTCCCTGCTTTTCCCCGTCGGAAGCCCGAGCGATCCCGTGTTTACCTCCCGGAGCGGGGCTCGTCTCGGCGCTGTCTGTGCCGGACGCGGCTGCTCGGTCCCCCCGACGGCTCTGCCTCCCGCCCCTGCTCCGGGCGCTCCCGGGGCTGGCGGCAGTCACTGAGGGGCTGTTTGCAGTTTGCCCACATTCATTTCTCCTTTCTTTCTTTTTTTTTTTTTTCCTGTTTTTATTTTTTTTTAGGTCTACCTGCTCCCCGGAGGAGGAATTTCGGGCTCTCCCGGGACGCGGGCTCCCGCCGTGCGCCCCCCGCCCCCCTGCGCGCTGCGGGGCTCTGCGGGCGCGGCGGGGGCTCCGGGACCGGTGGGCGGCGGGGGCGTCCCGGGAATCGGCCTCGGAAATGAGGAGAGCGGGACGTGTCTCGCTGTATCTATAGGGCCGGCTCCCGCAGAGAACCGGCGCCCGTCTGCCCCCCGGTCCCCGAGAAGAAATCTGCCGTTTCCCCGAGATTTCAGGGTTGCCCGTTTTAGGGAGCTGGGAGGCGTTTTTAGGAGTTTTAAAGAACATTTTAAAAATGAGCGTGGCCTCCTGAAGGGGCTGCAGATTTACCCAGCAGCTCTCTTCAAGGAGACCCAAGACTGTCCCGAGTTTCTTTACTGGACCCGAAGGCTCTCAAACTTTTACTCTTAGAGCTGTTGTTTTATACTTTACCCTCTCCCTCTTAAACAAACGTTTGCTCCCCATCTCCTTCCCCCAGTAAGCAGCGCCTTGGGGATAACTTCTGTTTAGTTTTAAGTTCCTGTCTCCTGTTGGGCAGCTTTAGGAACAGTAGAGAAAGACAATCCGCGTTCACTGAGTACCGACAATGATGCTGTATTTTTTTTCGATGGACGACTCATTAATTGCCAGGAAAAGCTGTAAAAGGAGAGAAAAGTTCGTCTAGATTTTTTTTCTCTGAGGTGACTGTACCTAGAAGGTTAAGATGATTTCTGGTTAAATTAATTCCAAGGCAGAATGGACAGACTGAGGCGCGGGCAGAGAACTGAGGAAGGCGTGTGTTAAGATGCTGAAGGAAATAATGCTCAAAAGCAGTGGAGAGGCCTTAAAACACGTGGCTTTGCCTGGACAGTGACTGCACACGGGTGGAAGTGGATGTGCAGCATTCCATGCATTTTTTGCGTCCTGGAGGAGTCTTTGGCCATTAGCTGAGCTGAAGGGCTCCTGCCAGTGGGTCAGAGCTGGGGCTGATCCAGGGGTGGCTGTGGTGGGACCACAGTAACCACCTGGATAGTGATGGGATTGCGCTGTCCTGAGGCGTGTGATGCAGTCACTCCAGGAGATCACTTCAGTTTGCTTCAGTTTTGGGAAGTCTAAAAATCGCATGGAGAGTTGCTGTAAGAAACTACGATTTTAAGCTGAATATAATTTAAAAAAAAAAAAGGGGGGGGAAGGAAGAAAGGAAAATCCAGTGGGTATTTATAGACCTTTGTCAGTGACACCTTTTAATATTTATCATAGAGTTACACCTCCACAAATCTGATCTTGGAGAAGTCGTGGAGCTGGCTATCGAGTTTTTAGGCTGACTGCGAAAACGTAGCTCCGTGCCCTCTGTGTTGTGTCACACACGGCCCTGCTCCGTGCCCTCTGTGTTGTGTCACACACGGCCCTGCTCCGTGCCCTCTGTGATGTGTCACACACATCCCTGCTCCGTGCCCTCTGTGATGTGTCACACACGGCCCTGCTTTCGGTGCCTACAGAGGTCAATGAATGCACTCTCCTGGGTCGAGTGCTTCCTCCTGGCCCCTGGTCAATAGGTGCTGCGTGTTTGTCCCATCCTCCCATTGAATGCATGACATGCTCTCCCCCAGAGCTGTCACTACTTCCCAGGTGACAGGGAGAGACAGGAACACCTCCTCTGGCTCCCCCGGGATCAAGGACCTGGGGCTGTGCCCTCTGCTGATAAGGAGGATGGTTGAGCAGCACTCTGAGGAAGAGGACAACAGACCCTGCAGCTGAAGAGCCTCCTCCTTAACTCTTTGCACCTTGGCACGCTTCCTGTGCCAGCTCAGGAACTCAGGACAATTAATTAAATTAACAAAAGGTGTAAACTAAAAGTGCCTGTGAACTCCATTGAACCTCATTTTGCATGCTCTTATTCACAACAGAACTGGCTGCAATTTGATTTAAATTAATTCACTTTCAGAATAAAATAACACTGAATAGAATAAAAGGAGCATTAGTTTGGAATGAATGTCTATACAGAAGTGTTAGTGGTTTAACTAATCCACTTTAAAAATTAACTCTATTAATTTTCCTGGGCATTTCCATCTAGTCTAGCTTGCTTTGTCTCTCAGTCGCCCGTCGGTAAGATGGAAATAGTGATTGCCTGCTCACTTTTTAACGTTGTTCTGTCGAAGGGTCTGTAACTGCAGCGTTTTGCCTGATATTCAGCATGTATGTTCTGCCAAAGCCAGCTCTGGATTTTGTGCACACCTGCAAAATCCAAAATCCTTGCCTGGCGGTGTTTTTGGGGGACCGTGCCCAGCTGTGTGTGGCCACGGGGGACGCGGGGCCCTGGGGAATTGGGGCCTCTTTGTGCATTTTAAACTTTCCCTGAACGTCTCTTTGGCTTTGGCTCTGCGTTTTCTTCAGAGACCCTGGGCAAAGATTTAAGAACTCTCTAACTTTAGTCATCCTAATGAACGGCTTCAATGGTGCTAATGGGAACTAGGGCACTTTCTTTATTAATGGAAATCAGGCCACTTATTTACCTCACAAAAATACACAGAACCTAGTCTCACGGTTTTCTGCACAACACAAATTATGAACTTTAATCTATTTTATAGGTAGCTCTATTAAAATCCATAGGGATACAGCAAGAATAAAATTATCCCGTTACAATAGAAATAGAGTACTTGTGAGAATGAGCACGAGCACAGCTTTCTCACTGGGACTCGTTTCTGTTTAGGTACATTTTCACAGTCATGGTTTCACTAGCTCCTGCTACCTGTGGCAAGGCTGGAGAAACACATTGTCTGAGTCAAAAATGGGGACCTTCTTGAAATTTTTTTATCAAAACTTGGTGGGTTTTGGACTAAAGGAATTCTGTCTTTGTTAGTTTCCTTCTTCCTAGTCAGCTTTCTTCAGCATTTTCCAGTCTTTCTTGAACGTTTTCACTCCAAATAGAGCTTCTTGTATGCTTTTTGGTTGCCAAAAGCTGGAGAATTGTCATTATTTTGATTTTGTTGTTGGTTGTTCTTTTAAAATAAGAACCAACCCTTTTCCAGAGCATTAGGGAGGAATCCATTTCCAGGGAGTGCTAAGGGAATGGACGTGGCATTAGCTGAGTTTTCATGGTGAGAGAAAGTAGTGTATCATTGTCAGGCTTCGAGCCTAGTTGGTAATAATAAAGCACATCACCTGATGCTCTAACAATACTCCTATATATAGACTACATATATAACACAAATAAACAACCCCATATATTCTGGCTAGATGTGCCCCTGATGAGAACAGTTCCTCTCAAGTGCAGGAAGTTCCCTTCTCCCAACCCCTCTCATTTTTGAGGGCAGGAAACTGCCTGTGTCTTGGTTGTGCTCAGGCTTGTGTCCTACGGCTGCCTGTGCTTAAACTACTGGTTTTGTGATTCCTTGGTTAATGTTGCATTTGATCCTGCTGAGCTTAATCAGGAAAACCTGTGTTGACCGAATATGACTTTTGCTTAAATAAAGGAATTGAAGAGCTCTCTCTGAGAGCTGGGCCTAGTTCCAGTTCTCACTGCTAAAAGGAGAGGATATTGTCAAGGTATTTTTGATTTATGGTGATAAACATTTTTCCTTCCTTCAAAATATTATATTCCTTTGGTAATAGTTTAGTTTAGCATCTTTCTGATTAATTTTACTCTGTGTATCTTTGTTGTTTATACACGATTGAAAATAAATATATCATGTTACAGGAAAAAGAGATGAGGCTGTTGGAGAGGAAGGCTCTGAGGACACGTCAGACCAATTGTCACTGGCTTAAAATGTGGTCCCTGTTCTTTGTGGTGCAAGAGATGAAAAACTCTGTGAGGCTGAAGGCTTTCCAAAATGCTTTATTCTGCTCGGTAAGTTGTTTTCTTGTGTTTTATTTCTGATGGCAGATGTTAACCAAAGGACATTTACAGTTCCTGTGAGCGAGCTCTTTGCCCTGGGTGCCCACTGGCCCCGCGGGGGGTCGGTGCTCACCTTCCCAAGGAGCAGCGGCTCCAGTTTCGGGACCATTCTGGGCTCCGTGGCAGGACCAGCACCTCCTCCTCGGGCCTGCCATCCTTCTGGGGTGCAGCAAACAGACACCCCCACTGCCAACACACCACTGGGGCCACGGCCGCTTTCCTCCCGGTGTTAAGTATAAACCAGACACGTTCCATCTTACTCCCCTTTGCCCCCTCCTTCGTCACTGTTGCACTGGGTTTCACCATGCAATGCTTTTTCAGCTGAAGATTTTAAAATTATATAAAAGAATTTTTTAAAAAAGGTTTTAAAAATATCCAGACCAGATCATCTTAAGGACATGGGTTAGTGGTGGTTTTGTCAGTGCTGGGTTAATGGTTGGACTCGATGATCTGAAAGGTCCCTTCCAACCTTGATGATTCTATGATTTTAACTTCCTTTTCTGAGTTAAAACTCAGGTCTCTGAAACCTTCTCTTCTGGCTGATTCTTTCAGGCCATTGCTTCTGCTTGGGAAGGTGCTCTCCCTGGCCTTCTGCAAGCCCTGCTCCTTAGCATCTTCCCTGGCTTCACATTGTCCCTGTGTTTTCTGCTGCTCTTCAGGAGGTGTGCTCAGGTCTCTGTCTTCGCTCCCTCCTTTTCCCAGATCCATGGCTGGGAACAGCCTGAGGATACCTTAGGGACTGCAGCTCACTGGACATCATCTCTAGCAGCAACTTCTCACTAGTCACAGATGTGGCTTCACATCACATCTTTTTTTGATAGGTGCTCCCTCTTCCTACACCTCTCTCCTACCTTTGGTCTCTACACAGCCGGAGCAGAACTTCTCTTCTCCCTTCCTAAAGCTCTCATCTCCTCTGCTTCCTTGGACGTGGCTGAGGGCATTGGTTCTTCCAGTTTTGGTGAGAAAGGTTTACAGTGCCGATGCCTTCTCTGCCCTCTTGTTCCCTCAGATGTGAACGCTGTCTCCAAGTGCATCTATCAGCTCTTCCTACAAAAGCAGAGAATAATCTGACTTTTCTGCTCAATAGACTAAACTTGGCTCAGGTTTCTGCCTGGCTTCCCAAGTGCATCTCCTCTCTCTGCTTCTGGACTCTTAGAGAAGCCATTCAGTTCATCCCTCTGGTTAATAGCTCTGCCCATGTTGCCCTGTCACTCCCTCCGGCTCACTGACTCCTGAAATACCCTGCCTTCACCCTCTTGGTCCTTCCCCAGCCATTCCTCACCCCTGCCTGTTCTCCTGCCATACCCTCTCATCCCTTCTTCCACTGGTCCGGCCAAGCCAGACTTACCTGCCTTCCCCATTCCTGAGCACATGAACTGTTTCTGAAGCCTTTTGGTGGATTTCCAAGTTGCTCTCAGGGGTAGCTGTGGTTGCACAGGGCTCCCAAACGCCTGGGCTGTGGCAGTCCCGATGTCCTCTGCTCAGACTCCCCACACTGATTTCCCAGGCTCCGCAGATGCTCCCCAGCACAGAGCAGCTCGGCTCGTCCCCAGGCTGTAACAGGGAAGCACTGCTGGTGTATCTCCCATTTATTTATGCTGTTTCTGGGACTAAGCACAGGCACTGTAAACCCTGGTTGTCCCCTGGGCTCCTGGGCATGTCCACGTCCCTCAGCTGCCAGCACGTCCTCCACCTCCTAAGCCTTTTGGTGGATTTCCAGGTTGCTCTCGGGGGTAGCTGTGGTTGCACAGGGCTCCCAAACGCCTGGGCTGTGGCAGTCCCGATGTCCTCTGCTCAGACTCCCCACACTGATTTCCCAGGCTCCACAGATGCTCCCCAGCACAGAGCAGCTCGGCTCGTCCCCAGGCTGTAACAGGGAAGCACTGCTGGTGTATCTCCCATTTATTTATGCTGTTTCTGGGACTAAGCACAGGCACTGTAAACCCTGGTTGTCCCCTGGGCTCCTGGGCATGTCCACGTCCCTCAGCTGCCAGCACGTCCTCCACCTCCTGCTGGCTGGGAGCCCTGCACCGAGGTGCTTTGACACTCCTGGTTTCGTGTGTGATGTGACATGTCAGAGCAGCAGCGCTTGGACTCCATCACCCCTCCACCTCTGCCGGAGATTTGGGATCCTGCCATCGGGGGGGATTTTTCTTCCCTGATAGGGGAATTCCGAGGCAGAGCTGCTGCCCGCTGGCTCTGTCAGGGAGGAGGGAGGCGACAGGGACGAGCTCCAGAAACCTCCTTGCTGTGGGGAGGGGGGTCTGTGGGGCTGGGGAGGGCGAAGGGGGGAAGGACATTTCCTCTGAGGGAGCAGGACATTTCCTCAGGCAGCATCTGTGCTGGGGAAATGTGATGGGCAAACCCTCCTGCTCCGAGGGGGAGCCTGTGGAGGACAAGGGACAATCCTCTCACCGGTGCTGAGTAAGGAGAGGGGACTGTCCCGCAGGGCAAGCACCCGGCTGCAGGCGCTGCCATCATGCCCCCCATGATGTGGGGCAGTGCCCACGCAGCGGGTACCATCACTCCAGTGCCCTGTGTCCGGAGCCGGGACCCTGCAGGGCTCAGCTCCATCTGGAGCCAGGCTTGTGCCGTGGCTCCAAAAAGGCCAGAGTCCTTGTGGTCTCCAAGTCCATGAGTTCAGCTGAATTCCATCACTTGTGGTGTTAACGAACCTCCACACAGCACAGCATGACATAGCACAAGTCATATGTATTTAGATTTTTCAGGACCACCTTTCCAAGTAGAGTTTCTCCAGAAATCTTAACTTTCTGCTAATTAAAATAATCTCAGATAAAACCACTACTATAAAGAGAGTTGTTCTCACCTTCTCCTTCAAGTCACAGGTTCTTTATTTCAGAACAAGCCTTGTGTGGGGATCAGAGTCAAAACGGGAAGTATTTAGAGAAGGTGGTAACCCTGTGTAGACAGAGAACAGGATTTCATTGCTATGGATGGTGGTAGCACAAAGACCACCTGCCCACACAGCTCTGCCCCCAGACCTACTGCTCACCTTGCCCTTCCCTGTCCGTCCCTCTCCTCTCCCACCTCTGCCCAGGAGGGTTCAGACCCTTTGGTGTGGAAGAATTTAAACCCTTCAGAAACCACGGAGGAACCTGCCGAGTTCATTTTCAGTGTATCTGGTTTTGTGCTCTTGGGTTGGCCGGACTTCTGATGTTTTGCTGGGGTTTCATGGTTGCTGGCAAACAACTGGGGAGGTTTTTCCCAGAGACATCTAAGGGAGAAAAGAAAACATCCTAACAGAGCGCACGGCAGCAGGTGCCTGACTTTTAAAAATCAGTTTTGATATTTGGTCATTTAGCTCTCCATCACACGCAAAGTCATAACAGGTGAGAGGATGCAGCACTGACATCTCTTTTCCTGCATCAGTAAGTGTCTCGTCCAGTAAAGATATGCTCAACCATCACTTGTAAGAGACTTTACAGACCCAGGAGCACACGGGGTGACAGACACTTGTTCTGAGCCAGTGGTGTAACCCATCTGCTGCTATTTTATACTTCAGGAGGTTTGTGCAGTGCCTTATCCAGAGATCTCTGAGGGTTTAGTAATAGGAACTTTTTCATTGCCTTCTGCACAAATAATTAATTAATTAGTTTAATTAATAACTAGTGCTTGAAAATCTCCATCTTGTTTATATACAATTAGTCAGCTTCTGAGTATGGTAGCAATTTATGTTGAAATACTCGCCTTGTGTTTTTTAACAGTTTGAGTGCTCTAGATAGAGTCAAAATACCCAGACTTAGTGGCTCCCACATAAAAAATAAAATTGTTCAAATGGCAAAGCTGCAAAACTCCAGTTCAAAGGGTGAAAGTTTTGCAAAATGTTCCAGTAATAATAAATGTAAATTTTGTTATGACCACTTGGTGTCATCTAGACAGAGCTAGTTAGCTAGCTTCTTGTTCTAGACTTGGTTTTAGCATTAAAAAAACACAATTAGTCTTGATTGCCTGAGACCTGGGGGACCAATACTGGCTCTTATTCTCTGCAGGGGAGCTCCTCAGAGACAGCCTTGCAGGGTCACCAGAAGACCACCAGCCTTCATGACTGTATTCCTCTTAGAAAGGCTGCTCTGGGGGCAGACCTGGGCATGCGACCCAGACCAAAGTTATTTTGCTGGGGGGGGCTGCTGGAGAGCAAACGAGGAGAGCACGTCCTGCTTGCTGTACCTGAGACCAGGAGAAGGGGTCCAGCGTGTGGCAGAGAGCACGGTCAGTGACACCAGCGTGTGGCAGAGAGCACAGTTAGTGACACGAGCGGAGCCCTCGTGAGCTGCCGTGCAAATGTGGTGCCAGCCTGGGACAGCCCTTAGCACTCTCCACCTCCCGAGCCCTCCACCTCTGCCTGTCCGCCGGCGAGAGGAAAGCATTCAGCCCTCGGACGAGACAAACAACTCCAGGGCTCTGGGGAGAAGCACATTTTTCAAGAATTCCTTGTGAGGTGAAACACTCGGAATATATTTTTCTTTTTCTTTGCAAAGAGCCGCCTCTGTTCTGCTCTCCAGTTGGGCGACCCTGCAGTGAGTTACACCCAGCAAATGGGTAATTGCTTGGAACTTGGAACTGAGGCTTGGAAAATCTTTTTGTGTTTAAATCTGTACCTAATCAAATATCTGCTCACTCTGTGAGGAGCAAGAGCATTGAGCCGAGAGGGGGAATATTTCACATTGGCAGAAATGAAAGGCGAGGTTTTGATTCGGTTGCTTAAACTCAGTTTACCAGGAGGCGAGTTTAGAGAGAGGATGCTTTTAAAAGGGTTTTAATTGTTTCATATATCCGAGTTTGCTGTGTTTTAAATATTTATGGCGATTACCTTTGCTGCTGACAGTCGAAGGAATCTGATTGTGTTTGGTGCTGCCCACCATGAAAAGTGTGACATGGAGAGTGTAACGGAGCTGGGAAAAACAGAGGTAGAATTAAGTGCAATTAGTAAAATGCAACAAATGAGTAGTTGATTACTTACCAAGAAGAGAATGGTCATACCTCGTCAGCACTGCAACTCTCCAGTTATTCACACATTGCCCGCTGATGCTGAGAAACTGGAGGAAATTGACATAAAATAACTCCAATTGCTGCTGGACTGTAAGGAGTGGTTTATGGGAAAGGTTAGACCAGGCAGCCTGCCCGGGGGGTGTGTAGCAGCGTGGTATTTTCGGCGGGTGGTGAAGGGGTGGGTGGAAGCTGCGGCTCCGGGAGCCGCTGCCGGGGCTGGGACAGGGAGAGGGAAGGAGCGGGCTGGGGCTGCTGGAGGAGCACCAGTGCTGAGACGAGGAGGAGGAGGAGGAGAGCCTATGCCAAACGCTAGGAAATGTTACCTCCTGTGAGAACTGTTGGGCTGTGGTCAGGAGTTATACAAAACCCCTCAGCTGAGTCATTTAAACTGAATTGTACAAAACACTCTAGAAAATATGCTGCATTGGCAGAGGGCAAGCCCAGAGTGGGAACAACCAGCCTGGTCCCTGGGTTCCTTTCTCCCAGGGGCCCTCTTCTGCTGGTACGGTAGGTACTGACTGACTTAGCAAGCAGCAGAACAGGGATGGCTGGAGGCAGAGGGGAAATTCAGCACTCGAGTCCTGTGCATGGTGTTACGCAGAGCAGTGGCCCCACGGACACGGCCCGTCGGGCGGGCAGGTGGGAGCAGAGCCAGCCTCGTCCCCCTCTCTGCCATCGGATCAGCTCGGATCTCCCCCTACCACGGGCCAGAGGGGTTTGCCAGGAGAGGAATTGCTGGAAGACAGGATGGAGCAAACTGGGGAATCTGCAACAGCCTCTGCCAGCGCATCCCTGTTGGTGGCTGGTTGTGCCGTGGAAGGGTGCGAGAGGCAGGAGCCTCCCAAAAAAACCTCTCCTTTCTGTGCTGACATGTTTTCACCTCTCTCTTCTACCACTGCAGATTTCCCACATTTTTAGTTAAGAAGAAAAACAGTTGAACCTGTCACTCTGAGCATTTTATGTTTCCTTCCTTTCTGGTATTGATAAGGCAGGAGTTACAGGGATTTGAAGGAAAACTGTATGGCGGTTGGAAACAGTCTGGAAAAAAGAATTTCTCTCTTGGGAGCCTCAGGAGAAAGTCGCAAAGTGAAAAAAAATTGTTCTTGGCTGTGTGGAAAATTCTGGGTCCACTTATTCATCCTGCTGAGGTCACCACGAGGGCTCAGCAGTGTCCAGCTGCACCCTTCGTGCACATCCAGCCGCCGCCATTGGCTTCCCAGGAGACGCTCCCCGTGGCTCTGCCCCATCATGGCCAGCACTGTCTTTACCTGGCCAAAATTAATTTAAAACACAGTCTTTAGTGTAAATGCTGTCTTAATTGTGAGGGACTACTTGAGATTTTTGAAATTCTCATTTCTCAATTCATATTGGTTGGAAAGTCTTATTTTCCATTTTATTTACAAAAGCCACTTCAGAGTGTGCTGTGAAGGTGCTCATTTCCCTATAGCACCCATAACTCCATCATAACAAAATGACCCCAAAACCAAAAAGAATTAAGCACCTCACAGAACTTAAAGTGCTTGATATTCACAGTATTCTTTCAAGCTGCAGAAATACTGTATCTGGTGAAAAATATTATTCATGTTTGTTATGCAGATGGGCATGGGATGGGCTGAGGAATGGATTCACAGCAGGACACTGAAGTTTTGGCTCTCAGCACTGGCTGGTGGAGCCCATGCCTTTGAGCTGGGCTCCCAAGGACATCAGGCACATCATGGGGAGAGTGAGGTACCTCTGAGGAGCAGTAAGGCTCTGGGGTGTGTAGTGGCACATGTAGTAGGCGTAAATGATGTTTACATGTCACTTGGCAGGCTAGTAGGACACTCTACGGGTATGTCCAAGCCCCAGGCCTTTCTGGTTCTCCAACACTGATGCAGGGCTGCTGTGGGACACAGCCAGAACCTCTCCCCTGCAGGCAGACCCCAACGCAGCCCATGCTCAGGGTTCTCAGCAACACGACCAGTCTGGTCTGAGGTGAGGGATGGAGAGATTGGACCTGCTACGGGAAGAGAAGGTGGAGAAGGAAAGGGGAAACCTGAGGCAGAGCGCTGGGGGAGAGCCCAGCCTGCTGCTCCTGCTTGTGGGTGCATGCCTGGTGGGAGGAGGAGGATGGAACAGGACCAACAGGAATTGGTCACACGAGGGCAAGCAGCAAACCCAGCTTCTCAGGGCTGTGCCACCAGCAGAGCAGACCACAGGGCTGCTGTCCCCAGCAGGGTATGGCTCCTCAGCGGCCCTCGCCCAGCCCCAGCTCCGTGCTCAGCCAGACCTTCCAAACAGCCAGGCTGGTGCCTGCCTTTCAAAATCTACTGAGAGACACAGTGCTTGTCCCATCCGTGCCTCAGAACTGATGGATGAGGGAGGGGATATTCACCTTCACTTCTGTTGAAGGCATGACGTGTTGGGATGACCATAAAAGAAAAAAGATGAGTGAAGCTGCTCTTAGCATGGACTGTACTCTGGAGAAGTACTCTGCCACTGCCTGGCAGCCTGGTGTGGAGGAGGAAAGTTTCATGGGTTAGTGACATGTGGCCTTGTGCCTAACCAGCACAACCACTCTTCTCTACATGTTTAGAGAGTAATACTAATAACTCTAAATTATAGCACTTAATACTTCTCAGATATTTAGATTTTTGGGCATTTTGACCTAGGGCTCTCTTTTCTTGTGACACATTACAGCAGGGGAGGCCAGACCCCGCTGGAGGCTCTTTGCTGACATGAGTATGGAGTTGCAGGATGGCAGGATGCTCTGCAGCCCATGTCCTCCAGCAGAGCCCTTGGTGTCCGCTCCCGGTGCCTTAAGTTGTGGCTGAACTGCAAAGGACCATCCCTCCTCTCTCTGGCAGACTTACAGGCTGGGTAGCAAGAAGTGGACTTGGTCACTTTTAAACTTTAATGGGGTCTGGGGTCTGTTTATTAGATAGTGCATTTTTAGCAGAATATGATAGGTATCCTTTTCTGGGAGAGAAATGCAGTAAAAACTCCAGTGAATAAATACAAGTTTTTGTTTTCAACACTCTCCTCCTGGACTCCTGCTGTCAACTGACTGCAAAATTCAAAGACATTATTTTGGCAGTTCCAAAAATCTGTCACACAGATCTGAGGTTTTTTTCCTTGCATTTGTCAATGTGTGACTAAGCACAAGTATTACAGGAAACATGGAAATGTTTGGGCTTTAAAGAATGGCTGTGGAAAAAGACCTCCTACTGATTAACAACTGCTGTTTAATAAAATAATTTTCGGATGTCCAAATTGCTGATTGTTCCAGTGAGGGTTACGTTCTGACCAGAAGGGATCCCACCAGTCCCATGTCATCAGCTTGGGCACGCTGAGAAGAGGCTCCTCTGCAGCCATTTCCTGCTTCCGAACAATGGGGGATGAGAGACCTCTCTCTGCTCCCCACGGTGCAGGGATCTGTTGAGCACAATTTCTAGGGGGCCATTAAAACCAGGGGAGAAGGAGCTTGGAGAGGAGCTCGAGTGCTAAAGAGCGTCCTTGTCCCTGAGGCTGACCAGGAGTGCTCCGTCAGGATGGCAGAAGAGATGTCCCACTCCTGCTGAAATGTCGGGGGTCCGTGTGGGCACTGGGAGCCAGCTGGAAGGCGAGTGGGCAACCACGGGGGACGGCCACAGCACCACAGCCAGACGCTTCACCTCCGGCCAGGGCCACCTCCATGGCAGCTCCCAGCTCCCAGTGACAACCGGCCCCTCTGCCAGGGCCTTGCTGGGCACAACACACGGCCCAGCTCCCTGCAGTTACATCTGCTGAAGGCAGCAGACTGATGGGACTGAACTTTTTAAAGAAACCCTTGTTTTAGAGACAGTGGGCAGATGCCAGGCAGGGCTGCTTCTTGACATGAATCATCACCCCGTCGATAGTGCTGGGCAGGCTGCTGGCATTGACCAGCACTGAATCCAGTCATCATATCATGGAACATACACATCGCATTTATTTCAGCAGCACATCTGAGCTGCGGTGACAGGAGTCCATGGCAGAGCTCTCTAGCCCAGAGGCAGGAGCAGAGCCCTTGTCTGCCAGCACAGGTGTGCTGTGCCCCACAGCCCGCCCTGCTGAGGCAGGACAGCCGGGCTGTGCCCAAAAATGTCATCAAATTTTCCTCCAGGATCCTGCAGCCTAAACCCCATCCAGACAACAGAGAGAAGCCCACGCGTGGCGGCTGTAGAACCATGTTTCCCGTTGTTTCCTTCGAGTGTGGCTCTTCAGTGGGGGGGTGGCCACAGTCCCTGCAAACAGCAGAGATGCTCTAATGAGAACACATAAAAGAGACCATCGGAAAAGACAATAATTACAGAAACATCTCCTTTTGCCCAGTTATCTACAGAAAATGGCAATTCAAAAAAACAGCTGAGAAAGTAAAGCAACAAAAAAAACCAGTATGAAGTTTAGTTTGATCACTTTATGCCTGGGTAAAAGAACAAGTTAATCATCAGCCAATATTCGTATATTGACTAATGTGTTTATGAATTCAATTTTTCTTAAATAGCATCATGTTAGATACTACATTGAAAAGAAATGGGGATGGCTAAAATAGGGAATTGAGCCTCTTTTTTCATGGTGAATGCAAAGTCCATGACTTTTGTTCAACAGGATGGCTGAGAGGTGAGGCTTGGGACTACGTTAAGTTACCGTGAACAGCAGAATCCAGGGGGAGCAGATGTGTTCCGTTGTCTGAACTTGACTTTGAATATATTCCCGTGGATCCTTCCTCAGCCCCTTCTGTGCAGCACACAGCCTACCAGGTAAATACTAACTAACTAAATAATAATAACTAACTAAATACTTGAGGAGGAAGACACGCCTTACCCCTTGGGCTCCGTGAGCGTGCACATGCTATACCTGCTTCCCTTTGGGCATTAACTGTATGTATTTGTGGTCATTATACTGGTTCATTGGCATAAAAACTCAAAAATGGCCAAAATGTTACTTTTGGAATGGCAGACTATAGACCAGCAGGATTGGGTACAGAACAACAAATGTAACACATGAGTCTTGTTCAAACATTTTTATAAAATTCAGACCTTATTTTACATGGGAAAAATAAAATACAGAAATGTCTCCCTGAGAGTTTTACAGTTGTTTCAGCCATTGGTATAGGTTATTACTGTAGGTTTGCAAAGCAATGCTGATATATTTCTGGGTAATACCCACCCCCCCTTAAATTTCTCTGTTGCTATGAGAGGAGGAGGGATGCTCTGAACAGCAGCGGAGCGCACGTGCAGTGAGGTGTACAGTGCACACACATGCGGTACTGAAAAGGTAAGTAGCCTTTAATTACATCATTGCTTCCTTTCTTGCAGGAAAGGTGTGCTTTATGTAAATCATCAGGAACGGTCTACAAGGATTTCAGAGGAGAAATTGCTGAGACACTGGAAAGACAGAACAGAATCCAGAGCTGAATTAGAGACCAGCATTAGTTTATGTTCCTTTATATTGCAATGGCTTAGTAAGAAATTCTTTAAATATAGCTTGCTTAGTAGGGAAGACAGCCTCTCGATAGCAATGAGGAAACATCTAGAGACAGTCTGATGTTTGTAGCTGCCTTGTCTTCAACAGGAGATAAACTTTTGGGGCTCTTTAAAATTCTTCATTTCCTTCATGTTTTCATCTTTCTTTTAAGCCATTGTGATAATGCCTAGTATTAAAGACTAGACAACACCCAGAATTTAACCTTTATATTTCAGTTCTCTAAGCCAAAACAATTCTCAGAAGCTGAAAACTTAAATTAGCTGCTGCCTTTTATCCAGACATGTACAACTTCAGGTTTCGGAAACCATGCAGATTTTAATGGAGAATCTCAGTTTTCAAATCTTATTATTAGTAGCCAGAGAGAAATTGTAATGACATTTTTAATTATTCTCCAACTAATCTGCATTGGATCTCCTTAGAAAAGCTGGTTGTGTGTAGATCAGGCACATCCTTTGGTGATGTGCTGTCTCAGGACCTCTCAGTCCACGTTGAACGTGCTGGGGCATCCCGTGATTTCCTTGCTTCCAACCTTTGAGAATGAAATCAGAAACACAATAAAGTTGGAACCCACCTTTCCGTGACTTTATCCTCAACTGTCTTCTCTGTATAGACCTATGCTTTAAAGCACCGGTGAGAAAATTCACAGTCCTGCTGCCTTTCCTGCATTTAGCCTCTGCTATAAAATGACTGTCTGGACAGTAGATTATGTCTCAAGAGGAAAAATTAAAAGAATTAAGCCATCAAGACTGAATTTCATTTTGTTGCACTTCCAGAAAGTGTTGGGTTACATCAATGATGGTTTCTTGTTCAAATTTCACATGCCGGGGTTGCAGGGACAACATATGAAGGGCTTCCTGGTGAAGAACTGCTCACCTGACTGGCTGGGCTTCCACATCGACCACTATTTGTGGTCATAGTTGTGCAGAGTGGTTACAAATCACCTCTTTCCATTCGGATGCTTGGCCCCAGCTGTTTTTCAGAGTGCCAAAGCTTTGCTAGGAAAAAAAGAAGACCCAGAAGAATGTGATGCTGCTTTACGGAGGAGAAATCTTCTCTTTCTACCCTGGCATTAAATTCCTGAAGGTGAACAAAGAGGGAGACATGTCTAGAAATGCACAAAGAAGCTGGCTAATTAAGAGAGCTCCCACTGCCCCCCTTCATGAAAGCTGCTATGCTTTTGAAACCCTGGAGATGGTTTCACTGTGAATTTGTGAGGTTAGGAATACAGCTGGGCTGCTGAGACTGTGGGCTGGGTGGTATGTATAGAATGTGTTTGATCAGTTTCCCTGGTTGTATTAGAAAGAGATGGCATAAAACAAATGGGGTGGAAATAGGCAGAAAGGATGAGCAGCTCCCTCTGGGATAGGTCTGAACTGATTTAGATTGTGGGAAATCATTTTTTTTGGGGTTGAATGTATTATTTTCCCTGGAGATTTCAGTGAGAAGATTTTTTTTTCGCTCCGTAATCTTTATCAATGTCACAGAAAACATTTTTTGAGCCTTCAGAGACTCCAACCTTGCAGTTCATTCCTCCAGATGCTGGCATGGCACGCAACTGCATAGCTTTCTGTGTATTGACATGTGAATAGCTTGCCAATCTCACCTCACCCGTGGTATTTTGCACCATTGCTATTATTCTTTACTTGGTCTTTACCACTTTTGGTATCCAACCCTGAAAAAATTACATTTCTTGCCCAAAACGTCCCCAGTGACAGGGTACTTGGGCACTAATATCTCTGGGCCAAGTGTATGCAAGAGCAGCATGTTGGACAAGCAGATCCTGGGTGACACAGGACATGGCGCTTCTCTTCCCACACCACTGAAAATGAATAATGAGCTTTCACTGCATCCCCTTAAACCCACCAGCATTAAGGTTGCCCAGGAGTTCATGACACATTGGCAAGGAGATTCATACAGGTCTCAGTCTTTTCAGTCATACCCACAGGCAAAAGGTCCCTCACTCTTCTTCAGTAAGAAGAGCACGGCCAGGTCCTTTATCCTGAATCGAGTGGGAATCCTTGTGTCTGCTCTTCCCTGGTGAGCCCAACTCTGATCATCTGATTCCTGTATCAGCAAGCAGGGATTTCCTCCCTCGACAGGACCAGGGATAAACTTGGCAGAAAGAAAAGAGCATGAATAATAACAGATGTTGTAATGTTTTTCTACGTTTACAAGACCCCCGTGTGCTCTGTGTATCATTTGAAATTGTATTGAAATGATTGATTCTCGTTTAATTCATATAAGATAAAACATTGGCAGAACAGCTTGAGGCTTCCTAAAGATGCAAATAAACAGCTCAGAGTCTGTCTGAGAAATTCTGTTTGGACCTGACTCCACCCATTAAAAACTAGTACTCAATTAAATGGGGAAACTACAATTTCGTTTCAGTTTTCTTTCTTTTCTGTTGTAAACATGAGAGCTGCACTGAGATTCTGCTAGGAAAGCAATACCAGTTAAGAAAAACTAAGGCATCAGAATTAAAGAGAAAACAATTTTAAAGTTTGTTTGAGAACTTTATGCAACCTTTTCTTTCAACGTCTCTTCCCTTTGGATTTTATTCTGCAAACTGCTTAAGCCTATGGCTTGCTCCAAGCGGGCAGCAGATTGAAATCCTTGCTGAGCTGGGGTAGGCACAGTTACATGTTAGTGCAACTCAGAATGACAAATATTTGCTCCTATTAGTGCTATGCAAAACTTAATCTTTAACCTCATTAAAGCTTTGTGACATGAGCAAGGGACTCAGGATCTTGCATAAGCCTCTCGGGAGAAGTCCCATATCTGTGGTGCATGTGGTACCTTTATTCAGAGGCAGCTGTGGGCCTGTAGATCTGTGATGATTCACGGAGCAATTTCTGGTGCTCCTGGGAACCTGCGCGTCCGGGGACAGCAGAAGGAGCACTAACACCTCTGGCAAAGGAAATGGACTAACTTTGCTTCTTCTGCCAACTGGGGCACGTCACGTTCTCCCTCGTGGCATCAAGAAAGGGACAGTCAGCCTCTGACTGCAGGGAGGCTTTACAGGGAAAAATAGTGGTCAGCTGAGTCCTTAGGAATGTGGAGGCTGAGGAAGATTTGGGTCACAAGCAACTGTATAATTTGAGTGAGACTCTTTGACTTTGAAAGAAATGCTCTGAGATTTAAGGTACGGGGTAATTTGGAAAGTTTGGTGGTTTTTTTTCCTCTTCACACGCTAGGTTGCAATTCTAAAACTTAGTCCCTGTGTCTGCCCGGGGCTGGCTGTCACCCCTGGCTGGTGGCTGCCTCCTTTGCGGGGGACGGGGTCGGTGTGCCGGTGGCACGGCAGCCGGAGGTGCCTTGACCCCGAGCTCGGCGGCGGCCGCAGCCCGGAGGTGCAGGCGTGCTGACAGATTTGGGGTCTGTTGTATTGCTGCCCTGAGCTTTGTGGGAATCTGAGACACAATTGTGGTATTTTGCAGTAAACATTTTAAAGAGAAGGAACAATTTTCAGTGAGCTGCAGGGAGGGTGGGAGAGCAGCTACGCTGTTAGAAGAGGAAGCTGGAAATAAAGGCTTTTGTTTCTTCCTGCGTGGAGAGGTCACTCAGTGTCTCTGAACTTCCAGTTACCTCCTTTAAAAAATATTACAGCTGTTAATGTGACCCATTGTAGTGCCCAAGTACAAAACCGGACACACTGAATGGCAGAGATGGTCTTTGGTTTTGTTGGTTTGGTTTTTTTTTTCTGGAGAATAAAATGGGTGCAAATTGTAAAGCCTTTTCTCTCCATTTTAAATTGCTGTAATAAAAAGGGCCAGTGTATAACAGCCACCCCGAGAATAGCACAGAGGGGGAAAGGAGCCGTAGGGTGGCCTTATGGCTTAAGAAGCAGGGCACAGCATTGCCTTAGTGCAGGATTAACCCCCCTCCCTGCAGCAGCTTGTTGAGAAGTGGCTTGAGGGTCTCTGCCAGATGTCAACCCTCACTGTGCCTTGGGGACACGTGTTCCCGTGGGTGCACCCAGCTCCGGGGGGTGTCCAGCAGGGGCACCCCCTCTCCCACCACCAGTCTGCAATGGGGGCCACCACCGGCCCAGCCACTCAGGCCGTTCCAGCAAGTCCCTGGGTTAGAAGGACAATGGCCAAGGAAACGTATGAACCCCGGGAACAGCTCTGGCCACCTGGTTGCCCTCTCTCTCCAAGGGGCTGCTGGCCGCAGACATGGGTCCATCTGTCCCAGCTGGGGGGCTGCAGGGGAGGGAAGGACCTGGCAGGACGAAGCTGTCCCTCCCGGGCAGCCCAGCCCGGTCACCTCTGCTCCCCAGGGACCCCCAGGAAAGGTGGGAGCCATTGGAGTCCACTTGTTCTCTGCACACCCAGTGTCTCTGCACCAATGCAGGCGCCATGGTCAGTCCGGCCGTGGCTCCGGTGCCTCCTCCGGGCTCCTCTCGCCCTGCGGAGGAGAAGCTGCCCCCGGCGCCGGTTTGCTGTGTCCTACTTGGAGAGAGCACTTTGCTTTGGCTTCCCAGTCTGTCCCGGCCACACAAATATCCTGTGGAAAAAGGTTCAGTATCAGGTTTGTATCAGAATAAATGTATACCAGGGTCTCAAATTAACATCACACAGGGAACCTTATTTTTATACTTCCTAAATTTTAAGTGCCTGACTTTGCACCTTATCAATATTCACAGGGTTTTTTCTTCTTTTACGTTTTGCTGTTGTTATGGGAAGCTCTGGCCGCCCATTAAGTACTATGAGCAGTCTGGAAGAGACCCGCAGGTTACTGGGAAATACATTAATTTGTTCCAGATCTCACTTTACTTATCACCATTGGTTTGGGAAGCCAGCAACTTTAAAGCAGAGTTGCAAATCGTTTCAGCGTGTTAAACCCCACGGTGGTGTGTAAGTTCATCTGCGTACGCCACGCGTCTTAAACAGAGATGTGCATTTTAGGTCAAACATTCAAAATGACCACTTAAGAACATGGGAATTTTTTAAAATTTTGGCTGCCCAGTAGGCGCTTGACTACATTTCCACTAAATAACAGTGACATCAAGAGCTTTGTCAAATTAACCACAAGAGCAGTATGTGTTTCCTATGGCTGTCATGGGGGACGTCCAGTCCACCAGTGCTGCCGAAATGCATGGTGCTGGGGGGCTGGGGGGCACGGAGCGGGGCTGAGGCTGAGCCCACACACCACCCCGGGGCCCAGCACAGACCTACAGGCTTTGGGATCGTTGCTGCTCTTCTGGACCATGAGCTAAATCCAACAGCAGTCCAGGGTCAGCCCCTGGAGCGGGCTGGGTGCCGAGGATGCTCTGCTGGTGCTGGGAACATCAGGGAACATCTGCCTCCCCGTCCCCCGTGTGCCACTGGTCTCCCTGCACAGGAGCCAACGCTGGCTGCTGCTCCGTGTGTGAGTGTGTGAGTGTGTGTGTGTGTGGGCCAGTCTGTCTGTGCTCAGAGATCCAGTGAGAAATGAGTTTCACCTCTGCTGTCTGCTGGTGGACGACTTCAGAGAGTAGATCTGGCGACAGAAATAATGCCGTGTGAGTCAGGTGTAACACCAACAGCACGTGCTTCCATAGGGAGTTACAGGGAATTTCTTACAAGTAAAGTAAATTGATAAAATGCAGAGCTTGAAAATAATTTATGAATGGGAAAAGGGGATGGGTTTGTTATGTTTTCGGCTGTGAACAGTTTACTGAATCAGCCAGGTACTTGCACTAGTGTCCAAGTGGTCTCTGGCCCCAGGAGCTGCAGGAGCTGTGCTGAAGGCGATGGAGGTCTGCGTGGAGCACGGAGTCTCCTCCCCCCGCAGTGCTGGTGGATGCTCGCAGGGGTTGGGGATGCAGAGCTGCTTCTGCTTTTTGACAGAAACTGCCCTCCCCATAAAACATGGAACACCAGAGATATCCTTGTGAGTAGTCACTCTTCATGCTCTGGAGACAAATACCGGCTGCTCCAGAAAAAGCAGAGGCAGCTGGGAGTATCAGGCAGTGATAATTCACCAGGAGATGGATAGAAAATGGACACAATTCTGTGCATCAGTTGAGACTGAGGGGAGCTGGGTGAAAAGGGAGGGGAACGCTGCAGGCACAGCAAGGGGAACTTCAGCAGCTGAACATTTCTGACTTTCTCATCCACGTTGGTCTGATCCTCTCCTCTCACGTCTATTTTCTTCATATCCAGCTTTGTAACAGTGATCTTAAGGAAGCACAAGGACTGATTCTCAGTAGAAAATTGCAGTTCAAATTTTCTATTCCAAATAGCCAGAAATAACACAGGCATATACTGATGAAGATAAGACACCTGAAACCACCCACACCATGGGTGCAGGGTGTGGAAAAGCTAGACTTACTGCGTCAGCTAGGTTCTTAGGGTCCACTTTTAGGCAAATTCTTCTATGGGCATATGTCTTTTATCATGGTGGCAATCACTAGAGTTCAAGTTAGTTTTGTGGTATTACTTAAAGCAAAACTGAAATGAGTGTGCTTCCAGTAAGTCATTCCTCAAGTGTATTTAGAAGCGTTTATCAGAGATACTGTATGAAAATTGTGGTGAGTTCATAGCTGACAAAACAGAATAGCCCTGCCTTGCACTTACTTAGCAGCATTTTAAAAGATGACTTTTGGCAGGAAAAGAAGGATGTCATCATCATGATGCTGCCAAGTGCATGGTTTTTTTTTTTAACAAGAGCATTTTGGGTGCTGTGCACTTTCTGATAATGTGGTCATTTTAAAAAGTAATGAAGGTCAGTCTTAAGGAAATACCTTATTTTATATGATGTTTAAGTTGTGACTGATATATCTGCATAACAAAACCTTTAGCAAATCAGTTTGTGGCCATAGAGTGTGTGGGTAACACCGCAACTGATGCTATAAGAACTGACAGCAGCAATAGCAACAGCTTCTGCCTCCATAGGTGGCTCTTGACAGGTCAAGAGATATCTACATCCCTTCCTTTCTTTTCCACCCTCCCCTCCCCCTAATGCAAACCTCCTGATCTATTCTCCTGTACCTCCTATACCCCTGAAGTTGCTGTTGGATTGCCTGTTACCTGACTGGCTGAGTTAATTGAGCACGCAAAAGCAGTAATTGTCTATGTAGAGTCACCTGCTGTGATGGCAAGTGTTTACAGCTGAGGTGATCAGCAGCTGATGAGCATTTACACCAGGGATGATGAGCAGCTGCTGACATTCCCCCTGATGGAGTGATGGGTGTCTGGGCAGGGCAGGTGTAGCACAGGCTGGGAACCACCACTGCAGAGTAAGGTCTTGAGGTGCATAAACCTGGCTCCGCACTCAGTTGTCAAGCATCCAAGTGAGTCAGTCACGGGCCCACTGCAGAAACCATCCTGGTTGTGTGTTGATCATCACTCTCAGAGTGTGGCAGCACTAGTAAAGTCACCACTTTTTGTGGTATTGGAAATACAAAAGGATAAATCTGTAAGCCCAAGTGACTCCAGGTGGCACAATGTTCTGCGGTAGGAAGGTGTCCTCGTTGCCCAGGTCGTAGGGGGTGGCCAGGGAAACTGTGCTGCAGTATGAGCTTATGATAAAGATATTCTGGGACATGTTTTTTCATATTGCCTGGTTTAGCCATGAAATATCAGTCCATTCAGTGAACAATTGCAAGCAGCAGGAGACCACACTTTTACTGACTAGTGACTGTTTCTGGTATTTGCCCACTAGATGGCTGCAATTGTTGAAGGTAAGTACCTTAGACCCTTGGAAGGGGCTTCAGATGTCAAAATCTACCTCCCATTCTCTCCTGAGCTGTTGTCCTTACTTTCATTACTTGGAGATCACTAAGAGCTGAGAGGCTGCTGAGAGCTGGAATTCCTCAAATCAAAGGTGTAAAATCTACCTCAAAGGTGTAAAAACCTGTTTCATCTTTGGCAAGGAAGAACTTGCAGAAAGGGGTCCAGTTGTGGCCTAATGAATTGTTGTATCAAAGAGGAACTTATGAATGAAACTTGAAGGCTACAAGGAATAGAAAAAGGACTTGTCAAGAAATAAACTATTTCCTGGACCTTAGAAAATGTAAGGACAAGGTGAAAATTTCCAGAAGTCAGGCTCTTAACTTAAAGAAAGAAATTGCAGCAAATAACAGCAGATAAAGCAAGAAATGTAAAGGAAAAAAGAAAAAGAAGTGCATCTGCTGTGCCATAAGGATATTACAGGGGTTAAAGATAATTTAAGTATTGCATAAAAGCTAAACAAGCACTTTGTCTTAGCTTTCAATACTGATGATGTTGGCCATGAGGTAAAAAGTGGGAAATGAGTGCTGGTAGGAATATTAGAATGAGTGTGATGGAAATAAGACTCAGATAAGCTACTCAAATAAGATATGGCAGATTACATGAATATATAAGAGTCAATACTTAGACTTAGGGGGTTAGACTGAAAATCCATCTCGCTGTGCTTCCCAATGCAGGACTAGTCTCCGAGCCTCCAGCAGTTTGTGGCCCAGGGACTTCCCTGCTAGAGAACGTGGGAAGGCTTGTAGTTATGAACATTCAGGTGCTTCCTCTTTTGTTGACTTGTTCATGCACCCCTTCATCTGTTTTCAATTTTAATCATCCACAACATCTCAGGACAAGAGATGCCAGAGTTTACCTGCAGCTTGATTGAAGAAAAACCTCCTTGTGTTTGCTCTGAACATGTGTCATGCTTCTTGGCTTGGAAGAGACTGTGAGGACCATGTGGTCTCCGTGCCCTCTCCATGAATTCAGGTCAGTCCACTGGAAAATCTTTACCTATGAGACTAAGTGGGGAAGTGTAGCTCTAGCAGCAAGGATTTTTAGCACAACTTACTGCTGAAGCATAGAATAATTGGGGAAATGGAGGTTAATATAAACCAGAACAAAATATTGTCTTGGTTGCATAAAGCATTCCATATTGGTGTAAAAATTCTCCTTGAGAAAAATAAGATATTTTCTAGCTAAAGAAAATACAGCATGTCCAATATTTCTGTTCTCTAGTGAAGTATTTGATATTGTACCACCTGGGAACCTGTCAGATTGGAGAAGACTGAGATTAATATGAGATACCCAAGTTGCACATAAAAGGGAGGGTGTAACACACTGTGCTGAAAAGAAACCTGTCAGGCTGCAAGGGGGTGCCTTGGGACCCTCTCCTGGCTCTGGTGCCACTTAATGTGTTTGTTTCATGAGCTTGGCATAGAAAACAGCAATAAGCTGATGAAAACTGCCAGTGATAATTATCAAGAAAGCACATCAATACAGATGAAGATCAGACCATCACATAAAAATGACTTTGAGTGTTAACTTGAAGATGATTGCAGCAGAAATGGGATAGAATTTAATAATGCAAATAGCAAATCATTGTATTTAAGAGGTGATCGGAACATCTGTTATAAACTGGGTCCCTGTAAGAGGTAACAGGGACTTGGAAACATCAGCGTGATTTGGGAGCAAAAAAGACTTACCCTCTCTTGTTTCGTCTGGGCTGGCATCTCAGATGGAGGCAGGGAGCTACTATTTTGCAAGGTGCTTCTGAGCTTGTATTTGAAATTTCATTTTCACACTGTTTACCCCACTTCAAGAGAACTTAGCTCGGATCAGAGTAGATGCAGAAGTGGAAAAGGAAAGGGATCACAGAATCAAAGCTCTGATTTACAACAAGAAAATAGCAGAGGTTGGTGTGTTCCCTTAGTGGGGGGGATACGACTACTCTCTATAAACACATGGAGGGAGAAGATAAGGTAACTAAAGCTAATTTAGAGAGAACCTAAATGCCAATGTAAGCACAAGAACAAATGGCTATAAACTGACTGCGAGTAGGTAGAAAAAAAAAAACATTTTTTGGATGGAATTAGATGAGTACGTAAAACTTTGCATCTATCAGTTCCTCTGGTGACAGGGGAGACTCCAGGAGGATGGTTTTATCGTTTTCTGTTGCTGGCTGAGGAGCTGTTTGCCTCCAGCCCCTCGGGAGTTTGCCCTGGCAGCGTGTGCCAGGGAAGGGCCCTGCCAGGGGGTGACACCTCTCACGGCGCGGGTTGGTGCCAGCCTTGAACCGCCGCCAGCCAAACGTACAAGAGCCTTGGCACGTTCTTGGTTGCACCAGTCTCCAGAACACAGTGTCCTTCCCGCTCTCCTTTGGAGAGCCCTCTCTCATGCTGCCTATTTTTAGCTTCCTTTTTGCCCACTCCCCGTGGCGGGGGGTTTGCCTCCAACCTCTTAAAATGCTCTTGGTGTTCTTCTTGCGTTTCCTTCATTGCTTTATTTTTCACAGTCCTCTCTTTCCCTTGGTAATTGTAAAGCCTGCACAAGGCTGTCTTTGAGATGTTTCAAAAGGACACAGCGCTCCCTAAACACAAGGTTTTCAAATGCCGTCCTCTTTTCTGTCCCGGGCCCCGCTCTCTGGTACCTCTACCTGTTGTCAGACCAGCTTAGCTGTCTTCTGGTCCTCCCGTGGTGACCCCGAGAAAGCTGGGTGAATCCCACACGCCTGTGGTGTGAGACCCGCCGGGGCAGAGCTGCATTAATTGCTCACCAAGTACAGCTGGCAGGAGCTCAGCCTCGGGAGTCCACGGAGCCACTCTTTGCAGGTGACTGTAGGGCTGGTTTTGTGGTTCCTTGCAGGTTCCTGTTGCAGAGTGGGGAGCCTGGGCACAGAGTCCTCTCCCTCCCCTCTGTCCTGGGCTGTCCCTTTGTCAGAGCTGGGATCTGCTGGGAAACGCTGGAGCTGCCTCCAGCAAACGCCTCTGGTGCCCTTCCCCTGGGGCCGAGGGAGGGAGGGAGGGATGGATGGATGGATGGATGGATGGATGGAGCCAGGGTCTGTGTCTGGGTCTTGTTCCCAATTCCCTGCACAGGAACAAGGGGCTGGAAGTGCCCCAGGCACGGACCTGGGCCAGGGTGCTGGTCCCACTGCATGGCCTGGGCTCTCACCAGAGAGCGGTATCAAGTCACCCTTCGGTAGTTCAGGTTTCTAAAGTTCTTGCTAAGGGAGGAGCAGCAAAAGCATGGAGGAAACACCTGGTTTGCCCAAAGCTGTGGCAGGTCTGGTGACAGGCTTTAGAAAACCTTATCCCCAGACCCAGAAACAAGTCAGATGAATGATGAGCTCATGTGTGATCACCATGTGTGTTACTGTCATTTTTCAATGCTTTGCCCTCTATGTGACCAAGCATACGGTCTCCCCACTCTTCATCTACCCCCATTGCATACCACGGGATGAACACCCACCCACGGAATGCAGAAGCAGAAAGGCTTACACTGGCTAGAGGCACCTGAAGGCATGCCCTGGGTTACAGAGCTGTTTCTCCTTACATCTCAGACTGACCAACGTGGCGTTCCAGACGTGCAGGGGATGAAGGGTACGTATGTAAAGCAATAGGTGACAAGTGGGTCCACGTCACTGGTATGTCACCTTTCTGTGCCTTTCTTTGCACATTGCACTTGAAATGGCAAAGTGACAAACGGTGACTCTGTACCAAATTATTCCATTTTCCAAGCAGGATACACAAATATAAATCGAAGTGGTCTTTGGGAAGCTGCCTCTTATTCTCTGCTTCTCTTGAAACAAAGGACCTGTCTCAAATGTCTGTGGGACACCTATTCCAATACAAATACACCACGGTTAATGTTTGATTTGAAATCCATCACAGATATCTGAGGCAAGAGCACATCCATCATTTTTTTTCCTTACTTTTTGTGCCAGTTTGCTAAAAGCCCTCCCAACATTTCCTCTAATCCTCTCTTTCTTCTTTTTCTCTGTTGAAGGGAGCGTTCTGAATGCAAGATTTTTTTTCCCCAAGCTTCTGACTATGTCACAGGCTGCAGGACGCAGAGGGACACCTCAGGGTGTTTCACTTTTGCTGATCTTTGTTAGGTAATTTTGGGGAAAGTTGATAGACGATGCCAATGGCACAAATAAGAACAACCTTGGGGAGCTGGGAAAGGAGCATGTGGACAAGGACTGGCTTAAGCTGTCATTTGGTATCTCCAAAATGCACAGAGGTCAGGGAAATATTTCTTGAACTATTTAAAGGAGTGCAGGGACATTTTGAACATATGCAACCAGGCTGTGCTCAGCAGATGACCCTGGGTCGAAGTGACCATGCTGACATCAGAGTGAGAAGGGACAGCAAGGAGGAGCTGTTAAGGAGGACTGTTCTGCTCAGGCGTAGCTGACGCTTTTTTTCCCATAATGAGATGATTACCTTGAACAACCTTCCTGAAACTCTGTTGATACTTGATATTCTCCAAAATTGGGCAATGGCTGTTCTGAGATTGATTTCTTGGACTGAACATCCTGCATGACTTCTCCCAGCAAAGTCCCCTCCGGTGACTCAGAGCTGGCTAGTGCAATACTGGGCTCGTGGCAAGGAAAATACCACTCCCTTTTTGTGACTGAGTCCTTTTAGGCTCCCCTTAGTGCATCTCCTGGCAATGATTAGGAACATCTACTTATTTTTTTAAAGGCTACTCCCCCTCCCATAGACTCCAGTCCTGTGAAGTCCTTAGGAAACATACCAAGATCTGAAAAGCTATTGTTTGGTATTTCAAATCCTGGTCCCTTTATGTCCAGCTGGTGGGAAAAGAGGAGAGAAAGACAGAAAGAAAATAGGAAGGCGGCAGCGGGGAATGGGGGAGGGTTAGGAGTTTAGCGCAAAATGGATAAACTATGGATAAACGGACCCAAAGGGTGGAGAAAAGTGGGACAAAAGTACAGCGAGGTATGGTTAGTCCTAGTCCTGCTGGAGGTTTCACGAGGGACTTTGTGCAATCAGGGGGAGGTTTTCTCCTATGAAATAGCCTGTAGGGAGAAGTAATTAAAATTACAGGCACCTCAAACAAGGCAAAGATTAAAAAAAAATAATAATCAAACAGAATACTGGCAAAAAAGAGAAAGAAAAAATATCTAAGAAGTATCTGGAATACAAAGGCAGGAGAAAAAAAAAAACTAAACAAAAAGCAAGTATTCTGTAAGTGGCTTCCTGCCAAGGACAGACGATTTTATCTCTCTGTGCCGCGGTTCTTCCCACTGCAGAATGGAGCCATGGATACTCTCCCAATTTTTTAGAAATATTTGAAGTCTAGGAGTTGTTTGGATTGCTGTTAACAGTGGATAATGTAGAGTGAAAAAGGCTTGCTGCAGAGATGGAGTCATCTTGGGAATACCAAGACAAAGACAACTTCGTAACAGCCACCATCATGGAACAGTGCTACTGAGACTTCACGGGAGAAAATAAGGACATATTTAATGAAGATGAAGAAAACATTAACAACAGATATTTAAAAGAATCAGCAATACTAATATGCAAAGAGCTGATGTTGTAACTTTAGTATACTACCCTCCTATAGTTAATTTTTTTTTTTTTTAACTGTTTGAAGTTTAATACGATCTTTTCTTTTGGTTTGAGTTTACTCCTCCCATTCCCCTCTCCAAGCTGCACATCATCAGATTTCCTTACTGTCGATCATGGAAAAATCTTCAGAATAAAGCTTTATCTGTGGTTGGCTGGTCCAAACACATGACATATTTACAGAGTCTAATATCCTGCAGCAAACACAATTATCATCTGTCTGATAATCTGCTGCTGTGCTTCTGACAGACGTGTCTGTATGTACAGGGTACGTGGGAAGCTGCGTATGAGATTGTTCAGCACGTATTTGGGTCCTTTTCTTGGCTGAAATGAGTTTGTGAAATGGCTTATACTAGTAACAGCTGAGAATTATAATAATCTCTTTCATCTTTGACATCACTGAAAAACACATGGCTACTCTTTATTGCAAAATCCTGATGGTCTTTTTCAGTCACTTGAAACTTTGGCTATGGATGTATCTTCCTGACCGATGCCTGCAGTATCTGATTTCATCTCTATCTCATGTACAGTTACGTTATGCAAACTGCTGGATGATGCTTTGCTTTTGTTCAGCACCACGATGCCTTAAACTTCATTTGAGTCATGGCAAAGTGTGGGCCATGCTTGGAAAAACAGCGTCAGAAGTTTGGGTGGACTTCAGACCTCTTGTATTCAAAATGGTATTGGGCTGCAGAAAAGACAAAGGACTGTGACCAAAGGATTGTATTTTGAATGCTTAGGAATCTAAAAAAGATACGATAGACAAGAAGAAGTATAAAAATATAAGACTGTAGTTTTAGTTGCACATGAGCAGCAAGGCATTGAAACACCCATTTTTTGGAGGAATGCAGAGTGTTTCTCTGTCTCACAGATAAGTGCATGCAGAACACTCAGCCATAATTAAGGATGGAATCTCTTCTAACTCCACTCTTTTGGCTGCATGGGGAGTTTTGTTTAATGAGTATAGCCCCACAGAGTTTCTGTCTTCAGAATTCTGGGATTAAGAAATAAAGAACGCAAAAGCCATGAATACTGAGGAAGCAAACATTTTTCTTATTCCACTGATGTACAAACCAAATGTGGACTCTTTGTTGTCTGGAGCTGGCCTATGGAACTATCTCACTCATAAAATGTTTCGAAGGAAGAACCTGATGACAAGGGTTTCTGATGATCTGCAGGCGGTCAGTGATCCCTGGCTGCCTGGATTCAGGATCCACTCCTTGGTTTGACATCGCTTTTTACAGATCACTTTTGGAGAGGGACAGTCAAGTGTCTTCTGGGGGAGCACTAAGCGTGGCTGTACAGCTGAAACGTTTGGCTCATTCTTTCTCCCATTCCTCTCTCCCAGTGCTCCATCTCAGCAGGGCTGAATGCAGGATGCTATACATTTCTAATGGATAAAGGCAAGGATGAAGTTCTCCTTTTCTCTGGAAGCATAAGGAGTTGCTGGAAGTTGAAGTGTTACTTCTTTCTACAGGGTGACAGCATTGCTACTGCATGCTTTTAGGTATCCCTGCTGCCATGACAGAGAAATCGGGTTTTGCTCCATGAGCTGTGTTGGGAAGGGCTGACCAAACCTGACACTGGGCTCCCTCCGTGGGTTTTAGTCCTGGCCTTGTGACCCTTGTGATCCCTGTAACTGCACAGCTCGCAACCCGGCCAGGAGTGAACGGATTGCCAAGATCCACAACATCAGATAATCATTTCAGGCTTGATTGAGACTTCAGTGTCTGTCTGTAGGTTGTGGTGTTAGGGACTGCCATAACGTTACTGTCGGTGAAGTACCTGCAACCCCACGGCCAGACCCTTCAGGGAGGAACAAAGCATCTGCTCCTGCTATTGATGAAACAGGCAAAGCGCTGTCACGCAGAGCTTCGTTTGCAAAAGAGAAACTCAGGAGGCAGTTTATCACAGCTGAACTCACATTTCAGGAGTTCCTCAGAAGTGTGATCCTGTAGCAAGGACTTCATTTCCACGCTGTCAAGACCTTCTGCTCAAGGCTGCTGGAGATGTCCCCATTTCTGGGGTCTCTGCACAACGGGCTGAACACTAGTGTGGGTGAGGGCAGGGAGAACCTTGCAGTGGGAGGTGGCACATAGGACAGCAGTACCTTCCTCACCTCTTCTGTCCCTCAGGGAGGCTGGGACACTGGGCAAGGGAGTGATGCTCCCACAGCAGGCTGGACCCCCAAGGACTAAAGGCAGACCTGCCAAGAGAAACCCGGGCTACTGCTCTGCACCAGTGTGGTCTGCGAAAGGTGGTGGAGCTGTGGAACAGTCTTCATCACTGGGGAAAAGGGAGTCAGACACCTCTACCATGGGCGTTAGAAAGATATGAGAGGGGTACTCTATTTACCTTATCCACTGTATTTCAGTGGTGGTTTGGAGTTTGTGTTTGTTTCGGTGCTGTCCCCCCAGATTCATGCTTGCATTCCCCATCCTCTTCTAAAGACTTTGTTTCTACGGTCTCGATGTACCTGAATGTGAGAAGTAATGTGGGGAATAACACCAGGGAAGAAACACTGAATTTCCCCATCTTGCTGTACTGGTCTTGAAACAATTCTGGCATTTATCACAAGACAACCCCACACATGGGACCAGAGGGTGGCCGTGCAGCTCGGGGACGCAGCCCTGTCCATTCTTGGCACCTTCCCGAGACGTTCCCAGGGCTCATCTCAGGAACTGGCCACACCAGCCACCAGGCAGCCTTTTGCGCTTCAAAATCACTGTCTTCTGTCGGGGTGAAGTGTCACAAACCAGCTAAGGACCAGAAGTGGAGAGAGACAGCATTACAGAAAACAAACCTGTTCTGTTTCTCCCTCTCCCTTCCTTCCCCCCAGCAGCTTGGACAGGACCCGCGGCTGCTTCTGCTGCCTCCACAGACCAAGAGCACTCCCTGCACCACGGGAAACTTTGTCTCTGTTAAATCAACCCTAGAGGCTTAAAATACACTTGTAAAGGCCCTTTTGTCGCACTGGTGCAGTGTCCTGTGTCCCTGGTGCCGATCGCACTATGCCAGTTTCACTTGCCACTTTTTGGCTGACTTTACAGCGTTTTATTTTTAAGTCCTCTGTCAACATTCTGGTTGCACTGCTGCCTCCCTATCACAACTGGGAAAATACATCTAAAAGCTATTATTAATCTCTGTTTGAACCCACAAGTTTCTGCAGTACTTTCAGGAATGGGAGGAACTAGCGAACTGGGAAGATCTAGTCATTTCAGAGGAGAACTTGCCGCTTTCTCCGGAGATTGGAGTCGGCGGGAAGCGCAGCTTGTGGGGTACAAACACGTATTATCTCTATAAGCACTGGATTTCTCCATCAAAGCACAGGAGAGGGTATGTCTGGAATGTAAAAGTACAAAGTACTTCCCCAGTGATGGCAAAGTGCTAATGTGGAACTTCTCTAAAATTACATATGGGATATATATAAAATTATACACACACATCTACATTTGCTCATGTATTTATTTTTTAACTTTATCACTTTATGGGAAAGAAAAAGAAAAGCTCGGTTTCTGTTAAGAAATATAGAAAAAAGCTCTCCTTCCCATTCTTTGATGTATAATGAGATGTAACTGTGCTTCCTCACCATCTTCAAGTTTACAAAAACTTCCTTGTTTCTATGATCACATGGGAAAGCTCTGCTGGCTCTGTACCGAAGAACTGCAGAAGTGAATGTTGGATTTCACCGCCCTCTCCTCTCCTCATTCTTGTGTCTGTTGTAATGATCTATTCTTTGAAGTTCAAGCTGTCACACAATTAATACCTCTGCTGGAGGTATGGCCGTAGGTCGGCGTGTGCCATTGGTGGCTGTAACTGTACCCTGTGCCCTGGTTTCTCCAGGGATGTTTCACCTGACACTGCGCTGAATTTATGAGAGTGAAATCCCTTCACAGAGGCAAGTGCAGAACATTTATTATGTCTGTTTCACCTTGTGGGAAAATTATTTGGTTTACAGAAAATCTAAAAAATGACATTAAAGCACACAGCATCCTGGAAGCAGGTTGCTTCTGCTTCTGTGATGTTTTCTTCTTGCACCTTGCAAACTGCACAGCAGCACGACTCAGCAAAATATAGCCCTATGAACAAAAATGCAAGAAACTGCACAGCACAGGAAAAAGGAACAGAAAAGTCATTGAAGTTGGTGGACTTGGCAGTGTTAGGTTTGGGGTTGGACTCAGTGATCTTAAAGGTCTTTTCCAACCTAAATGATTCTATGATTCTAAGTTCCAGAGCTAGTGTTGGAAATAAGAGCCACACGAGGAGCCTGGGGAACAGCTGGGGCTGGGAGATGTTGCCCTGTTTAATGAGTAATATTCGTGCTAATGCTGCCTGTGTGTCAGCCAACATATTCTTCTGCTCTCGGTTCTTTACTCATCGCTACTTCTAAATCCAGGTGCTCGGGAGTGGGAAGGCCCAGGCTGGGTGGCCAGTGGCCTGGGTCTCAGTGGCCAGTCCAGCCCAAACCACGACACCGGGTCCACGGAGCCAGGTCTGACGTGTCTGAGTGACAGAGACCCCGAGTGCAGAGACCCCTGCGCCGGGGAAGCCAACGGGTCCAGAACCAGTGCCCACAGGGTCCTTCAGTACCAACAAGCATATGTGAAAATAATTACTTTCACAATTCCACTAGCAATGTCTGAGGTTGCCCTGCGGTTCGGAGAGCCCCCCGTGCCCGGTGTCTCCAGTCTGGGCTCCGGGTGCCGTGCTCTGCTGCGCAGCAGAGACACCCCTCACCCCTCACGGCCAGGGCTGCGGCACAGGAGCACCAGGGAACAAAATCAAAGTCAAGCAGCCTGAGAAAATGTCAGTTACAGTAATTGTGCTGAAAATACATCAGGGATCAGGCAACCAGCTGACCTAAACAGCCAAGGATCTGACTCTGTATTTAAATTTATTTCAGTAATACATTATTCTAAATAGGATCAGTAGCAATATGACTGCTTGTTAAAACGTATGTGTTTGTCACTAAGTATTGTATTTTGACCACATCTCTTTATAGGTAATTTTACACCTGGCTTTGAAACGTTTGCTCTGTTATCTGGTTTTTATTGTGCGTGGGACAGCGAAGTAAAGACATCTGCTTGTAAGGTAGGCAGAGGACTCCTGGAGGCTGCGGGAGGATGGAAGACCATAAATTCCCAAGGAATGTCCCCAAACACCTGCCATGCGGGGTGTCCCTGGGTGGGGAGAGCCGAGTCCGATCCCGCTGCCCGGTGCACCCTGGGGTGCTGCCCACCGCAGAGACACACAGCGGTCTGAGCATCACCCACCCCAACCCTGCCAGGGACACGTGAAGAGAATAACTCTAGTTTTTAGCCTCTTGCTGTAGCTGCAATAGGAGATACTGGGACGGACTGAGAGAAGGCGCCCAGGGCAGCCAGCCCCCGGCAGCCGCGGAGCTCTGCAGGAGGGGTGGAAATGCAGAGACCCACAGACCCCCGCTGACCGCTCTCCTTCCCTCGCTGCCCTGCAGGGACTCACAAAGAGTTTGTTGGCTGCTTCTTTTATCCTACTTTAAAGATAACACGAGTGCCCTACGGCCCCAAAGCACCTCCTTGTTCTGAAGGTGTAAGTGCAGTTCAGCTCATGGCAGGGGGGGTTGGAGCATTAGACGTCCAATTTAAAACAGTTATCAAGGTTCCCTCTGTAATTATGGGAGAAAGATAGGGGCCTCAAGAGAGGCATTTTAGGAATCACTTTAGGATGCAAAAATCACCTTCTGGAGAAGAGACTTGTCTCCCGCGAGTGTGCGATGAAGTGGTTAATGACGCCTGACCATCAGACCAGCAGCACTGGGTGGCACAAACGTCCATCCTGCATTTGGCCATCTGAGTCCTGGGAACCTGCAGGGTTGTTTCAACCACTTCTTTAAACACCCTGAGATAAATTAGTCGGGAAGCTGATTTGGGAAACAACAAAACTCAACAACTAACTTTTCTAACTATTCCTCTTGGCCTGAGAGCTGAGTTCGGTGCGTGCTGTGTCAATGCTGTGATTGCACATGGTCTTTGCATTGATGGCTGATGGAAAGATTTAATATTTTGCCTGTCTGTGTGAGCGGGTGATGTCATTCCTTCTAAACTCCATGGTGGTCCAGCTCTTTTCCACCCTCCTCTTACTACTAATGTAACTGGAGTATGTCCCTGTTGCCCTTTGTGTGTATGCTGTAGAATGATAATTTCAGCCACGCAGTAATCTATTTTGGATGATTTCTGCATAGCTTTCCTGTAAATTCTGACATGTCGAATGTTTTAAGAACACAGACTGGGATTAATTCGCATCATAGACTAATCTGCTGCAAATGTCGTTTTGAAAAGTCTTTTATATTGCTCCTCAAAGAGGGAATCAAGCAATAGAAGAAGAAAAACAACTGAGACAAAACTGTGAAGAAATGAGGTTCTTCTTAACTTTAAATGGTGTTAACTGATTTGGGGGTTTGGTTTTTTTCCCTCATATTTCTAGATTGACACTATTTGGGGTATATATTCCAGAACAAATTTCTGTTGTGATCATGCAAGCAGGTTGTTTTGAGCCAAAGATCTGAGACACATAATTTTTTTGACTGTGGTATGGCGGTGGCTAACAAAGGGGGCGTAAAGAAAGCGCATGGATGTCCTGGTACAGGGTTGGCTGTGGATGCAGCAGAGCCGTGCGAGGGTGGCTGAGGCTGTCACAGCCCAGCCGTGGGGAAGGAGCTGTGCTGTCACACACGCTTCTCTGGCTGGTGGAGCTGCGTCTGGAGGCTTTGCCAGGCGACAGCCAAAGCACGACAGGCTGGGTGTGTGGGAAGGGCAGCCCGAGCCCCTGGCTCCTGCAGAGCCCCTGCCTCCCCTGCAGCCCCCGGGAGAAGCTGCGGGTGCTGCTGGAGGTGGGGGAGAGGCGCTGGGTGCGAGGCAAAGCACAGAGCCCTGAAACCCCTGTCAGTGTGTAAGCACTGCTGAGGACGGGGTGGCAGAGAGCGGTTTCAGAAATAAACGGAAAGGATTAAGTGTCCTAAGTGGAAGGCAACAGCAGCAGCAAAAACCAGGGACAAAACTTTGTCTGACCTTTTCTAAACTGCTTGGCAGCCGGTTCCCTACAGCCACAGCAGCCGGGCTGTGACAATTCTGCCAGCTAAGCGTGGCTTTGGGCTAGGACACCTTGCAGGAGAACCAAATGCTGCGCAAGAAAGAAGGCTCTGCCGGTTGTTGGTTGCAGGAGAGGTCATCCTTCCCCAGGAGCGAGGGGTGAATCAGTGCCCCGGCACGAAGCCGAGGGCTCCAGACCTCTGCGCTCATTGCCAGAGCTCCAGGGAGACCTTCTGTAACAGCCAGTGTCTCCTCTAAACCTCGGCTAGGTCTGAGAAATTATGTTCTGCTTGTCTGTTTTCCTACAGTGGACCTAACAATCTCAAGCTGAGAAATTATGTTCTGGTTGTCTGTTTTCCTACAGTGGTTTTATTTGGGCATGATATACTCATTGTGTGTAGCTGCTGCAGTGTCGCTGCTTGTTCTCACAGCACACAACATGTTCCACCTTAGAAGCAGCCGCTTTTCAGGGATAAATAATGGCAGCATATGCAGCACATAAAGTACTTTGAGATTCCACACAATGAAACGTCCTATATTTTGAAGAATTGTGTTCTTGTTCTTTTAGGCCTCAAACAGGAAATATTTAAGCACATTTTCAATTAAGTTGCATTGAAGTCAGTATAATTGAAGTCCATATTTTTAGCATGTGTTTCTAATTAAGCACATCCATAAATGCTTTCCTGACCAGAGGTCTTCAAGCCTGCGAAAGCACAGAAGCTGAAGTGTCCATTTTTGGCTACTCTGGGTGCTTATTTGAGTCCATGTGTTTGAAAGCAATCATCATATCCATTCCTTTCCCAGAGTCTGAGCTGGGAACTGCAGTTGTACCTACAAGGTCCCAGCCTCAAGGCTATGGGTTGCTTAAGGCGGTCCCAGAAGGTAAGGTGCTCATATGTTGCACAGAAAACAGTCAAACACACATATAAAAACCACAGCTAAAGGACCACTGAGGTTGCAGGTGGCCGAGAGATGCAGTTTCACACATGAATTCACTGTTCGTGACATGCTGCTTTGGAAGGACACACCAGGCTCCCATCCTCTTCGGGACAGAGAGTCTGGTTTAAGCCACCACGAGGCTGCTCCAGCTGGAAAAAGAAAAAAAATTAAATCCCAGGAAAGCACTGGCTTGGGCTGAGCAATGGTAACGGTGCTTTTTCAGGGCAAAGGACAGGTGGTTTGTGCATTAGCTGTTTCTGGTGACACTGGAAGGGAGCAGAGTAGCAGCTCATGCGCTGGGCACCACTTTCAGCTGTCTCCTCACCGGGGTGTTGGGAATCCCTTATAGTCCTGCCACATGAAGGAGACACTTGGACTTTTACAGCCTGAGGTCACTGAAAGAAAAATTTAATACAGAACTATATCCATCAAGATATGTATTACAAATCACCTGACTGGCTGGATACAAATATTTGAGAGTGCAAGCTGCACAGGTTTATGTTGAAAATTAATTGCCTTTTATTATTTTCTGTATTATGTCAAGTAAGGAACTTGAGACTTTTTTTAACCTTTCTTCCTAGGTTGGCAGTTAGGAACAAAAATTAACAGATTTAGTTCATCATCTATAGGTAATGACAGCAGTAATCCATTTTCAAAAAGAAAGACAGGGTCTGGTTGTGATTTTGTGGAAGTAACCTGACAGTCATTTTCTGGCTTCTTTTACTGTGCTCATCATGTCATTTTTTGAATAGCTCATCAACTTGTAAAAAAAACCAACCAAGAACAGAAGGAGACTTCTGCATCTTTCTTCATCTCCCTTTTTCTGAGATAAATTTTCTGGTGTGCTTTTAATTCTGAGCTCTATGCGGCCGGAGGAGGAACGGTATGCTCCGTTTCTACATGTTCCTTTCAAAGGCCATGGATGCTGCCATCTGTTTCACCCTCCTGCCCATGACCAGCACATGCCACAGCCAAAGGCCGGTGGCCACCAAGCAGTGTGCCAGCTGGGGACAGGGCTTGGGGACCTTGACAGCTCCGTTGTCCCCAGGAATGAAGCTGTCATGGGAAGCGGGTGTCCTCGAGGCCTGGAGCACAGGTAGCTCGAGTAGGTTTTACAGAGGACTTTGGCACAGAGGACAAAACCTGGGGGCTGTTGAAGGTTGTGCCTATAAAGCATCAAAGAACAGACTGTAAAATGTGATATTAGACTGATATTAGACTGTAAAATGTGTCCTCTACAGAGGACATTTAGCCAAAAGTTTGCACAATGATTGAGAAAATCAAACACTAACTCACTGATTTTGACTCCCAAACAGGGTAGGTGCTCATCACCCTTAGAACCAGAGGATGAGAGCACCGCGGGAGCCCAGGGCCTCCTGGCTCCTGGTCACTCAGTGGCACCACGCAACCTCCGCCAGAGCCCTGCTGCTGCTTTCTCGGGGCAGCGGCAGCCTCCGCTTCTGAATCAGCCTCTGCTTCTGAATCAGCCTCTGCTGTGTGTCTGCTCCAGTTCCAGCACATGTTTTCCCATAAGAGGGCTCAGATGGCAAACCCTCCCTGGCACTTGGCACTTCTTTGTGCCACCCTTTAGCACATTCCACCTTCCATCCTCAGCTCTCTGGAGCCTGGCTCCGTGCTTTTAACCTCCCATTTTCCTCGCTGCCAGCTGTAGACTTCAGCTCCTCTTCCTTTTCCCCGTTGCTCCAGATAGCCAAGCTACAGCACCTTGCAAATAGCAGACCATAAACAAACCCTTGGGAATACTCCAGCTTTTGAGATCTTGTTTGTAGCAGGAGGAACATATTTGTTATGCCTCCATTTCAGAGCAGCTTTTTCAGCTTCCAGTGATTATTACATGGCCTTAAGCCTTGTAGGAGCTAGTTAATATTATATTTCCCTTGCTAACACATGCCACAATGTTGTACTTATTATTTAAGGCTTTTCTGCTAAAAGCCATTGTTCATGAATTAGTTTGATAAGACTTGTATAAACTCAGAGTTAGGACTTTGCGTGTGAACTATTTAGCCTTTTTCATAAGAAATAATCCCAGTGTTAAAGGTTTCCCACACACAGAAATAATTTTTTTTCAGTAGTTTCTCACTAGGAAAGATGCCCCCAAAGAATATCAGCCAGTTAACTAAGGTCATGTCAAGAATTTGTACTTTTTTGAACACGTGAAGTGATAAATCCTTGACAAGCAGAGACATCATTGCTCATTTTTGCCCTCTTCCTCCTCTCCCAAAAGCTTGTGGCATTAGTCCCTTTCCGTGAGCCCCAAATTATCTCCTGAAAGGTTGTATAAATGTGCCTCATATGGTTTTACACTTCTAAGGGTGATATTTACAGACTTAGCACTAACTAGCTAGATCCCCCATGTTTGGTATGTCAGGGTGCCACCTGGCTCTTAGAAGTCTCCTTTGACAAGGATGGATGGAGCCCTTTCTCCTGACCAGAGATGATCAGGTTTCCTTATCTGCTATGAAAACATTTACAGTAATTTTATGATCTTGATGGTTTATTTGACCTGAAAAGAGGCTCCTGTACACCTCAGTCTCTTGAGGTATGTACCTTAGACATGTGTTATAGTGCCTATTTTAATGCAAGTCTTCCAGCAGCCTTCACAGCCCCACCATGTGTCCTGTTGTTTGGTAGGTGACACCGGGGTGCAGCCACCCTGCTGCCAAAGGGGATGAGCTGAGAGCCAAGGGGGATCCCAGTGCAGGTCGTGCTCTCACCAGTGGGTGCTGGCCCGTGGTGTCTGACCACAGTGGGCAGACTGGGGGGCTCTAACAGCGTCTGCCAACAGCCAACACGGCAAACAACAAACCAGGGCCAGGAACCATCCAAGTGCGGCCGTCAAAGGCAAGAGGAGATGGGGCAAGGCTACAGCATGGGTCCAAAGCCCATCCAGGGCCAGAGGCAGGACTAGACATAAACTACAGTGTACCTCCAGGAGACAGTGGCATGGGTCCCGTCTGTCCAGGAGACAGGTCTGAAGACCAGCAGTGCTGCAGCACCACGGGGGCAGCTGCTGAGTGCCCCAGGCTGAGCCGAAGTGGGGTCCGGAGCTGTGGGCAGGGCAGGGCACCCTGGGGAAGCTTGACATGGACCATAAGGCCTGTGGGTGCCCTCAGCACCGTGGCAGGTAAGGGGACTGCTGGCACTACTGCCAAGGACATTACTTGTGGGTTTGTTTTACTCAGTAGCTGGGTTTTCTACGAAATAAGGCTCCAGCCCACCACCCCGTGTGGTATGCCTGTGTCTGCTCATATTCACGTCGCTCAATGTCTTTCAAACCTGCTGGCCAGTCTCAGCTAGAGTTGGTAGGGATCACCAAGGTATTAATGATATTCCTGCGAGGCTTCATGAACTCACAGGAGCCTCTTGTATCACCCCGGCTGAGAGAAACGCTGCCCAGGGAGCACAACCCCAGTGGACACCTGAGAATCCGCTGGAGACAGAGCTTTCCAAAGAGGAAACTTTACTCCTCTCTGGACACCGGCTCTGAAACACAAGTCTGTGGGAAACCACGTGCCCTTTGAGCTGTCGCCCGGAGTGACGCATTTGGCGGGCACTTCACATTTCCCCCCTTGCCCCTGCTTTGGCAGAGCTGACCCAGCAGCCGGCTGGGCTGGTCAGCCCACATTGTTCCTGCTTCTCCCTCCAACACAGAAGTGCATTCATTAAAGTCTGCGGTTGGTACTTTTTGTACATTAACTTGTAAGGAGAGGAGTAGTGGCAGCAATAGCACCGGGTTTTACCCAGGTGTCGGGAAGGAGATGCGACCTACGCAGGCAGTGCAGGGCTCCAAGGGAGCAGCCACAGACCTTCACCTTCAAACTGATGTTTGGCAAGGAAAACAGCCCTCACCCAGTGCAGTTCCCTCCCTGAACTAGGCACAAAATACTTTGTCCCCTCACCACAGGAGCTAAACCAACATTATTGACAGTTTTTAAAAAAAACCATGAGGGCTCAGGGCTGTATATGCAGAAGACACACGAGCAATAGCAGTGTCCCAGTGTCCAGGAGGAGTGAAAAAGCAACATTGCCTTCTTTTCTGTGGGCTCCCAGGAGGCTGGCTTTGTATCTTGGAGAATAACAATCCATTTGGTGTCCAGCTGGAATCTCAAATAACCATCTCATTTTTCTTTTCCAGTAACCGGGCCAGTTTTGTGCAAAGAAGTAGACATGGAGGTCCTCAGACAACAGAACTGTTAAACCCATGTGTAAGTGCAATTGGAGTTGGCAAAAAAACTAGAATAAGGCTTCTTGAAGTAGGAGGATACTTGGATATAGAAGTTTTAGCCTGAAGGTGTTTCCAGGGACTGCTCTCTACCTCCTTCCCATTGGAATCATTATGTTTTGTTGAACATGTCTCACAGTGGACAAACATGAGGTTTGAAGAGTGCAGGAAAATATTTTCCAAGTACACCCAAAAAGCCCATGACTGATGTGGTGCAGTTTGACTTGTCCTCAAAAGGAGGTTTTATGCAGTCTGCCATCAGCTTACAACTGAGATGATTTGCGCCTGTGAGGACATCGTCTCTATAGTTTTTAATACCTAATAATAGGCTAAAAAATCATTACTAGCCCTGGTACAGAGCCCTTCCCTGCTCCTTGTCACTCAAGCGCAGAGCTGTGGGAAATCTGCCAGGGCCCTGACAGCAGCTTCTTCCTGTGGGAGCAGGACTGTGCGGCACGATTTAGCCGGGAGAAGAGACAGGGTTTTCAAATGTTATTCTGAAGTCAGGAACGGAAACCTTCAAAGCGGGGGAACACTCCCCAGCTGCGAGCTGGGGCTCAGGAGGTGCCGCTCCTGTCGCTGATCAAGGCAGGAGAGAGCTCTTTTTCCAGGCTGGGTGCACTGAAGAGGCGCCAGGGCCTCCCACCCACAATCCTCATTAAAGAAAAATAGCAACAGCACAAAGCCCAAGGATTGTTTACTTATTTGTAGTATCTCAGCAACGGCTACTCTCTATCATCTGGTTTTGCTTTGGTGATTTCTTCTTTTCTGAAGAAGAGATGCCACACGCTGCCACACAAGTAGCCGACCCCCGGCTGCCGGCGGGGGGCTGCGCGGTGCCCTGGCGCGGCGGAGGTGGGCTCTGCCCCCCGGCTGGGGACCCGGCTTGGGAGGATGGGGCGCAGACCACGACTTCACAATTGTTTTCTTTGCTCCAATAAATCAAGCCTTCGCCCAAGAAAGTTCAAGCCTCTGACACCGGGTCAAGCAGGACAACTAATTTTGGCTGATGCGAAAACTAACAAACAAATAAAGTTCTGGAAATGCCCAACTGGTTCATTTCAACATTGTCAGAAGGAAACATTGAATTTTGGAAGGCTTGATTCATGAGGCGACTTAGTGGCTTTCACAACGCAGAGAAGAAAGAGCTGGTTGCACATCCCTCCCCCACAACCCATTCTTATATTTCGGTGTCTACAGCACTTGGCTGAGTGGCAATTAATTACTTTAATTACTTTATATAAATTGTGATGAAGCTTCAGACCGGGAGAGCTCTGCTACAGGGCACCTTTTCTGAGTGTTGAGTCAAGCTCCAAATGCACGTCTGTTGCTCTCTGCAGGAGAGACTCAAGGAGGGGCATTGGATTCTGTCTCCTCAGTAAGCACTGCAACAACTGAACTTTCCTGGTTAAGGATGTAGGATCAGGGTACAACACCTTCTCAAGGCTTTAAAAGTCACTTGGCAAATCTAGCCTTTAATTCCTAAATGTCTTTACATTAAAGATCTCCAAAATCAAATCAAGGTTCAGAAAAAAACACCAATTAAAATCGTTCTGAGTCAAACATTGAATTTAAAAATAATTTGTTAGGAAGCTGTCCTGCAAATTAGCAGAAGCAAGGGCTCACACTGTGAGTAGAGTCAGCCTGTAGGACAGCAGGTTCTTTGAGGTGGGACTCATGTTATGGCACTTCTGTCCAGGGCAGACAACACTTCACCGGTGTAGAGCTCTGTGTGGGTATTAGCTTTTACGCAGTTGAATAGTTGTAAGACCTTAACAAGTTGTGAAAGACATTTCTGGCCTGTGGGCCAGTCAGTTCTCCTGATAAACCCTGCTGGAGGAGATCGAAGGCATCAAAAGGCAGCAGCAGACCCCTGTCTCCTGCCAGGTAAAGTCATCCGGAGCACAGAGAGATAAAGCTGTGCTTGGTAGCAGCTCTTGTTAAAAGATTAAAAGATAAAAAAAGGAAGTTGTATGTGGACATCCATCCATCTGCTTATTTTTTTGGGCTACCATACAGGCTCTCAGTGACATTGGTGTCCCTGTGTCAGGCACTGTATAGGCACAGGGAGAGAGGCCTGAGGACCTCATAGCTGTGACACACAGGTAAGGCAGGTCCTGGGTGAGAAAACGGAAGAGCTGTCATCCCATCCACCTCAGGTGGTCTTTGGGGCTGAAAGTCCTCAGGCTGACCATGCCCTCCCTAACACACCAGCAGGCTGGAAATGATGGTGAACGTTCCCCACTTTTCTGCATTTTCCAAGCAAACTTAAAAAAAAACAAAACCAAACTCCAAACAAAAACGTGTGGTGCCCTTGCAGCCCCAAGTGCTGAACTTGTCATTTTGAAATGCTGTGTCAACAGCTCTTCACTAGCAGGCCCATTATTTTTATTGGCTTTGGCTCTCTGGCCAGTGCTGACAGGTTAATTTACAGTAAGAGGGGAGTCACCTTTGCTCACTCTGCCAGAAAAGCACAACCTGCTCCCTGCTCGAGCACCACACTCCCAAGAGCAGGAATGCTGGGGGGCCAGCGGGCACTGCCTCGCCTGGGGACTCACACAGAGGAACGCTCTGTGGGCGAAACAATTTTTGCCAGCATATATGACTCGGGCAGGAATGGTTGCAATTAGTCCTTACCATGCTTGTTAGAGAGGACATATGTGAATATTAGCCTCAAGAATATCACTCTTGGACATGGTCTTCCCATGAGGATTACGCAACAGGTTTTTTTCTTTTATTTTCTTCTTTTCTTCTTTTCTTTTTCCCTCTTTACAATATATCAAAGTTAATTGTGAAAAATTTCCCTTGGTAACACATGTACAGATAGTGCTAAGCAGATCCTAGAAAATATATGATTTGTGGGATATGCTTAGAGGTCTTGTTCCTTTTTTCCTC
>NW_015091056.1:634688-740978 GCF_001431845.1 Calidris pugnax
TCTCCTCTCCTCTCCTCTCCTCTCCTCTCCTCTCCTCTCTTTGCTTTCTTTTCTTTTCATGTCTTCCCAAGAGAGCATTCCCAGCATGGGGAGAGAAGTTTTAGGCTGAGAAAAAGGCCTTTTCTCTAGTTTGGAAGGCCATAGTGCTGCAATTTAAAGTCTCAGGCCAGGCTGTCACAATACAGACGGTGAACAAGCCATGAGGGAGCTGATAGGGAGTACATACATTGGAGAAGTGGGAGGAATTCAAAGCAGTTAAAGGACGATGGCAAGTGCTGTCAAAACACGAATTCTGACAGCCAGGGTGCAGAGCGACAGACCTTGCACCACAGGAAAACTGAAAAAAATCACAGTGTGTCCCTGCATTCTGTTTGTTTCTATAGAACTGTTTGGGGAGTTTATGTTTGGTGCTTGGTGTTGTTTTTTTTAATGCGACGGCCATATAAGACAAGTGAATGAATGGTATTTTAAATCTCAGATACCAAGACTCTTGGATTCTTGCAGTCTGTCCATATAAATTGACCATGCTCTGGCACTGCTTACCCAGAACAAGGGTAGCAAAAAAATAATTAGGCAAAGAAGGCATTAAGTACCTTGACCCTTTCCTCATCCTTCGGTAAAAGGTTTTGAAAAGCTTTAGGATCTTTCTGCTGTACAAATTTCACATCTTTGTGTTTAGAACTGCTCTGTCACCCATCTGTTCTCATCAGCCAGCTCTTTGAAAGTCTTTATGGCACCTCTCCATCCCGCTGGCTCAGCTGTAGCTCACCATCTCAGAAATTGTCCCCACCAGCTTAGAGAGCCACAGAGAAAATCAGAGAGAAAGCAGATGGGAGGAAGGACTGTAAAATCCTTCAGAGATAGATTAGATTGGAAAAGTAAATCTTAAGTTTTCTCTGTTTTCACACCCGGATTTCTGTGCACGCACAGATGCACGTATGCAGAGTCACAAAGGAGTGTCACTGAAACACATCGCTTCTCAGTCATTGAAACAATCATCTCTACAACACACTTATTCAAAATATAAGTATTTAGTTTACAGAAAAAGATTGTTTTGGTGATTAGGGTGCCAGGTAAGGCTTGAGGGAGCCATGTTCAGCTAACATGAGATAACATACATGATATGTAGTACTGTCAAAACAATACTACAGAATTCAGCTACTTCCCTTTGCTGGAAAAACAGGTCATCAGATTTTCTCCAGATCATTACCCCACTATTAGGAAGCCCAGTATAAATCATATGGTAGCCTCTACCTGCAGTAGCTCTCAGCATCGTGTAGCTTGCCAGTAGCTTGCCAGTTATACCTGAAAAATTAAAGAACAGCTCATAGAATTGCTTTTCTTTCCATGTTGAATATAGCCCATGCTTTCAAAGTTCAAAACACCACTGGGTCTTGCACAGTCTCTATAGGCTTCACAGAAGATCTGTGAATCAGGTGGGATCCTTGTATTAGCTAAGGGTGGTCAGTGTCTCAGTAAGAGCCGATTGCAAGAGAGTTTCAAGAACCTTCTTTTGAAAAATCAGTCTGCTTTAATTTATTTTAACATAGGCACTGGCAAACTGAGGGCCACTTCAAACCATGTCACTTATGAAAGTGATACATGGGAAATCAGATTTAGGAGGAAAAGGGAAAACTTCAGTGCTGTGCAGCAGTGTCACGGAGGCAGGGGGGCTGGGAGCAGTGACGTGTTATGTGTAAAAGCTGCTGCAGAGCCCACCTGAGCTTGTGAAGATGGGGGGCTCCTTCGCTGCCCTATATCACTGCCGTAGCTCCAGCTGGGGGGGGTGTCTCTGTCTCTGCAGCCAGGGGACAGAGAGGTTCCCACAGCCTCCTTTGCACTGGTGTAACTCAATCACTGTGTGACAGCAACAGACAAAGGCAGAGACAGAGACGCTGAATCAGAAAACCTCTGCTCCTTTCAGCCACAGTCTCCCTTCTTCACGTCTCTCTTGACCACAGTACGGGTGAAAGGACGCCAGAGATATGGAGTTAAGCACATGCCAGTGTGCCAGCATGGAAGGATGCTCCCCTGCTGTTGAGACCACCTATACTGAGGGCAAAGGCAGTAACAGAGCCGTCTTGTGCAAGGCACTAACCATTACAGCTTTGGGATGAACAGCAATTGCTCCACATACGTGGTCCAAGACCCACTAAGGGTCTTTATTCCGCAAAGGGCGGAATAAAAATAGACAAGCATTGTCTGCTCTCAGACCAACAGCGAGCTGAGCAAGATCTGCTGCTGTCCCACCGCACTCACTGTTGGGCACAGGAGGGACAGCAGACATTGTGTGAGCAGAGCAGCCTGTTGTGCTTCTGCTGGGGACGTTCCTGGGCTGCCACCAAACCACTCAGGCCCCACAGATGGCCAGGACAGGGTGACCGGTTCGACAGCAGCCCAAGGATGTCCTCACAGCCCCTCCGGCAGCAGGGTCCATCTCCAGCCTCACAGAGAAGGCTCCAGGCTGAGACCCAGGGCTGCCAGCCCTGTTTGTGGGAGGTTTAGCATCTGCCCTGCACTGGGAACCGTGCTGGTGGTGGGAGACTCCTGATTGTGCCAAACATTTTTGTTGCTGATCTCATGACCAGCCTTGGGTGGGAGGGCAGAGATATTTACCGTCCCATCATTCTGATACACGTTCAAACATCTTCAAAGTCAGACCAGAAGGCTATGACGAAGCTGAAAATTAAACCCCAGTCTCCCCATGTTCAAGGCTACAGCCCCCTTATGCCATTATCCCAGGGAGAGGAGAGGTGGCTTGGGTAGTGCTAGACTTAAATTATTTCCATGAGCTGAAAAATGGACTTCATAGCCAAGCCCTTAGTTTAGCAATCTGTAACATCTGTGACAGATTTTTAAAGCGAACATCTCTGCCTTGGTGGCTTCCAAGCAGCAGAAATATTACACATTTTCCCTTGCACTTTGGATTCACCATCTTTTGGGACCCACAGAAGCACCCCTGACTCACACCGTGCCATAGCTGTTGCCCAGGGAAAAAAGAAAAAACTGATCAAAATCCCCTGTTTGGAGCATGGCCAGGGCTCTTTCCTAGCAGCAGTTCCATCTACAGCCAAGGTAAGACCTGCGGTTTTGTTACAGGAGCATGTTGGAAAATACTCAGGCAATCTTGTAGTACCTGCTCAGGAGTCTCTCATTCCATCAGTCAACGACCCAAAGAGCCAAAAGAAAGTTTTCAATCAGCCAGAGACCTGATGTTACTCACTTCCCTTCCCAGTAATGCCGCAGCACGTCAGGAGCTGCCTGGTTCCAGTTTCGGTAATCCTTTCAGTATCCTTGCTTTTATTGCTGGTGGATAAGTGCTTGCTCTGGTCTCTTGCACCACCTTCCACCTCTGTGACCCCCCTCTTGCACCTCAGACAGAAGAGAGGGGGTCACAGTTCTGCTTGCTGGTTTATTTAAGTTTTGAATCTGCATTCCTTTGCTGAAAGCATTGATTCAGATATGGTATTATTGCCTTCAGATATTTATTTACTTTATTAGACATTTTCCAGAATGACATGGTAATTTTGGTGGGAGCATCAGATAAAAGCAAGCAGGGTGACCGAAAGCGTGATATCCTTTGCTCAGATAAGCACTCCAGCCACTGCAGCGGGTCTGACCAAGCTGCAGCAGAAAAGTGCAAGAGCAGAGAAGTTTCAGTGAGTGAGAGCAGTTGGGGACGACCACAAGGACCTGACCTCTTGACCAAATTGGTATCACCACCTTTTTCCCATCCCATCAGTCCCTGTTGCTCCCTGTCCCCAGGGTGCCGGGGGTACACAGAGGGGCCGGGGTCAGAGCTCCCCTCCTCTCTGAGCCGCTTTTTGCTCCTGGCAGGGTCAGAAGAAGACAGCATAGCAGTTATTATGAATTATGCCTACACATAATTGACTGGGAGATTCAAATGTCAATGGCAATACACGTCCTCCCCTCAGATGTCATTACACTCCTTAAAAAAGCCCATGATCTTCTTTATTATAATAGGAATGTAAAAAAACCCCTAATCCCGTATTTTTACAAGAGGCCATTATTTGTCACAGTCATATATCTATCTCATGTGTCTTTACTCTTAACACAATTATTTTAAGGGATATTTTGTTTATAAGGAAGACAAAGGAAAAACTGAAATGTATGACTTAGACCCTTCAAAAGTAGTTATAAATAACTATAGTAATTGTTTTGTTCCCTTAAAAGCTGTGGGTCATGGCAACACAGCTGGTTTTGCTCTGGCTAGTAAGCCTTAGCTTTGGGCTAATGTTACAAGGGAAAGTTTTCAAGCCTGTTACGAGCAGCTCACGAGTAGTGACACAAACCTTTTATCTGCCTGCTGTGATCCACCGAGAGATTGCGAAGGCAGAGATTTATTTGTGCTTCAAAACGTACCTACTCTCTTTGTTACAAGTAATCCATGACATATTTTCTCTTGACTCTACAGGTCACAGATAGGAGAGGGCAAATTTACTAAGTAATTCCAGGATTCTCCTGTTAGTGAATGAGGTTAAACAGTGGCCAGCACTCATAAACGTTGCTGTGCCAGATAAGATGGTGACAATGGAAAAGATGCTACCTGGAGGTTAATTCTACAATAATTACCTCTTTTTTTAAGGAACATGGCAGTTCTCACATTGTACCAGCATGTGGCTCACCCTGTTCAATACACTCCCTTACAAACCGGTCAGCACCGGACAATCGGTGAGAAAACCTGGTCTTACCCAGGCAGGCAGGTTTGTGCTCCTCCCCAGCAGGTTTCTTCCTTACCACCAGTCCTTAGAGCCATCTAAATCCTGAAGCAACAGGTTTAATGTCTCCTTTAGATTTTTTTCAGCATTATCTTTTATAACTTGATATATTTTTATTCTTCATGTAGTTGTCCAATCTCTTTCTTAAAAGTCAACTCTCCTAGAAGCACTAACAATTTTAGTTTTCTGTCTCAGAGGCACATGGAACAGTTACTGGCCATCTGTTTGATGGCCTTCGATGGCCTTCAACTGAGCCATCCAGAAGGTACTTGAGTCTTCTTTTGGTGATTACAATAACTTGGGTGATAGGTAAAAATCACAACTTCTTGTGCCTTTCCTGTGTCACTTCTCTACAGTTGTCTCAAGGAAACATAAAACCACTGATTTAAGAAGAGACAATTTTGGAGAACTCTGTTAATCTCACCAAATTGAAAAATAACTTTTTATGGATCCTAGCTTTTTCCTCACTCTGCTGCTTTTGATTTGTAGCCAGATTTTGTGTAGTTCCAGGAGAATAACCATACGCATGATTGTTCTGTTTGATTCTTTCTTTCAGCTTAAATTACTTCAGTTCTGGAATATGATTCACTGTCAGTTCAGACTGAGGGAGATCCATGTGGTTGTCCGAGATGCAAACTTCATTACCCAATGTCTTGGCACCCAGTTGCTGCAACCCATCTAAATGCTGGACATTTCCTCTTCTGATCTCCTCCTGCTTACTCTTCTGAAAGGGCCCATGTTTCTGAAACAATGTGATAGGAAGTGTATCATGGTACTCACAAAAGGGAGTCCGACAATTAGCATTTGGCCAGACAGAATGCAGCAAATAAAAGAGTTGGAGCATATTACACCTTTAATTGCACCATCCTGGAGCCATCAGGAGCAAAGATAGGCCTGACTGGACCTATTAATGATAAAGGCAGCCCAAATGAAAATGCTAAGATATAATGAGTTTTACCTTCCCAAAGAATGCGATGCATGCATATCAAACAGTAATAATGGAGACTGGGGAAGATCTTAGGAATTATTTTTAATGAACAGCCAGCTACGCACTAACTTATGTGACCTGGGGAAACGGAGGAATCTCCATCATTTGAGATCTTAAAGAGGAGATTCCATGAACATGCCTGGAACAGTTCAGATACAACTGGTCCTTCCTCGGCGTTGGGTCAGAAAACCTCTTCAAGCCCTATAACCTGTCCATCGTTTAAAGCTCTGCTCGTGATTCTCTTGTGATGCCACAGCTGAAAATGGGTCTGTTCTCCCACTTGCTACTTGTTTGGAAACCGCTTATTTTGAAACAAGTCTTCTCTGTTGTTGGTGTGACAAGAAACCCTTGCGATGGTTGTGCCGTTTCCTAACATGGACTCTGGATTATTCCATATGCAAAACATATTGCTGTAAAATTATTTTTCTGCGTAACAGGTTGTGATAACACCGATTCTGTTATTCTTTTGTTTCTCCATTAATCTCTGATGCTGAAACAGCCCCATCCCTTTGAGAGGTCGCTTCTATTCTCCAGAGAACTTGGCTTACTTTGAACATCAGTATACTTGGCCTTTGAAAATTGGCTTGCAGTTAGCAGACAGAAGCAGGGTCAGAATTAGTTCAAAATAAATTAATAGTCAGAAGTTCTAACTTGCTAAGCTGCATGCAATCTACCCTTCAAAGGATATTCACCAATTGCTGTAATTGCTCTCTTCAAGGGCTTCCAAAAAATCCTTGGACATGCTAATTAATGCTGGTTTAGATATATGTTAAGGTATTTGACCTGAGAGTTTAATTCTACAGTTTAATTCCATAATGATTGTAAATGGTAGGACTGCTGCATATTTAAAAGAACATTAGTGTGAATTTAGCTAGCTGTTGGCAGTTTAACAGTGACTAACAGATATTAAATAAGCATGAAATTCTAGTGGTGAGTGACATTTTTATAGGGGCAAGGGCTGGAAGCTGAAGGCAGGAGAAAATATTGCAACCATCCATGGTGACCTTTCTTTTCCCCTGGATTTTACAGAGTCTTTTTCACAACTTTCCCAGCATCAGGACAAGTCTGGGTTGGTGGAAGGGCCTTGTCCTTGCAGACTCAGATGGCACATCATGAACTTGGTGGGATTTGAACTCCTTGATATGCTGAAGTCATCAACTCATCCCATGCTGATGTCAGTGGCACCAGGATTCCCCAGAGATCTGAATTCCCCAGTCATTCCAAGTTAATTGTGTCTGCCAGTATCTACAGTGTGAGGGCAGAGGTGTGTGAATTCTACCCTTTCCCCCACCAGATTTTTCTTTTTTTTTTTTATAAAGTGGATGTCAAAAGAAATCAATTGTCTAGAGAAAAGAAAAGAAGTTGATCCTTTTGTTGTTACTGTTCAAAAGCAACCCTTTGTTTTAGGAACAAAAATGGTGCAAGTGACTTCTTTCCACCCCACAGTGGCTATATGAATTTCTGCTACTAAGGGACAGACATCATTGATTTGACCGAGTTATTCAAAACAGGTCACGAAGCCACAGCTCGTTGTGTCAATTTTCATCATACACTGATGTGACAGGTTTTATGAATAAAATATGGGCAGTTGCTGTCTGGGAGGATGCCACATCTTAGCTACCCCAAACCCTCTGTCCTTGAAGAGCAAAGCTTTGAAAAATTAGGACCATGTTTCAATCCAAGCTGTACAATATGCTTTTCAATGAAGTGTAATATATTGTTTTTAGCTGAATAACTTTCTTCTCCTCTTCTCCCCTCCCCCTGTCCCTCCCCTACTTCGAAAAAAAAAAAAAAAAAGCCGTGGCATCTTAAACTAAAGCACACTTCAGTCGGCCTCCGTGCCAGCAGCCACAGCGTTTCTTTCATCTTGGCTTCAAAGTGATGCTGAGAGGGGGAGGGGAGCATCTAATGAAAGAGGGTAAAACAAACAAACAAACAAACACACACAAAATGGGGGAGGAAATGAAAAATAGCAGTCTACCTCTCAAATCTGAGTGCTGCCCGCAGGCATGCTCTGCAGTGGATGTTGCACTCAGCTTCAGCCCCTTGTATATTTTTTTTTGTTATTGCCACTTCCCATGCTGGGAAGATTCTTGTCATCCCTCACATATTTTATCCGCAGAAAAGGCTGCCCTGCCCTGTGCTTGGTGATTGAGGCTGTGCCCCTGGTGTGCCACACTATCAGTGGTTCCCAAGGCTGCCTAGCCTGGGAAAAGCTGCATGGAAACGGTCCAAAATCAGCATTACATGCATTATTGTTCTTACTCTCTCTGATTAGAGTGCACACAATGAAAACAACAGCAACAGCCTCGTTTTCTAGCCCTCCTCCCAACACAAGGCTGTTCTTAGACTGTTTTTCTTTCTCGGAGTCTTCACAGAAATTAACTGCTTCTGTGCTGGTGGGTCCCAGGCATCCCAGCGGCTTCTCTGGGGGAAGCCAAGGAGCTTCATCTGACTGGGAGAAACATTTTCAAGAGTGCCCAGTTGACTTGTGAGCTGAAATTCTTTTTTTTTGTAAAAATAGGTCTAGATGTGGGCTGCTTTGTGTACCACAGGAAGCAAACCACTTGGGTGCTGTGGTAATATGCATGGCACTATAATCCCCCGTAAACCAAAACAGAATAGGCTGAAAGATATTTAGGCATTTGAACGCTTACACCTTGTCTGAAATGCCGGGTGCAGCACACACAGTCCCAGCAGCAGGTTGCACACCGGGGTCTCCCCAAGCCCGTCTGCCATCACTGCCTGTGCAGCTGTTTGTCAGGTAAGAGTTTTAATTGCCTGAGGTGATCCAGTCTGGATGTCCCATTTGGGGTGGGATAAGGCTCAGTGTGGTCGCTCGCTCTGAAGAAATGACATCCATTGCTCATCCCAAACTCATGGAAATGCCTCTTTGGAGGCACTGAGCAAGGGGTTTCAGCCTGACTCCTCTCCCTGGCGTTTCATATCCCCTGAAGTGTATTAGGCAGTATGTCAAAGAAAGGAGGAAACACATTTTCTTCCCTCTTAACTCCTGGATCACATCCCGGAGCGCCCAGTCCCTGCACCTTGAGCGTGCCGGTAGGCGAACTCGTAAGGCTGAAGGGGACAGGAGATAGCCCCGGGTGCTATTTGTGGGAGACGGCAAACGACAGGAAGGACTGAATGTGTTTTTACACATGAAAATGCAATAAAGTACATTTTTTGTTCAGTTGTAATAGACACTACTCTTTCTCATTTTTTAAAAGCAAATACACATGTCTGTCTTCAGGACAGTATTGGGAACACATGTGGGAGCAGACATATACTGAAGGTGATGCTTTGTTTCAGGATCGTTTCTGATTTTTCTCCTGTCTCCTGGCTGTACTGCAGAAAGGCACCCCTGATGCCACATTCCTCTTGGCACAGAAAGGGGTAGGGATGCACTCTGCACGCAGGGAGCCCTGCGAGCCCTGAGCATCGCTAGCTCCTGGTGACACAGAATCTGCAGAGGCACCTGGGGGGTTAATGACAGATTTTCTTTAATTGCCACCCAACCAATGGAAGACAGATGTTTACTTCTAAACCACTTTCAGACCAGGGTAAGAAACACTTTGAAACTTGAATTTCTGCGATATGAAGGAAAAGCAACAGCCTGCTAGTCAGTGCTAGGTCGACTCCTCTTAAGAGGGTTTAAACTGAACCGTGGAAAACAAAAATATAAAGTGGCATAGTTCTGTTCTGTCCCTTGTTTCAGTGTCACAATGGTAAAATCTGCAAGTTTTTTCTAACTTTTACCAGATCAGCCTGAAATTTCAGAATCTGTTCAGCAATTTTTTTCTGCCTTGTGCATCACTTGTGGTAAAAAAAATCTGAGAAGAAAGTAATTTCACTGTTTTTCTAAGACTGTATGGCACAATGCAGGAAAAGATTTCACTTATTCTTCAAGAACCGTAGTGGCATCATATTCCTTAGAAAAATAAGGTTGCCTCTTTTCATGCTAATGAAGTCCTTATGGTTCAAAGGTAAAGCTGGGCAAAATTCTGCTCTTGTCTTAACTGATTACTATATCTTTGTGGAGGATTGACCCTTTGGTTATCTTTTATGTCATAATTCCTTTAACTCTTGGGGGCTACATGAAGAAAAAAATGAATTGAGGGCTGTAAGAAATCATTTTAATCAGCTTTTATGAACTTTTCCATGTTTTAGAAACAACTTGTGTTCAGTATGTGAACTTAAATACATCTGGGATGGGACTTCTGTATCAAAAACATTTCCTCTAATAAAAACCTGGAAACTGGCTGTCATTACTCTTGCTTCTCTTTCTTCCCAAATCAAACAGTTGTGCCAGCCGCCTGTTTTGTTTAGCAGTCCCAGTCAGAGAGATATCGCAGCTAATCACAGTATCATTTTCTAATGTTCACTGGAAGGAAATCTCAAATTGTTCTTGAGAACTTAAATATTAGGCTTATTATAAATCTGATTAAGCAGGGGCACCAGTTCTTGAAGGCAGGATGAATACAACTCCTAGGGCACAGTGAAAAAGAAAACTATCTAAATATTTTTGAACCACTCTGTTCACAGAGTATTACAGGAGACCAGTCTTCCCGAATGTGTAGGTTTTCTCTGCTCTCATTAGTTTATTTGCCTATCATTTTCTTTTTCATTAGTTTATAAAAGCTCAGACTTTAAAGGGAACTGGCAAGGGCTAGCTCTGCACTCTTTGCTAGCATGCCCAGCACGAATCAAAGCACTGCTTTTCGCTTGTGGGCAAAGACACAGGAGTCATGTTGTCCCCGCACAGGCCCGTGGCTGCCGTGTCTGTGTCTACGTTGCCACATGCCAAACAGGAATGTCCATTGGGGGGTGACTCCACCTAGGAGTCAAGAAATGTGAAGCCCAGCCTCACGTGAAGAGCTGCAGGTGCCAGCTCAGACAAGCCATCAGCCTCACTGAAAGCTGGGGGGAGGTAGGCCCTAAAGGCACCTTGAAAACCAGGGGCTTTAAAAAGTGCCACCTCCAATCTACCCAGATGGAAGCTATTTCCAAATCTACATGAGATTCACACCAGACGTAGCTGCTGCACTTGGGGTTTTGTGTCATGAGTTGCCGTCATGGACAAACGTCTGACTGAGCACCCAGGTCCCTGACCCCCCATGCCGCACAGCCGTCCCCTCCAGGGGGTCTCTCCTGGCCCAGGGGTGTGGGCACCTGACCGCTGCCTGGGCTTACTTGTCATAGCTTTCTGTTTCCACGACAGCTGAGGCGTTCCTCATCGTTGCTCTGCTTGAGGACAGCAAGATGGGATAAATCCTGGCAGTCAACAGGCTAGAAGGCAGTCTTCTTTCTTTCTTGATATTTTATTTATGGGGAAGAGGCCACGCGGATAATTGAAGATGCCTGTTTGCACCCACTGCAATCTGTGAGTGGTTTGAAATGTAAACATGTCAGCTCACAACCGGAGCTTGAGAAACACATGTGCCGAAGGGCCACGGGCCGTTTGTCCGTCCATCTGTCTGTCACACTCACCTTCAGCAGCCCCCTGCTCCTCCCCAGCGTAGGGCGTCCCTCTCCCCTGTGATGCTGGGGCAAGTTTCCATGGAAAAAGTGATGTGGAAGAGAAGGGAAACACGCACATGACATGAGGTGAACTTATGGTGCATCTTAGACTGTAAAAACCAAATGGTATTTCAGGGCTGGTTTTGAATTTATTTTTTTTTTCTTGTGTGACATGCAAATTGAGATCAGCTGAGCTCCAATAGTGGTGCATTTAAAGAAACTGAAATGCTGTGCAGAAATACATGACAGAAACAGCAGACAAAAGGCCAACGGGGAGAAAGAGAGAGATAGAGAGGCCTGGAGCATTGGAGGGACATGTTGGACAGTCCTGCTTGCATAGATCTGGTAAAGGGTAACAGGAGACAGACGTATTGCTTAATAAAACCCAGAAATAACACAAAAATCCAGGATTCTCTAAGTGACAAGGTCTCAAAAATCTTATGAATCTGATTTTACTATGTGCAGGTAAGACACTGAATGGGTCAGGTCCTCAACACAGCTCTTGATCTGGATCAATTTCTGAACACAAGTGTAACCTCCATAGTGAAGGTGCAGGGTAACAAATCAATGTATTGGATTAAAAATGAAGAATTTGGGAAAACATCAGGAGAAGTTTTTTCCATAGCCATGATGGTGAGTTAAAATAACAAAGGGAATACATCAGCCCCTAGAAGAGCTATGCAGGAAACTGGTCTGAATGTACAGAGGCAATTTTGGAGATGTCTCTGGGGCAGACAGAAATATTCAAAGACAGTCAGCGTTGCTTTGTTCTCTTTGTACAGAAGTGGAATAAGTGAAGGGACTTTTGCAGAAATTGCAGCTAAAGTCTACTGGGTGGAATCAAACTGGAAACATATCCTACCAACAGTTTCAGAAACATACATTTATTTTTAAAAGATGAGGTGGTAAGTGAGTAACAGCACCATGTCAAGAATAAGGCTGATGCAGAAAACGAGGTCTGGCGCGGACTTCTCAGCAGCTTCCACTGTTGTCACGTTGTTGGCTGCAGTGGACCCAGCCCTGATGAATTGCCCTCGTCAGTTAGGTCCTGGGAAGGAGATTTGAAGGCAGAGCAATGCTCCGATGGCACGTCAGACATGAGGAGTTTGACTAGGGTCTCAGCTGAGAGCAGATCTATAATGCTCTGAGCTGCTGGGCTGCACAGTGACAGCGGGCATTAAGAATTGCCACGTTCTCAGGTTCTGCCTCCGGTTCCTCTTGCTGCTAAAGGCCTCCCTTTATGCGCGCACAGCTCCTGTCAAAATCAGGGGAATTATGTGAAAGTACCAGAGGACGATGAGATCATGGCGCACTTTAGTTTTCATCAGTTGTGAGAATTGTCTCACTGCATTGTTCATTTGCTAAGCATTGGTTTCTGCAACTTAAAGCTCTCATATTATTGACAATATTGTCTAAGATCTTTTTCTTGAGCTTTCCTGAATTAGGTCATGCATCCCTTGTATCTAAATTTAGTCTGGGTACGACTGCTCTAATATTTTCTCTTATTTCATATTCATCTCTCTTCTGTCTGCTGGCTTCATTTCAGACAAAGAAAGTCAATATTTTCTCTGCAAGTTATTTCATTTTGTTGGTCTATGATATCATAGCAAATGTCAGCTGATCTTACGTAATATAGAGTTGAAGACAGACTGTTATCCTTCCTTTTACAAATAAACAGATCTAGATAACATAGGTTCATGGTCAAATTAAGTCTTTTTAGAGCTATTAAAGCAGTTAAAAGAGTTCTCTGCTGATGAGAAAGCCTGCCTCTTTCCCGGGTGGTCTCTCATTTCTCCTCCACTTGCATTTGATCTCTGTAACGCTGACCGTTTTGCCAGTAACAAAGTCATCATTCACTCAGTACTTAGCAAGTCTGAGCACATTTTATGGTTGATAGCTGGATTGCCAGCACCATCCAAAATTAGCCTCCTTCTGCTGGTTCTCGCTGAGCCCGTGGGGCCGGGGCAGCACAGAGCTCCACATGTGGCAGGGAGCAGCCAGCAGCAGCCTCCATGCTCCCTCACACCACGGGGGCTACGTCCTCCACTGTTTTCAACACAGATAAGTCTGTTGCCAGCAGATGAAAATCTGGCCCAGCAGCATCAACAGCCCCACCATTTCTTTAGACAGCAATTTGGACAGGGGCTGGGTATCTCTGGTTTACAGCTGCAAAGCGGCCTTAAAAGGTTGGAGACAGCTAGGGACGATGGTTTCTCGCCTGGGCAGGCGGTGGAGAGGAGGACCAGCCTTCGCACTGCCTTCTCCTCCGAGGGAGGCAGCCAGGGAGAGCCAGGGGAAGGCGGCTGGAGCTGCTGGTCAACTCCGGCCATCCTCACGCCTAGGTTCTTCTTTCCCAGCACAGCGTATTGACTTGTGCTTCTGGCAAAAGGGCCACAGGAATGTATTTTAAACTCTCCTCCTCCGCATAACCAGAAGAAAAGGGACAGGACACGAAACAAAGAGCAGACAAGCTCCCACCCGTCCAACCTCCCGCCCCACGGCTGGCTCCCAGGGCCCGCCTGGGCCATATTATGGCTCCTTTATTAGTGTTTAAGGTCACCAGGAGACACGCAAGTGCATCCTATGTCAGGAAGTGTAGTGTGTCTCGGGAGTGAAATAGGCGGCTGTCGGCGGGAGCCTGGACACGACTCGGAAGCTGTGGGCCGCGCGTGAGGGCAGGCAGGCCCCGGCCGCCGCCGCCTCCCTCAGGCAGGGCCGCCGGAAGCGCCGGGTTTCCTGCCATTCTCTGCCCGGAGCTGCCTTTCCCCAGGCCCGCCGCCCCACGGCCCCGTGGCCGCTCGGCCCGGCTGCCCGCCGGCCGCAATTCAAAAGGAAAGGCCTCCGCTGGGGCAGGTACCCGGCACAGAAATGTGCCGCCCTGGGATCCGGTGTTGTTGCTCCTGCAGGAAGAGCGATTAGGAGCGCGTAAGGCAGGCGGGGAGGCCATGGCTGCCAGCCCTGTGGCAGCGGGCGGCAGATTTATCGGCTGTTTATCGGCCGTGGGGAGACGTGGCGAGCGTGCGCACCCAGCCCGGCGCCCGGCGGCACCCTCCTCCCCGCCGGAGAGCAGCAGGAGGTGCCAGAGCCCGTCTCCCCACATCCTCTGGGTTAAGGCTAGAGGTCCTTCTGGAGCCACGGGTCCCACAACCAAGACGAGGTCAGAAGAGCAAAGGTCCTTGAAAGGCGTTGGACGATGGATAGTTCTGCAGATTGTTTTGCTGTGCCCACGTCCATTCCCTCGCTCTTTTTCTCTGACTTTAACGTCACTCGGGCATAACCCACCCCCAGAGTACACGCATTTTTTTATGCAGTCTGCTTGACAACAGCAAAACGAAGCTGCTGTTGGCAAAATTTGATGTAAAAAGGGACGTAGAAATAGGATCATTTTTCCTTATCTACACGATAAAGTTCACAATATTTATGTTGTATCAGTACATGCAAGGAGACTATCCTCTTCTCTTTATTGTCCTCATGTAAAAGAGATAGAGGGACACAGGGTGCATAAACATCAACAAAAATTTAAACATTGAAATGTTTCGTCAGCTATTTTAGCTCTGGTCCTGCAGCAGGGCAGAGGATCCGCTCAAAACCCCATCCATCTGCACAGTGAAAAAGGGAACACTTCCCCTTACAGCAGGAAGAGGCTGTCAAGAAATCATCCTCCCAGTCTGACAAGTTACAATCACAACATCTCCAGGCTCCCGTGAATGGCAAGAACAAAGAGACGGAGAGAACAAAATCCTGGTCACACTGGTGCCTGCCACAGCTACACACCTGTTCCCACCAGACATCCCTGTTTTCAGGCATTAGTAACTTGTTTAGTTTTTCCAAATTGGCCTCAACAAATATAGTATGTGTGTGTGTGTGTTTACATGTGTTTGTGTGTACATACACAGAAGATACATATTTTACTGTTTGGTTTTTTTTAGATTAAATGAAACAGAGACTCAGCCAAAAATAGGAAAATGCAGCATAGAAAGAACTGAGGCTGATCTGAGTTTGCAAGGTCTCCGTTCAGAGACATTTTTTATTTCCCAAAAATGTATTTGACTTGTATAAGAGTCATTTTTTTTGAAGTTTCATTAAAAATCACACTTGAAACACACTTTAAAAGGAAACAAACCAATAAGCATCTTAAAGAGAAGGCTTAGTAAGGAAAATATTTGGCAAATTATTTAAGAGTTAATAATACTTAGATTAAATGTCTGAGCTTAAAGGAGAAACTCCAATAACATCACCAATGTGTGGCCAGTAGTCATCTTCTAAAAATGTCAGGTCTTTTATGAAACATTTTTGTGTGTTTTGGTCAGCGGTAGATTAATTTCCCTTTTTTTTTTTTTTAGCACAATGAAAGGAGGGGAAAAGTCACATTTTATAAATGCTCAAGCCTCTGAGTTAAGGGTGTAGTTTTAACTTCCTGGCTCCAAGTACTTTTTCACACAACCGGAGATGTTTTATTAATACAGTTCATGTAGGTAAGAAGTGGTGAATGTACATAAAAGAAAAAGCTGTTACTGGAGTGTTAGCTTTCTCTAAAGTATTTAATCTAGATAATTCTATATTATCTAGGAAAAAAAAAATAATCTTGAGTGGTAGCAATTAGGTACTGACCTTCACACTCCTCTGTCTTGGGACATCCATCACAGGGCACCTCCGAGCACCGTCTTCGCTCTGGGTCTCACCTTGGCCAGCTCACAGATGGGGGTTTGCTTGCCTGCTGATGTTGGCAGACAGATGAGATTAGTGGGTCTAACTTTATGCCAGCTGGTTTTGACAGGCTCATTTATTACATTGTATTTAATTATTTATGGTTGTACTGTAATAAAAAACCAGCTATGCTTCATATTGCTGCCTTTAGAAGATCATCTACGATTAACATTATTGATAGCACCCAGAGGCTCAGCTGGAGGCTTTTTGGAGATGTTAACGTCAATGGCTTTTCCCGTGAGGCTTTCCCTGCCGTTTGCTGACCTCTCCCTGGAGGGATGTCTCGCCCACCCTGCTGAAGGCAGCAGCAGTACCTGAGGAGATGGTGATGAGGGGCTACGCGTTGTCCCCTTTCCTCTTGCAGATCAGGAGGCCATTCTCCAGTGCAGACCACGCAAGCCTCGGCAGGCCTGGAGAAGCTGCAAAGGGTTGTGTGCAATCTGTTTTTCTCACGCAGATCTGAGATCAACAGCGTGACAAACCTGGCTGTGTCAGACGTACATGGAAGTCTCAGAGCATTAATAAGCATTTTTCTTAGCTGTCACTGTAAGACGAGTCTCTGCTCTGTGAATCTGTTGGAAGATATTTACTGCTTGGGTGAAAAAAAAAAAAAAAAGCAAGTGTTGGACAGATGAAATTAATTAAAGGTTTTACTTTGCTAAGTAAAATTTCATATTTCCCTCCATGTAAGCTATTATAGGTTGCATGATGACTAGCCTAAACATTATCACACGACATGCTGTCATCTTTCATAAATAATATACGGGTTGCTGTAATCCTGCATAAACCCAGCTTTGGATGTCGAGAAATATTATGCAAGTGTCCAACATGAAAAGAATCATGTTTCTTATTCCACCACTCTGGCCAAATACCATGTTGTCTTTACTGGAAAACTGGTGTTCATCAAACGAGTTTAAAGCTGAGAGTGGGAGAGGGTGGGACATTGCATTCTTGAGAAATGACATTATAAATAATACGGTACTGCTTTGTCTTTGTGCTGTTAGTAAATCTGGGATATTATAGCGCAAACAGGGAAAGCACGCCATGCTGTGCTTCCACCCCATTTTTCCTTTGAACACATAGACTACACAAGGTGATCTGTGCTCACCGGGCCTTTCTGTTCCCTTCTGCTTTGCTCTCTTCAGCTTAAAGCTCTAGATCAAGAAATATCAAACTCTCTCAATCTTGTAGCCCATAATCAAAAAAAAAAAAAAAAAAAAAGGAGAAAAAGGAGTGGGGGAGGAAAGAAAATCCATCGTGTCTTTCCTTTTGTTTCTGTTAAAAATGTCAGATGCTATAGAGGAAGGCGAGGACAGAAGCAGAGGACAAGAGGTTGATTTTGAGAGGTTGTGCCACTGAAGTGTTGAGGCAAAGGAATTTTTTCTGCATGTTAGTAACTTTCTGGAGGATACAGGTCTTCAGATCATAAGCATTGAAGAACTATTTTAAAGATGTCTTTTCAAATCTGAGACCCTTGTCTTTCTTTATATAATGTTTCACCAATTGAAAGAGGAGTAGGCTTCTTCTTGTTCTTTTGTTTTTTTTTTTTAAAGGAGGGATCAGGCCTTTTTCCTTTAACAGATGTAACAGACAGTATTGTAGTGCTTTCACATTTCAGATGTGAAAACTAGCTGTGGCTAAGCTGGCCTGAAGATGGGCAGTACCAGCCCCTGGCACAGTGTCCTGCCCCAGGGGCTCTGATGAATGCACCAGTCCCACAGAGGTGCTGCTGGTGTGTGCTCTCATAGGCAGGAACTGGGTGGAAGCTGTGCAGCTGAAAGATGCTAATGGTCTCTTTTATCAAAGGAAACAAAAGGCAAAACAGCAAGTGTTTTATTAATTTCTTATGTGTATGCCTTGTTTTATTAATTTCTTATATGGCTTTCTATGGCTCCCTGGTAACTAGAATGTTGTCCGAAATCCTGGAAATTATCAGAATGTAATAATAAATAGTGACAACAAAGGGGTTTTTTTAGAAGTTAAAATCCCTGTCTGAGGGAGCCTTTTCTGAACAGCTCAGCAAGATGTGGAAGCCTGCAACTGTAAAACAGTGACTTGGCTGCCACAAGTCCAAAGGTTATGCAAGGCTTTTCTCTCCTTACCACGTTTTCCTTCTCTCCTTACCACATTTCTCTTTTTCTTCCATTTCACCTTCCCTCCCTCCCCTGTTTCTTTCACCAGGGCACAGCTTTTGGGGAAGATGGAGGTAGACATCTGTCCCCTGCCTTCAAAGGTGCAGAGGGCAGCAACGAGGAGCTTCTCTCTGCTCAGCAGGAGTCATTAACACACTGCTGTCCTGCCACAATCTCAGCACCTCAAAACCTAATGGGTCATGGGAGCACTTGAAATGTCACAGAAACAACTGTTAAGCATAACTGTAATGAAGAGAGAAAAAGAGTAAACAGCTTTTCTCTTTCCTCTGCACTTCAGAGTGAGTAGGGGAACCGAGCAGGTTAGCTGGAGACAGGGACTCGGTAAAGGAGAGTCAAAGCCCTCTCTACCCAGCGCTGGCTGGCAAAGGATGCACCTTGTCCTACCAAGGGAGGGAGGTGTGCATAGCACGATGCTGGCCCCAGCCCCGACGGTTTTCTTGATAGCTCTGTAAATATTGTTGACATTTGAGGCTGGTTTAAGTAAGCTCAAATAGCTTTTAAGGCCAGAGTATAGAGCTTTTGTGTTTCTCTATAGGAGAAAGTCCTGGTCAGGCTCCAGCGATGCTGAGCAGAAGGGAACAGAGACATGTTTGGGAGGGATTGCTAAAAGAGTTTGGAAGTTCTTGAGGATAGGTGTGACGTTGCCTTTTTCCTGTCCTGCGAAGCCTCCCCCAACTGCTGTGACCTTTTGGGAATTGCGTAGATGTCCTCACAGTGACACCAGCCAGCTTCTCCAGCACCCTTGGATGCATCCCAGCTGGTCCCAAGGTCCTGTGCACGTCAAAGTGGTTAAGTGAGCCTTAACTCTGTGCTTGTCTCCTGTGAGTACGGCCTCACTCCCACAGACTCTGCCAACAGGCTCAGGGACCTGTGAGGCCCGGGCACAGGTGAAAACTGAGGCAAAAAAGGCAGAGAGGTGCACTTTTCCCTTGCCACTGGGTTCCCGACCCCACTGAGCAACGGGCCTGGGCTCTCCCCAGCCTTCCCCTTGCTGCCAGTGCACTCACAGAGCAAAGCTTTCCCGCTGTTCTCCACCCACCCTGCTAGCTTCAACTCCACCTGAGCTTTGGCTTTTCTTACTCCATCCCTATGTGCCCAGGCAAGGTCTCCATAACCTCCCAGCTGGCCCATCCCTGCTCCTGTCTCTCTCTCATCCTTTTTGTGCTCAGGCTGAGCCAGGACTCGGCTCCCCAGGGCCCCAGGTTGGTAGCAGGGCAATGTATTTAGCATCCCTGCTGTCTCACTGCTTGACAATCTGTCCCTTGCCATGACAGACAGCTTGTCACTAGAGTTGCCGGAAGTGAAGGAAATCCTGGTGAAAGAGATGAAATTCTGATGTTAATCACAAACAGCAAATTCCCATCTTAAAAATAATTTAAAAAAGAAGCCTACAGGAAACTAAAATGAATAGTGCAGAACTAGGTATCAACCTTCACAAGGTAACTTGTGAAGCTTACTCCGTGGTAGTTACAGATATGGTTTAAAATCCATTTTATTTATTTTTACAGTGGATGTTTACAGCTTCTACACTCAGTGAATTTGTAAACAACATGACACGGCTACTTAATTAAGACTATAGATGTGGTTTAGACTGTTTTATATTTGGGATAAATTCTTCTGCTTGTCAAGTCATGGAGGCAGAGAAAGTAGGTTTTGGTCTGAGTTTTTGGTTTGGTTTGGTTTATTTTGTTTGGGGGACATTGTTTTCTCCAAAGTGCCTGTAGAGAGGTTTACATAAGTAAAACTGCAACAGAGACTTTTAGAGAAACTCTGGGAAAAAAAAATAAGTAGAGCGATATTTAAGTTGCATTACAAATATTTGCTATTCTGCTAAGGATTTATGTCTCCAATACCACCTCTGAAACAAATAAAGAAGACCTTTATGCAAAAATGCAGTCAAATGCTCACTTTTCTTTTGCATGAGTTTATGCTAATGGCACTCTAGTGAAATGTTTCTTTAAAATACTGGAGATATCCTGCAGGAGAGAATTGGTTCCAGAAAGTGCCACATTATATGGTTAGCTCTTTCTAACTTATTGACCATAGAAAATATCTGTGACCGTTTGTATTTTGCATCTCCATGCAAACTTAAAATTCAATGCAGAGATAAAGCACTAAGCATTCTGGGATAAAAAACCTGTTGCACATTATGCCAAGAGTAATAACAGTGGAAGTAAGTAAATCAGTGCACCCTCTGAGGCAGACCCACATTTAGTGCAACGAAAAGCTGCACCACGAACATATTGGAATTTGTTCTCCTCCCTGCAGCCAATAACAGGGCTGCCGTGAACTAAATACTATTTAAATTTCTGACATTCAATTTATAGTGGACAGCTTTGAAGTATTACCTCCAGTGTCACAACATGAGAGAAATTTTCTCTGCAAGAGAGATAAAAGAGATACATCTTCTGGCAAAGACCTAAAAGTAGGTACTTGAGGGTCTTTTCCCCTCTAAGGCAAACTAATTTAAGAAATATACTATCAGGCTTACAGCAGATCATAAGAACTCTCTAGGGCACATTTGGGTACTAGATCAGGAGCATTAGTTGCATAAAATTGATTAACAGCGTTCTGCAATCAGAAACATAGAGAAAGCTTATGGTGAAGGTCCTGCAAGAAGCAACTCGTTATTGACCCATTTGAAAATGCTATACTAGCATATAAATAATTTGGAAAGCATCTATTTTTGTGAGAGACTGACTCTTGCACTTCAAAAACTGATGTCTCTGGTAAACTCCAGCAAAGAAGGCTTAGCATTATCCTGCTAGAGGCCAACTTTCCTGCCCTTCCCCAGCTGCACAACAGCAGGGCAGGGTGACCGGGACTCAGTTCTGCTCCTGTCTGGACTTAGGGACAGGATGCTGAAGGCTCCTCTGAAAGGCTCCTCTGAATGTGAGGTTCAGTAATATGTTACTGGTCTAAGTTACCAAAAATATAAGACACAGAAGGCAAGAGCTGCAAAACAAATCTGGACAGTGGTGAAACACAAATTATCAACAGTTTAGTAAATGTTCTGGGCAATATGCCGTAGACCATCTCAGAGGAGCTCTTACTGTAGGATGCTAAAGTTGCTGTATCGTGTGCTATGAGTCACGCAGTATGTCTCTGCATTTGAACAATGTTTTGCAAATTAAACACTGAACAGATTGTGGCCTATAATGTAATTGCCAAGGTCTGTGAACACGGATTCCATCACAAAATGGCACATGCTGTTGTGGTGGCTGTCATCTCCTGCTTGAACATGTCAGGGGCACTGGAGGAGCAGACAACAAAGCTTGCATAGGCTGAGCTGGATTGCTGAAGAGGCAAGGAGCAAACAGAGAGGCAGGATGCCTTGCAGAAACTTGGTGCTTCCCTAAGCCTTCAGTTTCCAGCTTCTGATGTAGTTTAGAGCAGCCCAGGAGTGAGAGCCAACTGGAACAATCATCACATAAAGGTCATTGTCTTGGTTGAGTGTTGGCCAAAGCTGGCTGTGCTCTAGGCAAAAAACTCATTGCTGTTAACATGCAGTTTCCAGCCCTCCCAGCTCACCCTACACCGCCCCTTTCCTATGAAGAAAAGCAACTGAGGGACCTGCACAGTTTGTACTCATCACAGAGAAATCTTCACTTCCTCTTTGTTTCTTTATTCCCACCTCATCACTTTTCGTTAAGGGTTAGTTGCTTTGTCTGTTCTCCATAACTCCCCTCACTGAGACCTTGCATCGCTGCAGTTGGGGGAGCTTTGTATTTTGGTAGGAGTGGAATTGCCTTAAGGTAACATGCTGGTAGCTGGTATTTCCTTCCAGGAGTGGGATTCAGACTTCGGCTGTTGCTTGGTTATATGAAACCACTGATGATGAGTGAAGTCAGCCTGGTTTCTAACTTTCTGCTGGATTTAATTCATATTTCAAAGAGGTTTAAGAACACTAGGTATTATGTTGTCTGCTACCAGACATACTGCCAAGTTGTCTGACTCCTCTACACCTTGTGCCTTTGAAAGAAAACATTTTTCTTGACTGATAAGCACTTCTGATACAGGAAATGGCACTGAATACAAAATTAGGGAGTTTCGTTATTTACATAAAGGTAAGGATCATGTTGTCGTTTTGACTGATATGCAGATTGAACAATTTGTTATATTTTCTTTTCCTAAATAAAAAAGAAGCATTATTCCCCTAAGGAATGTCACTACCTTGGTCATTCTGTGCAACAGGTACCTTACATTTGCCTGTGGTCCAGTTTAAAACCACGTGATGACTTCTGAAATACCCGGTACAAAAAGATTTATAGGATGATTTTACATTCCTGAGAAAACTGGAGCAAGAGGATATAAGTAAACATAGACATATGGAAAATAGTCCTCATTGTAAGCTGTACTGAACATTTATGCAGTGAGAAATCAGGTGACTAAAGATGACAGACAACTAATAATTTTGCCTACAGGGACAAGAAATATGTAATCTCATAAATCCTTCCAGAAGGAAGATGGCTACACTATGACCATAAACTTTACTTATAAAAATTCTTACACATTGGGAAATAAATTTACATGTAACACACAGCAAATTTTCTGGCTCCATGGGCAGTGATGTTCAGTGCCACTCAGAGAGCCCAGGTCCCACCTGCCAGCCTCCTGCTCTGTCCCCAATGTCCTGGGGGGCTCTGCCATGTCTACAGGCAGAAAACCAAGGGAAAACTCTCATGAGAATCTTCTTCTCTCTAAGAGCCCTGGGTAGGAAGAGGAGACAGAAGGGTGCCTCATGTGGGTAGGGCTGCTGAGGGGCTCTGGACCTCTCTCTCTGTACAGTCACACCAGACAGCAGCTGAATCCCTAAAGCTAGCTGGGGAGTTGGACGTTTTTCTAAGTACCCCTCCTCTTCCTCTTAAGTGGGTCGGAAATAATCTCATTTGTACAAAATGGTTTGAAGTCAATTGTATTTGGGAGGCAGCTTTGACTAGACACTGACATGGTATGTATTATTTTTAAACTGAAACAAGTTTTTGCGGTGGAATAGTGCCACCACTCACACCCAGTGAGGCTTTAGGATGGAACTGATAATGTGGGAACAGTGGTGAGTGAGTTAGCTCTGTGTTGGGTTGGAAATGGACATCAGATACCACACAACAGTTCCCCCTCCGTTTGGGTGGGCTGTATCCTTACACAAGTCACCGGGTTGGAATCGGGATTCTCCGCTGCCCAGCTTCCGTTGGACTAATGAGTGTTCATTTAATAGAGGGCGGTAATTGCATTGTATTTTCCTATACTCATGGAAATATGCAGCAGGTAGATCTCCGAAGACTTTTACTTCAATTAGATAGCATTGCTGTGAATAATAACTTCAGCTTTTGTTTCACAGAGTTGCAGTTCTCACTGTCTAAGGGCTGAAGGAGTGTGTACGTGGGTGTGCAAATGCTGGAAAGAACAATGTGACCAAGCCTGTTTGTAAAGAAAATGCATGTAACAACACTTGGAGTACTTAAGAGCAATTTATGTACCATCTAGATAAAGTTACAGGAGTTACTGTTATGCTAAGTGCATAATGTTGTGTTAGTCCTGCTTATCTCATTTCACTTACTTGACAGACAGTTCTTGTACCAGACCAGTTCGTGCTTGTGTGAAATAAGTGGTGAGAATAATGCACAATTGGTCTTATTTTAATGTTTTTACCACCTGGAGCCAGAACTGGGCTTTCAGTCCGAGGAACAAGGAAGCTCCTTTCATAACTTCCTGAGGAGCTCAGGCTCCCTCTGTTTGACATCAGGCTGCTCTCAGCACGTCCCCCAGCAGGGCTGGTGCAGCCGATTGACCAGTACCTGCTCTTCCCCCAAAGCTGGGGAGACTCTTCACTGCCCACAGGTGTGAGTAGAAATGGGGAGAGAACTCTGTGTGTTGGTAAGGAGACACATAACGTCCTTTATTCCCTCTATGAGTTTAATCCAGCATCTACCCGAGTCCTGTTCTCCACTAGTGCTGATAACACATTTGAAATGCTTATAAAAACCCACCCATGACTTATTGTGGGGGGCTAATATAAGAATCTGCCCTTGTGGACTGCTAATGGAAGACCAATATAACCTGCAATTCAGAAAACTTTCCTTGATAGTCCAAAGGTAAAAAACACAATTGGACAAATTTGAGTGCTACTCTCAAACGTTGTGTATGTGTTTTTTATCCCTGCCACAGGGTGACTGGAAATGGCAGTTTTCAGAAGTAAATTGATGTGCTTGCTTTCAAATTTTTCTGTGTCCCAAAGTACATATGAATACAGAGATTGTGAAATGGGATAATAATGCAAAATATATACGAAATTGAAAACGACAATTAAGAATCTAAGATAGTATCAGTGAGGAATGTTTTCCCCATTTTGCCTACAGGTAAAAGTTTCGTGAATTTTCCTTTTGCGCTTTGGTGCTTTCATCCAAAAGACGTTTGAAACATCTCATTTGCATGGAATACTGAGGAAAGAAATATCAATCGTATTAGTTATATTAGACTATGTGTCATCAAGTCATAGAAAAGAATATAATCTGCTGGTGGGTATGTAGGAGCTTAATCATCATTCCTTTAATACAAGTTATAGTTAAATTATCAAATCCTCCAAACAACTGATAATCAAGGATTAAAAGGCATCACAATCCTAGCGACAATAGTTAATTGTTAAGTTAATCATCCTATAAGGTTTAATGCTCTGACATTCTCTTGCTACTAATTGCTATTGGAGTGTTTTTCTCACTCTTCATTGAATAATATAATTCTTTTCTTGATAAGAAAAAAAACCCCACCGTGGTCACCCAACATGAAACACTGATCAAGAATGAACTCCCATCATCCACATAAATGTGCTAAAGAACATTGACAACCCGACTGCACCAGCAGGATTTACACCAGATCGGGTACTGTCTTCCGGTGCTGCTCTAGCTTGGGGCTGGTTCAGCTATTTTAAGTAAGTCCTCTTAATGTCAGAATAAAACTGGCAATTCCTTGCTTCCAGCACCTCTCAGTGATTTTAGTTATTACTTTATTGAAGTTCTCTTCAAAGAGGCTGCTTACAGAGACCAGACGCTCTCTGTCAGAAGTACACTTGGGTGCAACCTGTAAGAAAGGAGAAAACTCTGGTAGCAACTTAGTAACAACATTCTTTTCAAGGAAGGTGAAAAATGTATTAAAATACTTTTTATCATGTCTCAGGAGTGCCTTCTGTGGCCTCAGCAGTCAGATAAAGGGCCTGTGTGATGTTGACACAGCCCCCGCAGAGCCATTGCCACAGCAGCTCCTGCAACAGCAGCAGCAGAAAGGTGCAGGAGTCATTTGCTAGGAAGAAAAAGGAAGCGATCAGCAACACTTTAAACAAATTATTGCCATGAAATCACTCTCTCAGCTTGAGATAAGCGCTTGGAGTCTGTTAAAGCTGTAACAGCCCCGGTGCTCCTCCTCCCGAGGTATTCTCCTGCTAAATTTTTATTCATAAGATGAGGGATTCAGCAGAGTTCCGCTTTACACTGGAGCAGAATACACTTGTCCTCAGGCTGCAGGTGGTGTCCCCCTTGCTTGTGAGTACACCTGTGTGTGTATGTACGTGTGTGAGTGTGAGTGTGTGTGTACATGTGAATATACCTGTGTGAGTGTGTGTGTATGAGAATGTCTGCGAATGTGTGTGTGTGTGTGTGTACATGGCAATATATGTGTGTGCGTGTGTATGAGGATGTGTGTGTGTGTGAATGTCCGTGTGTGTGTGAGTGTCTGTGTGTGTGTGAGAGGATGTGTGTGTGAGGATGAGTGTGTGTGACTCTGTGTGTGTGTGTGGATGTGTGCCCAGGGGCAGCTCCCGCGTGTTCCTCAGAGCAATGTCGTGTTCCAGGGGAGCAGACCCTGTGCAGATGGAGCTGGTCAGAAGGTGTCTGCAGAAGACCCATCCCCAGGGGTCTGTGGGGGGAGTGGAGCTGGGAGCCGCCCCAGAGGGGAGCCCCTGGCGTAGGTGAGTGGGGAATTGAACGGCCGTGTGGGGGGACCCACAGGACAGGGGGGTTGGGCTGCCTGTGAAGCCGGGCCGGGTCTGTGGCCACCCTGGCTCTCAGGGGGCAGATGTGCTCTCTGCCTTTGGAGGCAGAAAGTGTGGCCCCGTGGAGCCTCCCTCCCCTGGGCCAGAGCCCACCTCCGTGCCCAGCCTCTGGCTGCTGGTTCCAGCTCCCGCCTGCCTTATCCAGAGGGCATGGGGGCTGTGGATCCAGGTTGGTGTTATGGGAAACTCAGAACTGTCTGCTCCAGAAATACTGTGATTCTGTCACACAGCTGGCTCTGCAGGGTTTTGGCTATTATTTCTGCTTAGTGTCTTCTATTAAACCTCCTCTCTGTTGGGAGCAGATGGCCGAGGCTCTAGAAAATGAATATGAGACCAATCACTTTTGTCTTTTACTCAGAGTTCCCATGTCTGCCCGTTCCTCCTGATGTCACTGGAAGGATTAGGAGCGCAGGTGGGGACTAAGCGGGTGAGCTCTTGAGAAGGAAATTCTCATTTTGTAAATCTTCTTTCTGAGAGAAACTTGTCTCTCTGGAGACTCAGGGCTCCAGGGTTGTCATTCAAGGGGAAAACCCGGAATAGCAGTGCGATGCGGTAACACGCTGTGTGTCCGTGCACAGGCTCACGTCAGGGGAAGGGATGGGAGGAGACGTAGGACGGTCCTCAAACGTGGGGAAGGGCAGTGACTGGGAGGGCTGGTAGGATCCAGGGCCAGCTCTGCAGTGAGAAAATGGTTCTTGGCACTTGCCAACTGTGGCCAAGCGAGGCCCGGGGGCGGGCAGGGAGGCAGCCGCCGGCACCGCTGCCAGGAGCCCGCCGGCAGCCAAGCGGCAGAGGCAGCCGTGGGCCAGCACTACAGCTTTGTCCCTGGCCCGGCTGCGCTCGCGGGAGCAGACACAGCCAGAGCAACCTCGGCACACACAGCACAGGAGCTGATGTGGGAGAAGAGACATCGCTGCCACGAAGGAGGGGAAACACCCCCACTGTTCCCACAGGGGTCTCTGACGGACGGAGACATTGCAGGTAGTCCTTAAATCAGCGTGAAGAAACTGGTAATGGAAAGCAGAGATGCTGAAAGTTCCCACTACGGACTTGTGATGGAACAGAGCCAAGAAATCCCCAGCTGCCTGTTCTTAGGTATAATTATTTTATTTAGGTGAACGCAGGCAGCTGCAGACATAGCCCCTTCCAAACAGGCTCTGCCTCCGTCAGATGGAAGAGATTTGTAGGTGCCACTGAGTCAGGGCTCATAGATTTTAGCAGGGCTACTATAAAAAGCTGAGGAAAGCTCTACGTATGACTTTGTCCCGTTCTGACCAGCCCAGCACCACATACGTTGCAGCTCCTCCGCTTCCTTGGAGGTAAACTCAGTCCGAGGGGAGGGTGGAAGAAGGCTGCTGCTCACCGCTAACCTGGGAACCTTCTCAGTCACCAGGGAAGGTGCTGCTGTTGGCTTTGTTACTGCAACACTCGTTCCTTCCTGCAGGAGCTGAAAGGTTACTGAACGTACACGCTTGTGTCAGTCTCAATTCTAGTTTTGAAAAATCACTGAAGTTGCATCCATTTTACATTTTATCACCAGTTATTGGTTGTGTTATGCATATTCCCTCAAACTACTGTATTTTCCTTGCTAAGGATTTGACTGTTGTTAATATTAAGTGGCGATGCATCTGGAGCACAAAAATCGGACCCATCTCTGGATTTAAACTTCTGCAAAATTCAGGCAAGATAGAGTCTGTTCAGGCTCATGTCTGCATGGAAAATATTCAGCCCTGTCTCAAGGTTTGTTTACATGTTTTTTGATTTCAATATTACATGAACCAACTGCTATTTAATTAGTGAGGCATTGTAGAAATTCTTCTTAGGGGTGTAATTTGCTTTGATCTCTTGCCTGAGGAGGGAGTTTAGCAATGGAACCACTGTTCCTTCCTAGTACGAGCACACATAATTGTACTGGCTTTGTCCTGGCTGTGGACTAGATTATTTCTCTACTGCTTTTTAAATATTACTTCTTCCTCTCACATAAATTCTTCCCATCAGGAGCTCGCCATGCATCTCGCGCCTTTGCTGGTCTGTGCTGGTTCAACCCTCACGCCACAGGCGGCTGCAACTTTTCTTCTTAGGCCCTTTTGACTAGGAAAGTGGTCAGCCAGCATCTTCTGGAAGCTGGATTCATAACCTTACAGGTTGCTTCAGATCTTTATTTCACAGTTTTTTACATACGTGTGGAGAATAAGCAACATCCAACAGTTCTTACCTACACAGTCAGCAAACTTAAAAGAGTGGCACTTGTGTAGTTATTTACTTGTTGTAACGGCATCGTCACACTAGGACTTTCTGGGGCACTCGTCCCCTTGACCTCTTTGGCATGGGGTGGCCTGAGCCCTGTGCATCACGCTCTGAGTGGTGTTTGCTCCGGCAGAAGAGCCTGCCTGGACACAAGTCGGGCAGCACAGGAGGTGAGTTTGCCCCTCGCCCTCAGGAGAAACAGCTGGGCTGGAGTCAGGCCAGAGGAGAGGGCAGCGGGTCACCCTGGGGCCAGGGATGCTAAAATCTGAGTCAGAGTCAAGTCTCAGTTTCCACAGAAACAGCTAATCTTCCCTCCCACTTTTTCATCTCTCTCTCTCATCTCTGCCAGCTCCTCCCCACATTCTTGCTGTCTGATGTGCTGGGGCCAGTCAGCTCAGATTCATCTCTCAGCAGCCACCGGAGGAGCTGCTGACACTCTCATGGTGCGTGCCTTTTGCAAGCCCAGCAGCTAAAACACTCTCCTCTGCTGGGGGTAAATCTGTAGCCAGCTGTGCCTGTCGGCTGGGCTGCAGATAATGTGCCCCCCAAAAGTAAAGGCTGAACCAGCAGCTGAAAGGGCAGAGCAGGCTCTAACTCTGTAGCGAGGTGCGAACTCAGCAGGACACAGTGGTGTAGACTGGGAGGGAGAGGAAGGCCAAGGGAAATGCTGCCACGGGAAAGAGAGGAGAACATGTCCCCCCTGCCCTGCCCACGGTCTCTGCTGGAGAGATGTGTGTGGGAAAATGAGTCTCACACCCATTTATGGTATAAATTGTGAGGTATGAGGAGGGAACTGTGTGTGTTCAGTTGTTGTGGTTCCATCGATGACCTTCTGATGGAGCATTTTACCCCATAGACCATCACACACTTTTTTCCATCACTTTCTGAGGGTCTGGGCTGACAGCTTCAGTGGCTTCCTCTAAACAAAAGCTAAGGCAGGGTGTAGCACGCCAGGCAGCCAGCACCCAGGCACTGCCACAGCCTCCTCTCTTCTCTTCTCTCGCCCCTCCCGGGCCCACGGCCCCTGAAGTTTAGTGTCCCCTCTTGCCTTTAAGAAGAGCAATCTGACAGACCGGGAGAGCTGAGGAAGCAGGAGGGAGCTCCTTGCATGGCGATGTCTCTCAGCGTGCCCTGTGCCTCACATTCACACCCCTGAGATGGGGTGACCCTTCCTTGACAAACACAGTGACTCTGGAAATGAGACTACATGAAGGAAGCAGAAATACAGCTGGGTAGCATGGCTGAGGGAAAAGCAATGTGGAGCTTCTCTTCCTGGGAAGTGAGGAGGTGAAGCCTTGATTTAACAGAGCAGGGAAAAGCCACGTCCCTGAACGAGAGGGTACTGTGGGAAAGAGGGCAAACCCACTTGTCGGTGTGCGTTTATAAGCGGTGCTTTCACAGGCCCGCACTGTCATATGTTCCTGTGTCCTTCTTAGTTTCTCTTTTCTGAACCCAGACTTGAGCCAGACCCTCCTGACATCTGGGCAGAGACCTCACTCCGCTCATCACACAAGGAGCCACACGAGCTGCGCAACTCGTCTCTCAAAGCGATATAACATCCTCCTGTACTGGGCACTGGCCGGGCTTTAAAAGGGCTGTTCAGCCGCTTCAGAGAAGAGCAAGGGAACTCCAAGGCGGCCACGAGGGTGCTGCTGCCTGTGCTCGTCTGGTCCCCAGCAGGTCTACCTGGCCCAGACTGCTCTCCAGGTCACCCACTGACTCACCACTCACTGCAAACCTGTGCTATACCAGACACATTTTGAACACGGGGACCTAGACCTGTCAAACAGGGCTTAAAAACCAGTCTAGAACAATTCCTCCATATTCTGACGGGCTTCTTAGGATCCCTTGGACATCTGGGGTATGTGTTAGTGACTGGTGTTTCTGCATGGCATCTTTGCTGCCATCCTTAGACAGGATTTTGACAATTAACTAGTAAGCTGGGGAATAATTACCTCGGCATCCAGAGGCAGAACAAATCCAGGCTGTGTGTGATGAGTACTGAGGCTGGAGAGAAGCGTGGCACCTGGTTAAGAAAGAGATTGTCAGTTGTTCCCTTGCACTTGGAAAATTTGTGCCTTTCCTTGTACTTGCACACCAAATTGTTGTATCCACACATACAATAACGCACACAAATAATACATTACAAATAATACATACTTAAAAATGCATAATGATAATGCATTAAATCCTGAAATGCTTGATTCAGGGCCTTCACACTGGACAAAATAGTTTTTGAAAAACGTGAGGATACTTTAGTTACTTCATGAGCCATGGCTGATGTTAAGAATGACTCTCCTTTCCCGAAGGAGCATCGACTCACACCCTTTCTAAGCTACAGCACTAGTGACACCAGCCGGGAGCTGCCTCTCCTGGGATCTGCAGGGAGGTGGATGTAAGGGGTGACACTGCCTGTCCTGAAATCAGTGCAACAAATTGCACTAGTTTCTGTGGTAACAAAACAGTCCAGAAGGTGCTTTTTAATGAAAGAGTAGATGGCAGAGATCTTGAGAAGTTATACTTCATGTAAGTTCTGTATTTATACTGCAAATTAAGCCATGCAGCAGTGGTTGTACATAACAGATCGTGTTTAAGTTGTACTTTGGAGTCTGTGTTTCACGTCACAAATCAGTACTTTCTGTAGCAGCAGACTTTTTTGGTGCTGCTTTTAACAAGAGTGTTTTAGAGATGTGAGAGCACTCTTGGGTGGAGTGTTTGACCAAAGAAGTCCTCCAGAATCCCAAACTCCTTTATCGTTTCTGTTGAGCTAAATACTCCATCATCATAGTCACATCGTAGGGTGAGACACAGAAAATTGATCTAATCCCAAGATTAGGAATATGGCTACAGGTCTTTTTGTCCTTTAAGGAGCGAGGTTTCAGTTCCTTTAAGCTCTGTATTTCATATATGAACTACACAAATCAATAATTTTGCTTATAAGCAAATATACAAACATTTACTTGAAATTTAGAGGGGGTTTAAAATTTCAGTCTATTCATTTTATTTCATACATTAGGCTTCAAGGCCTTCATTCGTTAATGTATGCATGGAAAAAGGTAAAATCGGAAATAGCCCAGATCGATCAAAAACGCCATTTAAATGCATTGTCCTGTTCTTTATTATAGACAAGCTCTCTACATAATCAGCAACTTGTAAAAATGTAAATGCAGATCACAGCAGGTCTGATCTGGGTGGGGATTTACAGCAGCACCACATTGATCCCACAGCACAGAGAACGCTCTGGTGCCCGACCCGACCTCAGGCACCAACAGCAATTTCTCTCTTGGCTTTTGCTTTTTGCTCCCCCTCTTGCCCAGGTTCTCCCTTTCCACGTTCGGGTTGTGTAATAAGTCACAGCAAGGGCATCTAATAATCTCTAGAAGGTGACAACATTTGGTGCAGATTCCTTTATCAGCATCACCTTTCCTTCTGCCTCTGCCTCATCCTTCGAGATGACCATGCGGTGGCCTTAGAGATCAGTCACACGTCCACCGCTTCTTCAAACACTTCACATGGGAAACAGCTCGGGGGCATGATCGCTGCAGACCTGGAAAATAACTGTCATCCAGACATTTACATCTGTCAAAGGAATTTCAGCCCAGTGACACCACTTTGCCCCCACTTTTTTTTTTAAACTTTAGCAAGCCCTTGGATCCTTCATGACTTAAAGCTGCTACTGTGGGGCATTACTTTGGGAGGAGCTCTACTGCAGAAAAATGTTTTAGCTGAGAATAAGCTACACACCTTCAAAATGAAAAAGTCCATTATTGTATCATGTGTTGTAATTAATATGAAGCCATGTGCTTTCTTTCCTGCCTTCCCGCTGATGTGTGGGAAACCTCAGGCTCCTGCAGCCCCAGGAAAGGTGATGGCACCGGGCTCTGAGGTGTGGGGCAGCCTCCCCCCAGCCTCGCCGCCCCCCAGCCCCGGCTGCCCTCGGGGAGCACGGGCTGCCCTGTGGTCCCAGCCCTTTGCCAGAGGACAAACACCAGCCACAGGAGGTAGATCAGGACGGGAGGTGGTCCTTAATGCAGCCAAACTGGGGGGCCCAGGATGCCCCTAACCAGCTGATGAGAACCTACTGAGTTTGATAGGTTGAAGGCTGGCTTGCTTGGCCATGTTCTGCTAGATAGTAACGCTTGGGTACGTCATTACAAATTTTGTTGATTCAGGAGGTGATTGTGCTGGGATGTGGGCTCTGCAGAAACTCTAAATACTGTTGCATATGTTGCTGACAACACCGAGCTGTGCGGTGTTGTTGACACTCCAGAGGGAAGAGATGCCGTCCAGAGGGACCTGGACAGGCTGGAGAAATGGGCCTGTGCCAACCTCATGAAGGCCAAGGCCAAGTGCAGGGCCCTGCATGTGGGTCGGGACAATCCCAAGCACAAATACTGGGTGGAGAATGGACTGAGAGCAGCCCTGAGGAGAAGGACTTGGGGGTGCTGGTGGTTAAGAAGTTCATCACAAGCCGGTAACGTGCGCTGGCAGCCCAGAAACCCCCCACACCCTGGGCTGCATCCCCAGCAGGGTGGCCAGCAGGGCAAGGGGGCGGATTCTGCCCCTCTGCTCCGCTCTGGGGAGCCCCCCCAGCAGTGCTGCCTCCAGCTCTGGGGCCACCAACATCAGAAAGACATATTCCTTCCTTTCCCCTAAAAAAATGCAGGGACATGTCATATTTGACACTGCGAGATGTGCAAAGACATACTGTCTCAGCCTACCATACATTTAATCTGAAAGTTTCCCCTTTTATGTTTGTTAACTGTATATCCACAGGCACTCATAAGGTCTCATTTACAGTCTGTTGTGAGAGGTGTTTTTTCTGACGGTGTCACACTCAGACCATGGTACAGAAACGCAGAGATTTGGCCATGTGTGGAGGAAACCCCATCCATTCACCACAGCAGGGAGCATCAGGGCAAGATGATCCTTGTCACGAGAGAAAAAGTCAGCGGCTCGTAGTCAGCTCGGCCTCGGTCACCGGCAGCAGCTGTGGGGTCATCAGTCCATGTGTCTCTGCTGAAGATGAGGAGATACTCACTTATTGCCAAGAGACCTTCAAGTGGCTTTAGTCAAGTAACGCAGAGCAGTGGTAAGTTATCAGCCCTTTCCGACCAGACAGGGGTTCAGTGCTCCAGCATCCCCGCTGGACCCCAGGGGCTCTGCTCACACCCCCGGAGCCGTGGCAGCTGCTGGGGCAGGCAGGGGTTTTCTTTAAAAATAGGTCAGTGAGCAGTTAAAGTCTGTCCTCCACAAAACAACATTAATGTTTTTACATCACAGGAAAGAAAATACGTTCCCAGAGGGGTCGTGCTGTGTTTGTGTACACGGCAAGGCAGCAGCCCTCCCAACCATCACCTGGTCAAAGGGTGCTTTCTGTCGTGCACGTACGGCTGCAGCTTCTCACTCCTGCTGCGTCCTCGCCCCTGTAACTCCAGTGCTCATCTCTGATGCTGGAATGCGTGCCCAAAGAAGAAAGCCCATGAAAAACAGATTTGTAAGAAAAAAGAAAGAAAATCCCCTCCTCCCTGGAATCTAGAGCAACATCCGCTTTACACAGTTAGGGGGCACTTCAAAAAGCTGGTGTAGTGAAACACTAAACGCACGCTTTGGCTTCGTGTTTAGGAAGTGCTGGCTCAAGCAGCAGCAGGTATCTCGCTTTTCTGCTCTGGGTTTCCCTCGTCAGAATTGCAGCCCATCCCCAAACACACGCCGGGAGTACGCACACCAAGCAGACACTTTTATTTTCGTCACAGATGCATCTCACCTCCTTTGCACAATACTGTGATCACAGACAGAAGGCATCTCTTGCAGGGACTCTGTCATTAGTAAAATTCTCATTAATTTCTTCTTTTTTCCTCCATTTTTTCCTCTTTTAATAAAAACATTTCCCCAAAAGTGAATATATTTCATCATTAGTGGAGCAATATATTTATTAGTGCAAAAATAGGTATCTCCCACAGAACTCTGCAGCATAAGTTATTCAAAAGCTCATTGACTCTTGATTTCGCTGCAGATGTATGAGGGGCTCTCCTCTCTCTTCGCACACTTCTGAAGTCAGCTTTCGCCAGGCACCTTCAGGAAAGAAAAACTGCCTTTAAACACATTGTGTTTTAAAATAAAGATGTCATGTTTAAAAGCACGGAGCCATTGAAATCTGAGCTCTTCCATTTCTGGTTTTCATTAGCAAAGCTGCACACAGTTGCTCACCCTCGCACATTACAAAGTCCCAGTCCGCCCATCACTCAGAAACCATCTCAGCCTGAAAATCAGTGGTTAAAGCAATGCTGCAGCTCCTGGCCCACACGAATACCTGACTCTCCTCATCATGGGAATCAACATGCTCAGGAAGGCGGGGGGCAGCTCTCCGGGGCTCGGCATCCCCAGTGCCTTCTGCCCCAGGAAACGGGATGGTGCATTAGCACACACGAAGCTCCAGTGTTTGAGCACCTCAGTCATTCAGGGAACTGGTGTGACTTGTGCTTTCAGATGGAGAATTTGAGACACCTGGAAATGAAGGCTTAGACTAACGAAGGGCAACCGAATTCAGAGCCACCAAAAGATTTTTCTGGATTTTTCCCAGTCTCCCAAAAAAAACCCCTTGTGCTTCTGGAGTGTGAGCTGAGACCTTTCTTCTAACTCATCCCTGGAGCAGCAACTGGCTTTTCTGCCCATCTGTGTAGGAGGAACCCTCAGAGCAGCAGGTCCAGCCCGTCCTCAGCTGGTCCCCAGCAGCTCATTCCCGAGCAATTGCTCCTCTTTTCCCTGGGCCTGTTGGCGATGTGTCTGTGACGGTGACAAACTGGGCTGAACCGAAGGCAATGCAAACAGACAAGTGCTGTCTGCGTGCCTCCTGGAAAGCCTGGAAAAGGGATGTGAATATTTTATTAAAGATGGTATATTAAGGGCATAACTACCTTTCTGGTAGCCTCTCTGGAGACTAGTAACAAGGTTGCTCATTCCTTCCACGACCACAAATCATCTGAGCATCTCTTGTCTTCGACATGGCTTCGCTCAGCCCCAGGCACAGCCTGGTGACCCGGCGGCGAGGCCTCGGCTGCCCTTCAGCGGCGTCGAGCTCCATCCCCACGGAGGCAGGAACCTCTGGGAGCCCCGGGGAACGGGCTGTCCCCACCGCCCCAGGATGCTCAGGCTCCTATCGACGGGCTCCTTTAAATCGGCAGCTTTACTTTCAATTTACTTTTGAGAAACTGCAGGCCTTGCAGAAAAAAAAAAAAAAAAAAAGAAAAAAAAAGAAAGAAAAGAAAGAAAAGAAAGCTTTCAATTCAAAGCACATAGTTGTGAAAAAGCCATGCTCTGAACCGGGGTGAGGGAAAGCAGCTCAAGGCATATATTCTACCCCAGCCTGTACTTAATTATGCATTTTGAATTGAAAACAAACATTTTTAAAATGGCTACTGAGACGCACTTCTCGAATGAATCCAAGATGGTGGCAGATGTTACGGCTTCTGTGATAAATGATTTCAAAGGCGCCGAGGCCGTCGCCTTATAAAGTGACAGCACTGGGGTCTCTGCAGCCGCGTCCCGGCTCTCCGGCGGTTTCCCTGCTCGGCTGTTTTCGGGACGCCTTTCCACCCCAGGTTTCACAATATCGCCACATCACTCACACGGGATGAAACCAAGCCTTTTCTGTGACATTCGTGCAGAAGGACGGCCACTATGATCTGAAAGAATGTGGCACCCACAAGCAGACACATGGCTTTGATATTTTTTTTTTATTTTATTCAGAGCCCTCTAATTTAGAAAGCCATGTGTCACCCGGCGAAACCCAGTGCTTGCTCGCAGCGATGGCAGCTCCTGCCCCTGCCCGCTCCTCTCTCCCCTGCAGTAATTAACGACTCCAGAAGTTGCTCAGGACCGTGTCCCCCCACTGCCGCTTTGAAGAAATGTTGTTTTCTGGCTGCCCGTTGGCCAGGAGGGCGAACCGGGGCAGACGACTGCCCCAGCACAAGCCCCAAGAAACACTCCGCTCTATAAAAAGTCCAGAAGGCTGTAAATCATAACCAAGAGTGAATCACCAGCTTTGACTTAGAATAATGGCATCGTTGGTAGCGATGCAGCAGGAAGAAGCAATACATTCAAATACAACAAAAGAGTTCTGAAAAATAAATGCATCCGAAGCACCGACTTGGGACTGCCCCATACAGAAGATGTGGAAAATTACTAATATCCCAGTACGGGAGATGAAGGAGGGGAAATAATTGTGGACCAGGATAAAACGTACTGAACAAAAAAATTGTCATCTAGCTCATATTTTCTTTTAGACGAAAGGCAAGTCTCCGCTCAAACAAGTCTTATAATTTTGTAGTATGGTCCTTCCTTTCTTTTCTGCAACTTGCCACTGCTTTTGGAGAATGTTCTGTTCCCACTTTCCCTGGCCTGAGTGGTCCTGCTGGTGGCAGGGGGCTCCAGGAAGGTGAACAATGTGGTTCTGAATCTTTATAGAATTGGGAGATGACTCTGAAGAGCTTTCTAACCCCTGGGCTGTAAATCCTCATCAGGCCCAGGTGCCTTCTTGCACCCTCACTGGGAGACGAGGCACCTCATCTGGGTACCAAAGGTGCCTACTGACCCCCTGGGATGGAGACATCTCCCCACCAGTTAGGGCAGCACTGGCTGCTAGGCCTTTCCTCCTCAGGGGTACAAGTCTCCTGGGGCATCACACAGGCTTCTCCGTGGCTGGGAAGAGTTGTGAAATGCACTGTACCTCCCCCAGTTCACTCTGCTTGACCTCCCACTTGACTCTGCTACACCTCGCCTGTGATGGAGACCATGACCTGCTCTCAGGTTTCCCACTTGTGGGTGTTGAAGTGTTAGTCCCACAATCCAGTTTGTAAGTGGGCTGTAAGATGGGTGCATGAGGCGCAGGCAAATTCCTGCTGCGGGAGATAAGTCTCCAGCAGTTCAGGCATGCGGATCAAACAGTGCAGGACGGGGTCAAGGCTCCAGATAAGCAGAAGGCAAGTTCCGGGACCGTCCTGCTCTCTCCTCCTGAGCAAAGCCTCGTAGCTCATTTTCCATGCCATTCCATCTTGGTACACAGAGATTTCTTCAAATATCAGCTCAGTCTTGGAGCTTCTCAACATTAGTTCCTGTGACAGCAATACTATGTTTCTTGGCACAAATAGGTGATTTCTATATCAAACTCTTTATTCTTTGGATGCAGAACCTAAGTGAAATCTATGGATTAACTACCAGCACTGCTTAGGAAACCTAAGGGAGATAGGCCCCAGAAGAGCCATCAAAACAAGATGAAACTGAACTTCTTAATACAAAACTTCTTCAGTTTTGTATTTTATTAACTGTTCAGTAATGCTGTCATTCACAGCTGAAAAAACCCCAAAGATGTGGAGCTCTCGTGCTCCGTGTTGTGCTCTGTCAGCCTGCCAGGAACAGACTTTCAGAGGAAGAAACACCCAGGTGCATATATAGAATTGCCTTTGGCTTACGCTGGGATCCTGAATGGTGTCTGAGAAACTCTTTTTCATTTGTTAACTAGAAAACACACCAAAACATCACTTCTCTGCAACCAGACTTTGCAGCACCCTGGCACCCCCTGCCTCCTGTGGTGTGTGTGGCCGTACTTGCCCCCGTGCGCACACGTACAGACACATACACCATGGTCACTTGTCTTCTGAACTATCTTGGTGTTATTGCATGGTTGTGCTGTATTGTAAACATGCAAATTCCTTCCTGTTGGTCTCTTGACCTGGTTGAGGTGTGGTGATGGCAGTCACAAGACAGGGACTTCATTAATATCTGTGCTGCTGCTTTCCTTCCGTGGCTTTCAGCTCACTGAACTGTATTTCACCATCAGTAGAGTTATCTGGAGCTAGATCCACGGAAAAGACACACACCCCTACATAGTGGGCTCGTTGCCGTTCCCCCCCAGCCCCGGGCTGCAGCAGGGACGGTCCCCGCGGGGGAGAGGGACCAGCACCCAACACCGGGCACAGCCGCCTTCCCCCCGTCCCCACCGGTGCGGCTGTGGCCAGGACCTCCCGGCTGCGGGGACGGGAAAGGAGAGATGCTCCTGAGACAGAGTGTGAAAGGGTGAGGAGAGAGGAAACACCAGGGACTGAGGAAATGGGAAAGACAGTTCGACTTGTAGAAGCCGGCAGAGAGGGAGGTACACCTGGGAAAATAAATAAGCTGTCAGGGAAAATAACAAACCAATAGAGAGAACACACCCAGGAGAGAGAGAGACGGATTTAGGATTTGTAGGCAGGGAGCTTCCCTCTGCAGTATCATCTCAAGGAAGGGTGGACCAAGAAAATACGAAGGTGTTTTTTTAAGCCGTGTGCTACATCTGTGTCAGTAACTGAACAATGCTAAAGCCCACTCCCGGGCCCGGGGGGCGCAGCCTGGGCACGTCCCTGACCATTGAACCCCCTCAGCCTCCAGAGCGGGGTGGCTGCCTGCTGGGAACAGGCCACGTCTGAGCCGTGACCAGGAACTCCTCGGGATAATTGCTAATTGGCATGGCTAAACTATGCCAGGGACCATTTGGAAAGTTAAAAATGTTCATGACTGAGTGCACGTTCCCAGATCTCGGCGTGTTTTATTGTCACAGATACAGCCTTGGGCACTGGTGCATTTGGCGCTCCCGTTAAAAGCTGTCACCCAGAGAGTTTGACAGTGGGATGTAAAGGTAGAATTTGAATTGTGAAAAGTATAACGCAAAGTTGTTGGGGATATTAGAACCAGCAAAACCTTTCTCTGTGTGATCCAATATCGCATCTTGAGGAGTGGGCGAGGACCAGAGCTTTCAGGGGAAGTTGCACAGGAAGAGGTGCCCCATGGTCCTACGTAGTCCCCATGGTGCACAAGCATCTGCCGCTTTCTGCTGTAACTCTGAACGAGCTAATTAACAAATCAGTTTTTGAAAGAGTCGTTCAGATCATCTCTTCTCTTAGGGAGATCCTAAAATACAAAGCTGACTTTATAATTATCAGCATATGGTATTTTTATCATTATTTTGTCCAGTCACTCACACTGGCTGGATCACTTGGAGCATCCTACGATTCTCTTTGATGTGAGTTAATGCAATTGACTTTTTTGCCCTCAATCTGTTTGCTGCTTTCTTTCCCCTCTATGAGATAGTAAGACAGAAAGCAAAGTCCTGTTGAGAAGGCAAGCTGGTGGGCAATCTACGACTCCTGGTTGTCACTTCTGCTTGAATTTTTATATAACATCATATTTGTCCTGAGTGAGAGAAGTGACTTTAGATTACATTCATTTGTGGTGTTGAACTTGCAAGCGCAACAGAAAAATAAACCCCACTCTGTACCTTCCAGGAAGGGGGGCAATCGTGGCCCTGTGGGGAACACAATGGCCCCCGGGCTGGCCACTGCGACCAGGACGGGTGTGGAGAGGGTCCGAGTGCAGCTGCTGCTCCAACAGCATCTGTTCCTACCGGCTTTGATCCGCGGGCGAGCGGCGTTCTGTGCCACCAGACAAACTCGCTCTCAGAGAGGGGGTTTGCCTTACACGTACCTCCCTACTCAGCTGTGTGCCCGGGCACCCACGCGCTCTAAATCCAGGAGCAACAAGACCAGGCCCTTCTGGGAGGGCTGCAGCAGGTCCCTGCAGCCTCCCCACACGTCTGGGGAAGGTGATGTCAGGCACGGATTGCTCGCCAGCCCCAGATTCTCACAGACCAGTATCATCACCCTCCCCGCCATCGCTCGTGCGACGCCGGCCACGCTCCTCCTCCCGCGCCGGAGCCCTCAGAGCAGAGCACCCAACTGAACATAATTAACTCTCGCCAAGAAAATTATTCTAGTTGGCTTCTTGGCATGGCTCGAGCACTTTGCACGCCCTAGCTGGAGCCCTTAGGTTTGGAAACGAGCAGGGGATTCCAAGTTCCCAATTAACAGAGGCCAGAAACACTGCCTTGCTGGGAACAGACCTGGAGCTGTGCCTGCGGGCCCAGCCCAAGCCATGCTGAAGCCAATGGGAGGCTGTTCAGGAACTTCAAGGGGTGTTTGTGAGCCCCCTGGCAGATGAGGAGGGAAACTGAGTAAGTGTCACAGTCTGGGCTGTTTGAGAAGCTGCCAAGGTCTCTCACCTTCCCACCAGTCCAAAGGCTCACAGCAAGAAGGGAGGGCAGGTGAAGGAAGCTGATTCATCCCATTTTTCAGAGACTAAGCGCACCTCTGCGCGGGGGGGTGACTGCATTTGCAGATGACATTTTAGAAATGTTGGAGTCCTCCCGCATGTTCGACTTCACCAGGAGTAAACCTGAGACAGTGACAAACTGCCTGCAGATACTTCGCTGGGAGAAACAACAGGGAACAAAGTAAGCAGGTCAGCGTTCATTGAGAAATCGCTCTGCTCAGCTGCAATGTTACCTGTAGCCAAAGGACTGTGGGTCCTGCCCACCCATTTTCAGAGTCCACCTCAACCTGTGAACTCTCTGGGGGATCCTTGCAGAGAGTAACCAGGTGCAGAAATCCATCTGGATTGTCTTCCTCCTCCAGTCACCAAGCAGTGATGCACATGGCATGAGGATATTGTGCGTGAGCTGGAGAACAGGCAACCAGCTGTGAAAATGCTGGAACCTGGGGGCAAACACTGGTAGATGGGGACCGCTGTATCCCTCCTGCAGATATCCAAGGCAACCATGTCACACTACGTCATGACAACATCCAGTTTAACTCCTCTCCTGAGACTAATTGCCAAACTCAGCTGTGTACAGAAGTGTTTGCTGAAAGCATGGTTGGGTTGAGAAGAAAGACTTTTCAGATGTGAAAAATGTGTCAGGTGGACACTGAGGGCCTTGGCTATGCTGCCTTTTGCAAAACATTCGTATCTCTGGGACTTTTAATGAGATTTTCATTAAGGAGAACAAACTAGCAAAATTTTCATTCGCAGCTGCCCAAACCCATTTGGCCAAATCCAGTCAGACAATTTTGTGGCAGATGCTTGTTTGTCATGGCCAAGTCCTTCAGTTGCTACCTTTGATCAACTTCGTAACAATTTGCCAGAGTTAAAAATGAATTAGGAATCAATTAGGAACCTTAGGATATGGTTCAATATGATTAGAACTCTGCAATTATTTGGCGGGGTGTGGCCACTAATAACTAAATAGATCATACTCTGTCCGTGTTCACAAGTTTGTGGTTCTGTCCAGCGAAAAGCTGCAGCAGATAATTGTTTCTGTCTGCATCAAGGATTATGCTTTTATTTTTTTGACTGTGGACTTCAAGCTTTCCTTCAAGTCTCTGTCATGTGTTTTGCGAACTCTAATACTGCTGCGGCTCATTGATTGCTGCTTCATTGACAGCCATTATGGCCACTCCAAAATACCCCCTTGCGTTGGGCTTTACTCACGCTCAATGAAGTCAAGGGGCAGGCACCTTCTTTTGTCCTTATGAAAGACATTTAACATAAAACATTTAATATTAACTATCAGGAACCAAATCACTGTGTTAATCAACTTCTTGCCACCCCCAAACATAGTCAGTCCGCCATGGGCAGCTCTGGTGGCTTCTAGACCTGGTGCGCAGGGAGCACCCACAGGGCTCAGACAAAAGCTCCACAGCACGTTTCCCTGCAGCTTCAAAGAGCTTCGAACCCAGCCCCGCAGGCACTTATTTCAAAAGTACAAGATTGTGGGAAAGGAAAGAAAAAGCATTGAAATAACTTTTTGTTTTGTTTTGTTTTGTCTTGTCATTTTTTAAAGTTCCTTTCATCTCTGACCAGCCTAGTGCACTTTCAAAAGTTTATTCCTACAATATGTGGACTGAAGTCAATATTAATTATTTTACAATAACCATATTTCTCTGATTTACAGACACAGTATTTAAAAAATGCATCTGTTAGATAAGCATTTAGAAAAAACAAAGTTATATATGATATTTATGTTATATAGAAGTTTATAGCAAAAATCTCAGCAAAAACACTCACTAAAGTAACTGCAGATATAAAAATCTCTGGGTTTTAAAAGAGCAGTCAGAATTCATATCTTGTGATCACAGCAAAAGGCTAATTTCTGAACCTATCCGGTGGTGCAAAGTGGCTGGACCCTCTACACCAAAGAGAAGAGGGCAAGGATCGACCTGCTGCTAATTAACTACACAGTGGCTGACTCGCTCCTCCTCCTCTGTCCTGGGAACTCACACAAGCCCCTCTCCCTCCAGGCCCTCACCTCTGGCCTCTGTCTCCATCGGCGCTGGGATCATCCCTTGCCTCCCCAGGCTCCAGCGGGGTGTTTATGTCACCATCCTGCTCGGGTTTGCGTGAGGGCAGGGGAGACGGGACCAAGGGATCTCCCTGGGAAATGCCAGGGGCAGGATGCGGTCTCCCATCGGGCGCTGGAGCTGGGGAAGGACAGGAACGGCGCCCGGTTCCAGCTTTGAGAACTGCATTTTTTTTCAGCACCTTGGCAAACGAGAACAACGTATTTGGGGAAGGTTAATTGGACCCAGGATGTTTTAGACTTTATCAGAAATAAACATAAGCTCCTGCATACATTTAACCCAGTGCACGGAGATACTCAGGTCTCAGAAAAATATTAATTTATTTCATATTTGCAGAGGCATGCCGGTTATTTGACTTCTTTTGACTTATTAAGTATTTGAGGAAACCTCATTTTATGCAGGAAATAGCTATAATCACCACCAAATATGACTTTATTAACTAAGGTACTGGGAGCCATTTTTGGTTGGCACTAAAACCCCCATGCAGTAAAACCTTGTGATAAAAGAGTCTGTTTTCTTATCTGGAGTTGAAAGTCAGGACAAATCTGACTGATTAAGAAAATCTTCAAGCAAGATACCATACATCCTTTCTAAAATTAAACCCTGGCTGAAGATTCATTTGCTTCTTTTAGATGCACTCAAAATGCAAATATTGACAGCAAAAAATAAAGTCCATAGAATATTTCGATTTTGAAAATAATACAGTCGCTATCGTCTCTGACAGGTAAGAGAATATACAGCACAACTTCAAAAACAAATCTGAGAATCTGTGCAAGAAGTTTGTTAACAATTGCTTTCAATTTTGTAACTTAAATACTGGGGAAATGTTTTTGCCATTTTTGGTCTCCCAGCCCAAGGAGGGCTCGTGTGAGATACTCATCTGTGCGTGCAGGTTCCCGCAGCCCCTGGCCCCACTCCCACTGACACTGGTGGGAAGACTCCCCTCACTGCGGTGTTAAACTTTAAATAGGATAATGGAAATGCCTCCAGCCCTTTGCGAAGAGCTGTCTGGGTGGGTCTGTTTCTCATCCATCCCCGCTGCCGGGGGGACGCACAGCCCCCGGGCTCCCTGCCCAGACAGTCAGACACTCGGCAAAAAATGATGCTGGTCCTGGGAACCGTAAGGGGGGAAAAGGACACGTCCGTAAACAGGGACAAACATCTTTCTCTAGGCAAAGCTGTCAGATCCATTTAAGCAAAGACCTGCTCAATCTTTTCCTCCGGGGCCACTGTTTCCTGCCTGGGAAGGTCCGTGGCGCTGCCCGTCTGCTCCCGGCGACTGTCCCCGAGAGGCTCCGATAAGGCAAGAAATTGCACTCTCCTGCCTTATGATCCTGGGCTCTGGGACAGTATGGGAAGGCTGGACTTTTGCTACCACTCTTTCAGAAGGAAAAAACCAAAAACCCAAGCACGTATCAGCTGAACAAAGGTGATATTGTCTGCTGGGAAACACTGATCCTTAGCAATTGTCCTCCTTTGTGCTTGTGTAACAGAAGTGCTTTCAGGTGGGCCAGCTCACGCACTGGTGTGGGGGTGGCAGTCACAAGCTTTAGTGTCACTGACTTTAGAATAAATTAGACAGGCAGAGGAAAAATAAGTTTCACTACCTGTGTCAACATTAAGTTGTAAATACCTTGGAGTGAAGCTTGTGTCCTGTATTAGAATACAGGGCAGAACACAGTGACTGCAGATTGCAAATGTAATTAATAATACCCCATGGAGCTTAGAATTTGGTGTTTTAAGCAGGGAAAAAAATTTACTTCGATAACCTCTGACTACATACACAGCAATATTCATCAAACACTTACATATGCAATGATATTCCATTGAGCAGATGTGACTGTCCCTTATGCCCGAGCAGCTGCAGGTGCCTTTCCTGTGCAGTGAAAGGGGGGGAGCTGCCCCCGGACCAAACGACTGTGCGAGGAGCTGGGGGCACCAGCCTGGACTCACCACAGCTCCCAGAGTTCAGAAGGATGCCGGACCATTTGGTCCAAACCACCTTTGACATCAAGGGATACTTCATGGATCAAAGACAATTGTTATTTATTATTTGCACTGGGAAAGGGCCCAGAAACCTTAATCACCTGCAGTGTCTGTTTCTCAAAGCCCCTATAAAATAGTTGTAATGAGAAAACAGCCCACGCTCCATAGACCCCGAAAGACAGGACTCTGCCTTCTGGTTTTCGAATATGTAGCAGCTGCTGATAAAGGAGCACAGCGCGAAGAAGCTGAGGTACAGAATTATGGGCCATGCCTTTAGCTGGTATATACTGGCACAGCACCAGGGACATCACGTTATGTGATGCTAATTTACACCAAACTTATCTGGCTTTATATCCATAATTATTGCCAGAAACAATACGCAGTTATAAAGGAGAATTACTGTTTGAAAGCTTGAATGAAAGGCAGACAAGATGCTTTCTGTCTCCCAAGAGAAGATGCATGCTGGTTTTTCCTTTTTCATCATTCAGGAAAATTGCCAAATAAGGGCTCAGGCCACCACAAGCTGAAGTCAGTAGAAAGTTTCCTTATAATACCCTGGGATTTTTGCTCTTGGATCTGATGCTGTTTCAGTAGTGGAATGTGTTTGGCTTGGTGCAGGTTCAGATCAACATAGTATTTTTGATAGATATATAAAATAACATCTATCAGAGGCTGTTAATTTTTGTTCTTTGGATGAGATCACACTGGACATTAAATCAAACCCCAAGTCTAAGCCCTACTTGTCCTTCTCTTTAAACTCTAAACCCCACAACTTCAGTGTGACATGCTCCTGGTGGGGGTGGTCTCCCCTCCAAGGTGTGGCGTGAACAGGAGGAAAGCCAGCAGTGTGAGGGATGTTTGCAAAGCCCAGAGAGACAAGCAGCTCAGGCTGGGAGTCAGGACTTCCTTATGTTCACGTGGTTTCTTTCCAGGAGCAGCAGGAGGACCACCAGCACCTCAGGGGGAGGCTTTCAAGACAGGGCTTTCAGCCTAGAGTTCCCAGCAATATGCTGGGTAGACTCACCCATGCTGCAAGTACTGGATCTGTTGGCACAAGGAGCAGTGTCAGGGGCAGGTAGATGTGTATGTGCTCTTGTGGACCAGCCCTGGTGGACAGGGGTGATGTGTTTCTGGCTTTGCTTTAACAGCCATCACCACGACTGATCGGCTTTGTGCCCAGGTGAGGGAGCTTGACAAATTGATGGAAGAGGTGGTGTGACACAGTGCCAAGAAGAGCACTGGGACAGACTTTGCTCAGGATGTCCTTTCCCACCCCGTGTGTTACTCGGGCGCTGACACAGAGACGAGCGTAGCTTCACTCATGTAATACCCACTGGAAGGAGACAGCACTTGAGCTTGCTACAGATGGCAAAAATTTTGCCACGTTTCCAGTTTGTAGCAGTAAGAAGAGCAAGAACATTCTTAAAGATTGACTGAAAATACTTGCTATTTGGTAAAATGGTATATGATTGCACTGCTAATAAAAGTTGACTTTGCAGTTGTTCAGTGGAAGAAGGGGTGAAACCTGATCTTTTCATTGCATGCAACGGAATCAGAAGTTTAAATTTCCTCTGAATCATGAACTGTTTAGAGGAGCTGAGCAATGCACAGAGCTGACCACTACTTAATAGTCCAAATTTCCAAGTTAACTTAATCTAACATTGCTGTTGTGGCTTCGTGTAAATCAACAGAGGATTGTGCTCTGTTATTCTACTCTTGGCCAAAAAACCAGTGTTGTTTAATTTTCAAACTTGTTCGCTGAGACTACAGCCTGAAATCACCATCAGTATGGAAGTGGGCAACACTGTCTGATTAAAAAAAACCAGTGTGTTCAGTTTTACCAAAATCTTTGATGAATTACTATTCATTTTGTCAGCTTGTTTCAGTACGAACCCTCCTTCTCCAATTCTAAAAAGCCCATATGATTTGTTCAGTTAGCTCCAATCTGGATACATGTTTCAGACTGATTAAACTGTCTTCAAAATTTTTTCAAGGAAATATATCAATTTCTGTTAAAAATATTATACCCAAGCCAAAACGATGCTTTGAACATGGTTGCTTGCTGGAAATTGATTTTGAAAGCCATTTTAAGCTGACTTTTCAGAATGATCTCAAAAAAAGTAAAAAAAAAAGGGAAAAGTTCACAGCTCTTCTTGTAGAGTTTTAGCTGATCTACAGTTAAAGAAAGAGAGATGTTGATCTGAGAAATCCTATTTCCTAGTATGATATGAACTCTGTCCCATTAAGAGTTCATTACCAAAGTTAGCATGATGTGAATGTTTCTGTATCGGAGCTATTCTGTCAGTCTCAGATTCTTTTGATAAGTTCCCTGGTATGTTTTTAATTTTTTTCTTGTCTAAGGTCTACAAAATACTCATTACCCTTGTACCTTTTCAGAAGCATACGTTGCCTGAATATGCCAGCCTCAAGCACCAAACAGGCACAAGCAGCTTGTCTGGGTGGCCCCTGGTGAGGGAGCTCTTCACAGCCAGCGCCCTTTGGCTCCCGCAGTCCAACAGAAATATTCTTGGAGAGCAGAAAAAGAATTTATTTTGTTTCCATGGTTTTAAGTCAACTTTTTCAGAGTCCTCTGCTTAATAGGAGTCTTTCAAATGAAAGGTGCTGCAAGACGTGCTGCACTAACTGACCCTGTCTACCTTGGGAGTGTTTTTCTGACTCCAGGAACTAAGCAGGGGCAGGCTCTGAGGCAGGTGCTTCTGGCATTTCCGAACAACGGAACATTGCCGGAGTTTCCTAGCTCACAGGTATAATGGGAAAAACCAATATATGTTCATTTTAAATCATGGCTACCAACCTGAATGGGATGGCATTAATATCCAGGAGCAAACAGGGTCCATTACGTCCAGAGAAGCTGCTAGATTTCCAGTAAATACTCGGGAGCATTATTTCAGAGAAAAGTATTGTACAGAATACTTGTAATTCTTATAATTAGCACTAATTTCTTTCCTATTGCCAAGGTTTTTATTCATTAAATGACTCTCCTCCTTCTAATTGATGTTTTGACAGCATACAATAGAAAACAATGAAGATTTTTCTCCCTGCTGTTTTTAAATATCAGGGAAACAAGATGCCAAAGGGATTTTTACGTTAATTAAGGATTCAGTTGCATTAAAAAAAATATATCCAGATGATACCATGAGGCAAATTATGTTAATGGTAGAAGTTGGCCCTAGTGTTTCCCTCTGTGATTTCTCAAATAGATCTACAAGATTCGTGTCCTAACAGGGCTGATGCTAATTAGACTGGCACCGAAGAAGACAGTAAACCCCAGTACATTTACTTTGGTAGGTGAATGCAGTGTCTGCTTTTCCTTAAAGCGCACAAGTTGGGCTTTCCAAATCACACCTGAAACAAGAGAATTGTGTTGTGAGATGCACACCTGAGCACACCTGAGTCTGAGAGCAGTAACGGAGTCTCGGCTCTGGCGCTGAATGCCGAGAGCAGAGGGCTGCCTGCTGCCTCCCGCCAGCCTGTGCTCACAGCATCCCCCGGCCAAGCCCCAGCGAGCCCATCTCTAGGTGTCACAGATCAGTTACCTGCAGTCACAGCAACAACTAACCTCTCGGCTGTCCTGCACCAGAAGCCAAATAAGCGCACATGGGAGGGTGCTCTCCCTCCTTCCCACGCCGGGTTGGTGTCCCCCTCGCCATCAGAGCTGCGCCTCACCGGCATCACAGGCACCGAGGTCAGGAATTGAATTGCAAAGCAGCTCCCTGGGTCTGGGGTTTCCCGTTTTACCCAGACACGTTGCTGGGCTCCTGCTGGCCCCCTGTCCGAAATCTCAGTGCACAGTGCCTCTCATTTTATAAACTTCTCTTCTTGCTGATTAGGGCTTTTCACGTTCTATTTTTTAATTCTATGTCCAGAAGGGTGGTTAGAAACTTACTTCTCTTTATTTCACCAAAACATAAAGAGTTAACAGTTTGAGAGATAAATTGCAGATTATTTCGTTACAGAGAATTTTTGTGAGATTCATCCAGAGTTAATTATGTTTCCAAGGAAAAAATCTCCCTCCTCCCTACCCGCCCATTTTAATTGTCACACTCCCTTACACCATTTATTTTTCTCATTTATTATTTTATTTCTTGTATAAGGTAAAAATTAAGGCTGAGGGCTGCAAGAGCAGGCTCATAAGCCCGATTAACTTTAAGCATGTCCTTCGCATACAATTTATGTCAGTAAAATTACGCGCTTACACTTATATTACAGGGAGGAAGCTGTAATTATAGCTTGCCAATGAAGTGGTTCATGTAGAAATAGAAAACCAAGGGGATAAGTGACTGATAAAAAGCTGACCTTTTTTGAAGCACCATGTAAGAGAACAGACTTGGTTCCATACATATATTCTGGCTTTAGTCAGGAGCATGTAATTTAACTGGGAGCCTTAAAAAAGCAGGAAGTTTTGAAGAAAAAATTCTGGAACTGGACGTAGGTTTAGAAGTGAAAAAACTCCAACCCCGAACAAAGTTGATACCGAAACCTAAAACCAGACAAGCACCAGGCCGCCCTCCAAAATGTCCCAAACTCTGAAAAGTCAAGATCTTTTTGTACAACATATTTTTAAGTCTCGTATGATGACAGTTTCCAGACCCCTGGCATGTTCCTTAATAAAAATGAGTTCCTTTCAGACTTAAAAGCGTATCACAGAACTGTAACGTTCTTTTGCGTTTAATATTGCATTAGCTGGGACAAGGGTATTTGTATCAGTGTCTCTGTAACAGAGTGTTCCCAGCTTGTTGGAAGTGCTTGACTGACCAGTAGTGACAAGTGGTCTGAAAAGAGAAAATATCCAAAACAAGAAACACTTGCCAAACAATTCCTTAAAGCCAAATTTTCATCAGCCTGAGAAGAACCGCACCAATTTGCTCACAGCAAGAAGCCTGCTCGCTTTCCTCAGAAAGCTGTGGAGGATCTCACCACGAACAAAGTTACTTCTTCTCACACTACAGAAGATACTGACCCCCACCTTGCATACTATTTAACATTAAGCAACAGGAAACTCAATCAAGAATTAGAAGAAAATTACTCCCCTAGTAACATATTCCCAACCTAGGACCTTACAATTATGGGCAAAAAAAGCCACCCTAGGCCTTGAATATTAATTATAATGATTAAAATGTTATTTAAACAAAAAATAAATTGCCAAACCTTGGAGTGTTAACATTTTCTGGGGCTATTGGTGGCGTGCACAGCGTTGGAGACACTCGCAGAGCCCCAGCTGCCCCCTGTTCGAGAGCCAGCCCAGGTAGGAATGTGACAGCCCAACAGTCCTGGCGCTTGGGAACGTTCCTCACTCTCCAGATTACTCCTGGTGTGGCACTTGAACTCTTCAGCCTCTCGGCGTATTCAAACTCCTGAAGCACAAAGTAAGAGATAATAAGCCTCACTTTATCTGCTCAGTGTTTGTAGCTCTTTCATGCATCAAACACAGCCCTGTGCTACTTGTTGTTCGTATTTTTTCATGTAGGAATGTCTTGTTCTTCTGTCTTAGCAGCTTTCTGTGTCAACCACTGCAGTCCAGATATAGGAAAAAATGTGAAGGATTTTAACAATTCAACTTAATATGTCAAAGAACACAATGCAGCATCTTTCATTACATGATCCAAATATACTAACTAGCTCTACAGCTAAAATGAAGCAAAGTAGTCTTACGAATGGAACCACTGATGATGATACATTATCATTATATTTTAGCTGTAAAGCTAATTAATATGGCTTGCTTAGATGGTTAGTCAGCTGTCGTTCTGAGTTTTTTGATCATCAGTGAAGCAGTCACAAACCAGGGGCTGCCACAAAACCACGATGCTGGTAGAGTTTCGGTTTTAAGAGAGCTCATTGCACAGGTAGATCCTTTATTATATCTCTGAAATAACACTAAAAACCCATTTAAGGAAGCTTTGGGGTCAGGATCACCATGTGGACGTATAAGGCAAAAAGTAAGACTTCCTATAGCTGTAACAAATTAAATCAGTTCACTTTCTGTAGGAGGTTCATTTGCTTCAATTAATGGCCTATTGGTTTCCTTAATTCAATCCCAGATTTCATGTCAGTATGGGCTAGGAAAAGAAATCTTCTCTAAGTACCTCTGTATCACTTCCTTCTTCTAGTGCTGCCTAATTAGACTCATCCTGCTGTTTTCTTCTAAGAACAGAGTAGTTTCCAAGCCCAAAATTGTCATTCTATGGTATTATTACCTCATATATAAACTGCTGGCAATTGCTTATGTTTTATGGATGATTTTGAACTCCTGAGAAACACAAGTATTGCCAAGGAGGTGAAAAAATGAAACAGGAAACAATGCAAATAGCTCAGCGACCTGGACAGTCGAGACTGCCTTGCTGGCAGGCAAAGGAAGCAACTAAAGGTTTGTTGTCAAAACTTCTGATTACTATGAGCAATATTATATCATAAAACTCCAATATATCTCTGGATCACTGGCAGCTTTTTGATCAGAAAAAGCATCAGGAAAGGGCTATCATGCCTAAAGCCAGTTTAATACCTCAGATGATGCAACACTGTTGCATATATATACTAAAAGTCCACATACTTTCTTCTTATATGCTTTCTCCAGTCTGTCATGATTTGAAGAGAGTTAGCTGTATAAAGCAACTTAGAAAAAGGAAAAATATTTTAAATACCAAAAGAAAATGTATGCCTAAAAACTGGACCCTTTTTCCCATGGGGATTGAAGGGCAAAAGAGGTTAGGAGGCAGGGAAGGAAGAGCTACAGGATGAGCTCAGCCAGAGATGCTGCCAGAAATCAGGGGCAGCTCTGCTGCTGTCGTGTCTCTGCAGCAATCACTGGCCCATGTGCTAAATTTGACAGCCCGTATCATAACATCGCACAAAGGTCAAGATAAATGAAAAGACTTTTGGAAAATCTTAACATTTCTGTAGTGCGCTTTATGTATGATGACCTCAATTCACACTTGTGCTTTGTAAACATCCTATGGGCATAAAATTATTCAGAATATTCACTGTGCATTTGTGGCACAGTTGCTAAACTGTGCATTGCAGATCTTAGAGCAAATCTAATATCTCATTGCATGCAAGCTTCAGCAATAGAATTTACAATTGCTCTTGTGTGAGCAGAATGAAGGACTGATTTTCTGAGAGCTGGAAGATGACTTCTCAAGCCTTATTGCCTTGAAAGCCTGTATTGTTGTTTTCATCACTTGACCCATTACTCTTTTCATCATTTAATTCAATTATAAACTCTCTTGCTGTTGCCGCTTGCTTGGATATTTTCCCATCCTTTTTTGTATGAACTCCTGTTCACCTACTGCTTTTTCAATTTTCTAGTCTGCCTTGCCATTAACTTCACTGCTGGAAGTTAGAAGCTGACACACAAATCCATTTAAAGTAAGGTCTGGGTCTATTTTTTGGTCTGATACACATTCAACCAAAAAAAGCTTGACAAAATTGTACCATTTCCTCCCTTTTTAGCAAGTGCAAGAAGAATGAATACTTGTCTGTTCTCCCATCGTGTGTAGGAGGTGACCTGGGCTTCATTTACATGGAGTAGATGGACTTTTGGAGGTAGCCTGTAAACAGCCACAGCTCCCCATAACAGGAAAAGGCTTTTCTTCTTCTTTCAGGAAAATCAGAATAATTTTTACAGAGTAAAACCAGCTCAGCAACTTTCCACTGACATGTCACGGAGAATGTTTACTGTGAGGGTGGTGAGAGCCTGGCCCAGGTTGCCCAGAGAAGCTGTGGCTGCCCCATCCCTGGAGGGGTTCAAGGGCAGGTTGGAGGGGGCTTGGAGCAACCTGGTCTGGTGGGAGGTGTCCCAGCGCTTCCATGCTGACACCATGCTCTGTATGCTCCACAGAGCACATTTTCAAGAAAGGAAAAGATTGTAAATGAAAGTGCCTTGTCCATCACAGAATCAACTTCCTAATTTCCAAACCAAGCAGGTCTGAAGCCTGCTCTGTGTTTATTTCACTGTGTTGCTGGAGGGGAACTGTATGCTGTGTTTCTAATATGTACGTCTAGGAAATTTCCATTGCTGGCAGGCATGCGTGGATACATAAAAATCATTTTCTGTAGTTAGAACTGTTAGATACAGTCCATCTGCATCCCTGCTATTTGTACTGGTAAAAAGTTTCTTCCCTTAAAACATTGGTTTAAGTCAGATGTTTTCATTATTAGGTACTATCACCTGGGCTGCACTTCTATATCATTCCTCTTTCATGCTCTGCTTTTCTGCATACCTGCTGAGAACAGCAGCTTCCCTACCATTAGGGTTAGATGTAACTGGGAAAGACATCGGTCACTGGAGGCTTTTTGGCAGTGGGTTTCTGTCCATCTGCTCTCCATGCACACAGCAGTTCAACCAGATTTCCAGAGGTCCTCACCTCCGGCAGGTTCCTAGGGCTTGCAGGCAGACTCTCAGTGCTTCCAACCCTCCCTTCAGGTATTTTGAGATGGGGCTGGTGTTGCAGTTTAATGGAACAGCCAGCTTTCCAGTTTGGTGTGACTGACTGAGGAGCTGCCAGGTCGAGTAACCGACTGCAACCAACCTCTCTCTCTGAGTGGAAAAGAGGTATGTTTAGAAAAATCCAGCGACAGGCTTCTGTATAGGTTCAGATGTCATAACAGCCTGAAAAAGCATGTGTATTCTGTTTCACAGGGCTCCCTAAGGAGCTTTTTACATGTAAAAAAATGAATTAATGAAAAACTAACTGGTTTTAGACATAAAAGCATAGCTGTGTAAAATACTGCTCACACTGTAGAGCTCACTGGATCAATATGATATCCCCATCCCTATACGCTTCCTACCTCCCCAAGGCAACATTTGACTCCAGCTCCATTCACCCCAGTCTCTCTCCGTATGAAGCTACTGAAAAATGGACCACTCTGCCCCTTTCTGCTTGTCCTCCTCCCCTCCTCCCCGCCCGGCTGTGCCGTGAGGATGGATGGACGGCGGGGCAGGGGAAAGGGGGCACCCTCCTGGGCTGTGCTGAAGCTCCTGCCCGTGGTCAATGGTACGAGAGGAAATTCTTCAGGTCGAGCGCTGAGTGCCCTGAAAACCAATGGCCTCACAGAAGCTGCAGAAGAGGAGCTGGCCCAGCAGCAGCTCGTCGTGGTGCAGAGCAGAGAAGGGGGTCTGCTTTTCACACAGGCTGTCTCCAAAGGCAGTCAGAAGGCCAGGCTTCCTCCACAGGCTGCTGTGCCCGGGTGGTGCTGCCGGCGGCGATGGGCACAGGGTGGGCAGGGGACGTGTGAGGGCAAGGCAGGGCAGCAGAGCGACACCCCCACCATGTTCTCCTCGCTTCCCGTCCACTGCTGCTTTCAAAGCAGAAGTGGTGTTCTCACATTTAATAATCCTTGACAGAATTTTCTTCAGTGATTTTCAATCACTGTGATTTTCAATCGTTTTTGAACCTACATGTTCCTGTATGTTCCTTGCCGCATCCTGTGCCAAGGAAATCCACGACTCAGCTCGGTGTCCTGTGAAACACTATTTCCTTTAGTTTGTTTTGCAAGCCCTGCCTTCACTTGATACCTTCTAGTTCCTGCAGTGGCAGAACCTCCCAACAGCCATCGTCACCCCCATGTCCCTCACAGCCTCTGTCACGAGGCCACCACCCACCCCCTCGCCAGGAGAGAGGGCTCCTGTCCCGCTGGGCCCTGTCGCTCACCCCCCCACGGCAGTGCTGCTGCGCCTCTTCCCAGGTAGAAAGGCCAGAACACGGAAAAAGGCCTCAGTATAACACCAAAAAGCACTGAGACAATGCTTTTGTATATCTATTTATTACAACACGAATATTTTATTTGAGCACTAACAGTAACCTCAAGGTGGAGGAGCTGGGGACGGGAGTGCTGGACTTGGCATTTCTCTGCGTTGAATTCCACCTGCCAGTTACTACAACAAGGTCTTCCTGCAGGTTCATGTCTGTTTTAGCACCAATTTTACGCAAATCATGTGCTGCATCTTGTGCAAAGAAGGATCCTAGTGTAGAAATATTCCCAAGTGGAAACAGAATTCTGCATGTGTCTTCCTAAAGAGACTATAATTTTGCTCTTTCTGACTAAATCATCTCTTGTCCTACAGATTCTCTGGCAAGCTGCCTTTTCCTGACATGTCTGAAAAACAATTTATTAAGTAAGTTCATGTCTTTTGCACGTAGTTTCTCAGATTTCCCGTTTTTGGGTGGGTGGGGGGAGGTAGGCTTTCTTTTAACGTTCCAGAGCTCATGATCTTTGCTATTCTTCTGAACTGAACACAACCTCAGCACATTGAGGGACACTGCCTCCAGCCTGCTGCCCTCCTGCTAGCTTTCTTCTGGTCTTTTCGCGGTCTTTTTAAAAATGTGGTATGTAATTGTCCTGTGCTTCTGGTATACTACCTTTAAATTATCTGCATGCCATCTGTAAAGGCTTGACTCTTAAAAAGTTTTAAATTCCCTTTTTTATGTAATCTTACACATTTTTAAACACATTTTTACACAGTTTCCCTTTTTGAAATTAAGCACAATGGTATATGTATTGAGTGGTTTATGGGTCCTTCCGGGGTGTTGGATCTGTGCCTGTTTTGATCCCTGCCATAGAGCGCCTGCTCCACAGCAGCGCTTAGGAATCAAGCCCAGCATTGCGCAGGGCAAAGAGCCGGTTGTTCCATCTTGGGTCCCCCGAGTGCCTTGTCCAGGAGGAAGTCATTAAGAATGACTAAACACCTAACTTTGATGTCACGTCCCAGCACAGCATTGGCCAATGCAGCCGGGGGGCTTCACAGACCCCTTCCACAGCTGGGTTTCCTCTCCTGGTGCTCTCACTGCCCCTAGCTCCTCAGAGGCACTGCTGCATCCCAGTGGATCACTGGGTCATACGGGGGTCATAGAGGTGACCGAGGAAGGACAGGTCCACTGAGCATTGCCAAAAATAATGTAAATTACAAGAGGACAGAAATATTTATTTATAAGCTGCTTAGAAAAGTCACCAAAATTTCAAGGCTTGAAAGAGACAGATTGATGAAATTAGAAATACAGAGCTAGTATTGGAACTAGCACTAATGAAGTTCCAACACATACAAGGGTCTGGCCTGCTTTAAGTACCTAATCCGTAGGCAGCTTTGAGTACATCACCCGAGAGACTTTTTCCATGTCTTTGCACTGTATTACACTGCAGGGCAGAACACTCTTCATTAAGGCTGGCTTAATACTGTAGTGCATCCCACAGGGTCTGATATTCTATAATAAAACTGTAGTAATTCATGCAGAAGCCTGGCTAGCAGGCAGCTAGCGAAGGTAAGGATGGTGGAAAGGAAAGAAAGAGTATTTAAAGAAATAGTACAACGGAAAGCGGGATAAACATAAGTAAGTCTCTTGTCTTACTAATCTTGAAACATTCACGCCCTTGTTCAGAATGAAAAAGATGCCCAAGACAAGAAGGGTATTGTACTGAAAAATATTGGCTGCCTGATGGCTTTGGAAAAAAATATGCCATGTTCACAAATACCTTCCCTGACCTGTGTATTAAGAAGGACAATAAATGACTGAGCAGTGAATATTCAGGGCCTGGGAGATTTTATCAGGCATAATGTTTCTGAAAAAAACTGTATGATACAGTTGCCTGTGGGAAGAATGACGAGTTCAGATCTTTCCCTGGTCAGCTGATTCTGTTCCCTTTCTAATTCCATGTACAGTTGCTATTTAACATTTTGCCAATCTTCTGGGAAAGTCTGTCAAACAAAGGTTCTGAACGTGACTTGCACAGATTGCTGACTGCCGCTCACAGCCTGGACGCTTTATGAAGTCCTTCACGGATGGCCGTGTTTTGTTTTATTTTTTAATGTATTCCATAAAGGAAGAATTCTGAACTAAGCCACTGTGATTGCACTTAATCAACTTGGAAACAACACACAGAAAAGAATTCATTATATTACTATAGTGAATTTCTGCTATTTAAGGATAGTGTCATTATGAATAGAGCCTATTGAAACCAAAATGCCTGAATTTATTTATAGATCATATGTACAAGTGAAAGGAGCAAAGGAGTTTGGAAACAGCCAATATGCTTATGATGATGTTGGCTTTCCTGGAAGCTGGCTGCAGCGGGGACGAGACACCAAGGGGGAGATTTTGTGCTCGGCCTTTACCTGTATCTGCTGCTGCTGAAATCAGCAGGAAATCCTTCATTTATCCCACAGGAAAAAGAATGATGCCATCACTAAGCTCTTCTGAAAAACACAGAAGTGTTCCAGCAGCACTAGGAAGCAGAATTTAAAAATGCTGAGCATTTTGCCTTTGGAACTATAGAAATGTTTTAGAACCACCATCAGGAGTTCAGGGAGGTTGATTTTGTACCCAGAAGAAGTACAAATAAATAACCCCTCAGTTAACCATTATGTGCTCCCTGTACCATGATGCTTAAAGATACTTCTCTAAAAAACCGAACAGATTAACAAAATATGTTATTAAGCTGAGGGTCTTTTTATCTCCCTGGGAAGACTAGCAGCTTTAATAAGTTACAAAGAGAATTTTTTTAGACAATATTTAATCACACAGAGGAAAGATGATCCAGTTAGTGGTTTCAAATATTTTATACCACTGTAGTAATTTCTGGTGCCAGCACACCACTGACGTCTGCACGATTTCGCAGAGAGGAATGCTGCAGGCACCGTACATGCTACAAATATCCATGGTTTACATATCAAGGTATTATTGCTCCACTGCCTTGATGTCAGTCAAGAAGAGCCCCACATGAGTGTGTGGAGTTAACCCAGCAGCGGAGAAGAGTTAGTTCAAAATCAGGCCTTGTAGCGCCACTAAAGAAGTATCGCTTTTTTTCTAAATGTGTAACTCATTAGTCCCTTGAAAACAACTAATACCCCACTAATTCCATCTCTTTCGTAATCAGGGAGTTAGGCATTTCCTGGCCCTGGCCTCAGTCATATATCATGTTAATTTACTGAAAGAACTGCACAGATCGACTTGTGACAACTATTATTATTATTATTACTATTATTTACTTATGATAATCAGCACACAGTCTGCTGGCCCAAAGAGCTCACTTAAAAGGCTCCCTCCCCTGTCCACTGATTTCCAAGGGACATGGACTGAAGCCAAGCAGAGCTGCAAGACGTTTTCACTTGAGGGTCATATCCTAGTGTGGAATCTATTTCAAGCTGAGCTCACGAGGAATTTGGCTCACTTGCTTTTTGGCTCACAGTGGTGTTGCCCGTCAGGTTCATGATGACAAGTGAACAGGAAATTTCACCACTGTGTCATCAGAATGTTTCAGATTGCTCCAGGTGCAGCACGGAGCCAACCTTTTTGTAGAAGCCATGAGATGTGATACACAATGAAGTCACTGTGTTTTGCTCTCCTAACAGCGTGCTTGAATAGGCCGTGGTGAAACCTCCCCAGGGAGACAACGGAAGCCCTATCACTCCAGTCATTTAGAGCTGGAGAGTAGGAAACACTTATGAATGTACTGCAGGGAGCAATTCTTCTTGGCAGGGGCTATGTTAAGTGATGTAAGAGAACTTTTTGGCTCTTATTTCTATGCCTTTGAGGATATAGTGTTGCTACTTGGCATTTTTAAGCAGGGGTCTGAGCCTCAGAAGGAATGATACAAAAGAGGAGATAATCAAATAACTGATTTCCTTGCATGCTTTCCCTGTATTCAAGGAGTCTTCAGAAGATGCTGGGCTGGAGGCAAACACTGGTAGAGTTATGAGGAACTAAGAAGGAAAGTGGTTATTGGTGTCCCTTTGGGTCTGCTTTTCCTATTATTATCTTCATATTTTCTGTCACAACCACAGTGCACAGAGGCTTTTCTTGAATAACACTGAAAGGTTACAAATTCAAGTCCAAGATTTTATGTGCTCTGACATCTACAAGAAGCGGGCAGATAATCAGAGCTTTGTAGATTCAAAATGAGAATAGTGCAATTAAGAAAACTGGAAACAAAATATTTATTACTCATCAGATGGTGGTCAATGATAGATATACAAGTGCTGTAATCATGTTCATGCTAGTTCTTGCTAATCTTCTATCACTCTTTTTTCAGTCTTTTTTTTTTCCTTTTCAGCAAGTTTCTCATTAAGTAGATGGAGCTCTGCCAGATTAATCTTTCATTCAGATCATTGTAAATCATAGCTGAAACCTGTGGTATTATTCCTGCTTTCTCCACATACAACTTAGATGAGCTTTTAGGCTGTTGCCTTAGGGCTCAATACATCTTGATACCTTTTGGAAAAGCATTTGAAAAGTGAAAGAAATTCTGAGGCATTTCTTTCTTTCTTTCTTTCTTTCTTTCGTTCTTTCTTTCTTTCTTTCGTTCTTTCTTTCTTTCTTTCGTTCTTTCTTTCTTTCTTTCGTTCTTTCTTTCTTTCTTTCGTTCTTTCTTTCTTTCTTTCGTTCTTTCTTTCTTTCTTTCGTTCTTTCTTTCTTTCTTTCGTTCTTTCTTTCTTTCTTTCGTTCTTTCTTTCTTTCTTTCGTTCTTTCTTTCTTTCTTTCGTTCTTTCTTTCTTTCTTTCGTTCTTTCTTTCTTTCTTTCGTTCTTTCTTTCTTTCTTTCGTTCTTTCTTTCTTTCTTTCGTTCTTTCTTTCTTTCTTTCGTTCTTTCTTTCTTTCTTTCGTTCTTTCTTTCTTTCTTTCGTTCTTTCTTTCTTTCTTTCGTTCTTTCTTTCTTTCTTTCGTTCTTTCTTTCTTTCTTTCGTTCTTTCTTTCTTTCTTTCGTTCTTTCTTTCTTTCTTTCGTTCTTTCTTTCTTTCTTTCGTTCTTTCTTTCTTTCTTTCGTTCTTTCTTTCTTTCTTTCGTTCTTTCTTTCTTTCTTTCGTTCTTTCTTTCTTTCTTTCGTTCTTTCTTTCTTTCTTTCGTTCTTTCTTTCTTTCTTTCGTTCTTTCTTTCTTTCTTTCGTTCTTTCTTTCTTTCTTTCGTTCTTTCTTTCTTTCTTTCGTTCTTTCTTTCTTTCTTTCGTTCTTTCTTTCTTTCTTTCGTTCTTTCTTTCTTTCTTTCGTTCTTTCTTTCTTTCTTTCTCTCTCTCTCTCTCTTCCTTCCTTCCTTTCTTCCTTTTCTTCCTCCCTCTCTCCCTTCTTTCCTCCTTCCCTTCCTTCCTTCCTTCCTTGCTCCCTTTCTCTCTCTTTCTTTCTCACCTTTTCTTGCCTACTGCCACAGGCCTATGTCATCTTCTCTGACTTCCTAAAAAAAAATTTTTTAAATGGAATTGTGTTGAGCTAGTGAGGTAATTTGGAGCATTTCCCAGCACTCCAGCAATGTGGTAAAAATCTGAAATAGCCACAGTTCCGAGTTGCTGCGATGGCATGGCTGGTCTGCTGCCATCCGTTTGTTCTCTCACCTGCAGGCCTGTTCACATGATAAAATCCTCTCATGTCAAAAATCATGCAGAGTGTTAAGCTTCTTAAAGGCGTGGAATGTGAGATTCCAGGAACAGCAGCAAATCCACATAACAGCATTTGCACCACGAGTTTCTTATTGCCTTAGGTGGGGTTCATGTATTTTCTTTTGTATCCCATCTTTAGAGAATAAATTATTTAATTGTTACCTTTTTGGTTGACTCAGAGTCTGAAATTAGTGCTGTTCAAGTGTCCTGACTATCATTTTAAAATGCCCCAGGCTTTTGCTGGCTGGGCAGCCTTTCAAGAAGGCTGTGTCATATTGGAACAAGTCCGGAGTATGGTCAGGGGTGCGGACCCCTCAGTGAGCGATGAGGGCAGATGTGCTTTGGAAATAGGTAAGCGGTTCTGTCAGAGCCCTGGGAAGCTGGGATGGAAGATACTGCTGAAGAGTAAGACAACACGGGGCGGCAGCTGCCGCTGAGGCAAAACTGGCTGCTTCTGCCTTCAGTTCTACCACCCCTGGGAAGCTGTGCCCACCCTGCTCCTCCTGGCCCCTTCCTGCAGCTCCCTTCTGGCTCTGGCCATCAGACTCCAGCCTGGTGCAAGCCCTCATCCCTGGGGCAGCAGACATCAATGTGGGGCAGCAGACCAACAATTTTGCCTGTGCTGCAGATGAGTTCTGAACTGCTTCTTGTTACCTAGTCACAAGCTTCAAGTCTTATCTCAAAAGGTATGATTTATCTCAACTCTCTGTGTATCTTCCTCGGCAGATTACACTGTCCCTTAGTTGCATCATACTTACACTCGCCTAATTCTGCTGGAGATAGAAGATCACACAGTGAGTATATATGCATTCCTTTAGGACTAATTATTTAAAGTTGGCTTCCAGCATTTTTGTGTGCATGTAGTCTGGGGCCAAAGGACATAGCCCCCCTCAGTGTTTAGGAGATGCTAGATAAAGAGAAGTTGAAAAAACCATGGTGTGTTGATTGCTGTAATTGCTGACACATTCCTGTGGTGTACTTGATCATCAGAACAGCTCACTTAAAACAATATTTCCTTTATAGAAAGGAAGTTGGTAATCAAGTTGTTATGCTTCTCTGCTTTGCATTTTCCGTTTAAATACTCAGCTGGCACTCGGTGTATGGCTATTGGTTACCAGAGCATGTTGATTCAAATTGCCATTATCCTACTGCAAGCTGATTTTGTTGAACACTGTTTAACCACTTGATTGCTGCAGATTTTTATGTACAGGCTTTTGGATTTGTCATGAATGTGGGCCGCTTGAAAATGCTGTAATCTCTAGCTGCTCTGTGATTAAAACGGCTGCGACACAGATTTGAATTTGGTCAAGTCTATCCCCGAACCACAGTGACCAAAATCAACTGGTTGTAGAAACCACGCAAGGAAATACATTATGTAAAGTACAAATCTAGCTCTGAAGTGTATGGGACTAAGTGGAGTCTTGCCAAAATAACCCATTTCACTGGCTGGGGATGAGCTAAACCTGTGTTATTGATGAGTTTCGGGTATTTGTGGCTAGAGTCTTAAGTGATCTAGGGAAACAGCAGTCCTACACAAGCCCCACTTCTTCCCTCTAAGCTCATAACTCAAGTTGTTCCAATTATGGTCCCATCACTCCCCGTCACCCAGTGTCACTCTGCCAACCCTGCCATCCCACTCTCTGCTGTGAAATGCCACTATCTCTCCGGTGCTCTCTCTGCCCCATCTGAGTCCCAGGTTCTCTCTGAGCTCCTCTCCCTGCTCAGACCGCCCTTGCCTACAACGCCCTCCCTCAGCTTCTCTGGACAATTTGGAAACCCACACAACACATCCAAAGGGGTTTATGTGACAGAAATTAAATTAAGACAAAAAAGAAAAGATCATCCATCTTCTGTGAAACACTGTCTTTCTAGTAGAAAGGGATCTTCTCAAAAAAGCCTGATACTGGTTCATCTTCTGTGAAATCTCTATGAGAAAGGCTCTGGACCAAGAAAATACAGAGTATGGACTTCATTGTGTTGGGATTCATCTGATCTGTCTTCAGGTTAGGTGTCTTCTCCACATTTGCCATCCCTGCTGCTTTGGAAGGAGTGATACTGGCACCTCAGGAAGGTAACTCAGTGCACCTACCTGAAACATCTGCTTCAAGAGGTTACCTGTGTCTCTCCACTGAAAGTACAAGTTTTCTAGACAATTAACTTGGGCAAGGTGCTAACCTTTTAAGTCTTGGGTTAGGTCAGCAGAATCCTGCATCAGAACAGTAACTGTGGTAGCTCTTACACAGTGTGTGGGGCAGGAGAGGGTTGTATTTCCAAACAGGAATTTACAAAACCATTTACTATGAGATTATTAATCTTCATCACAATCACTGTAAATTAGAAAGTCACCCTGAATGAAGCCCTACTGGGTGAGTTAAACCTATGGTGCCTCACTCAGTAACAGCCACTGTCTTATTTCTTATAGAAAAGGAAGATGAATACTGCGAAACACTATTGGCAAATCCCAAAATAGTTAATGCAGAGGTAAGTTGCCTGGGCATGTCAGTTAAAACTTTAAATCCTGCAGAGTTGATTTAAAAGACAGTTTAAATTTGGCAAAACTACTAAGGTCAATAAATCCTCTATTACAACAGAAGCATGTTCATAAAAGCCATCTAGTCTGTGTGCTGGAACTTTTGTCAGCGATGACTCCCTGGCCTTTGTCAATGAAATTCATATCACTGACATGAAACACTGAATTCACACTATACCCAGATTTTTTTATGAGGTCTGTAGACTTTCAATATTGCCTGAGAACAATTTGTAAAGGGTATTCAAAATCCCATCAGTCTGAGATCTGATGGGATACAATTCTGCCATCAATTAACACAGAAATAATGGTTAGCTAATTCTGGACTGGTCTTTCCTGGCCAACAGCAAGAAAACTTCACAGGGAGTGCCAACTCATTTTGAAAAAGGCACATAAAATAAACAACTGGGAAGCCCTTTCTAAAAAGTGTATAAGAGTGCCTTAAATAGGTTTAGGTGAATAAAATTTGTGTGCCTAATGTCAGGCAAGATGAAGAGAACACTCCTCTTTTCAGGACAGTAGAATATAGCCCTTGGAAAGTAAATGTCTGGTCCAGAAGCTGGAAGTTTGTGCAGGAGTACTATGTCCGACTCTTCATTTCAAGTTTTAACAGGTGAAATTATTTCTAAGAAGCCTAATTAAAAGACAATTAAAAATTTCAGCTAGTATTTGCAGATGTTACCAGTATTGCCTCAGTTCCATAATCATACACCTCTGCTTGCTTCACCTTCTGTTCTTTGAGATCTACTTTTAGTTCAGTTGTTCTTAGAAATTCTTCCTGCTGCTGAACGCTAAACTGCACCGGCAGCTCAGGAAGAACGGCAAGGAAAGACCCATAACATGGATTTCTTGAAGCTCCAGTTTTCTGTTAGCGACTGTTCCAGGACTATTGGATTGGTTTTCAAGCCAGACTTCAGAAGAGTAATCCAGTAACAGAACTGCTTAAGATTTAATTGTGAAATGGAGCAATTACTGCATAGTGTGAATGTCTCAAGTTCAGCCTCCAAGTATTCTTTGAGCTTGAAATGCCTTGCACCAACAAATGGCCTCACGGTTTAATGAAAACAAACCCTTTTATTGGCATAAATTTTTCTGTACTCACCATGAGGGAAAGAAAAAGGGAAGTTTGGGGCCAGTTCTCCCTCCTCTATGTCTAAGATATTGTTTATTCTGCAATGCATTATTTGTTTTAGCCTGGTACTGCTTTTTAAAATGTATTTACTAGACTATAGTGCTACAATTTTAAGCCTCGCAGGGAAACTTTAGCAAGTTATGAATAACCAGGGAGTGGGATTTCAATGTAATTCAGGAATGAGAACTAAGCAAAGAGAAGAATATTCAACCTTTTCATGGAAGGATCGAGTATTCTTTTCAAAGTCATATATCAAAAAGCCACATACAATGGAAACATTCTCTCTCCCTAGAACATAAAAGAAGAGGGAATTGCCTCTTATGTGTTCTGAAATGATCCCTTTTCATTACAACTTCAGAATTTTTCTCTCTGGGGATTGCCAACTTCAAACCATGAAGAAAGGGAGAAACGACATCATACTATTTCCATTAAAAGCAGCCATGCGTAACCTATATTTTTCCTTTCCTCTTTTTTTCCCATTTCACAATAATATTTGCATTCCAAAAAGTTATTCTCTTTTTTTGATGCACTGAGGTTAAGCAAATGAGGTTGCTGCCGACAATGTTGTTCATACCACTTGCGTCCGCCTTGTTTTAAGCCAGCAGCAGAGAAACTGCTTTGTCTGTGTGAAATTCATTAGAAAACAAAACATTCCATCTTTCTTCATTTGGTCTGATCCTTCTTGTTTACCACAATTAAGTTATAAGAAAACTGTCTTACACAATAGGAATACAAAATTCTCTTAGTCTTGTAAATGCATAAGCTAGAGCTGACTTGATTTTTTTAATGATCTCATGTACACTGTATTCAGAAAAGTTCCGTATATGAATCGTTAGAAAAGAAATAAGAATACATGATGGAGAGACAGTAGAATAAATCTGGAGAGAAGGGAATAGGTATGATAAGGCAGAGGTCTCATCTGGCTTTTAGTACAGTGAAGAAAAAGTCAGTACAGCACAAGGAATATAAAAAGAAAGAGCAACATAGTCCCTGAGAAGAATTTTTCCAAGTCCAATGAGACTGAAGCAAGAAGCTAACTTTGGATATTGCAATATCAGAAATATAAGATTACTATAGGAAGGGTTTAGAGAAGAGAGATAAAAAAATGGATGTGAGACAAATAGGCTAATAAATGAAAATCAGCACTCATCATTCATGTATTGTTCTCCAGGTGTTCAAGGCAGTGTAAGGACATTAGCAATTAACTCCTGCATAATATCTGTTTAAGGCAGGTAGATTTTGAATCCCCTTTTTACAAAACAGGGAACTAAGACAGAAATGTAAGATGGCTTGACATGGGACATAATCTGATAAGACCACTTTAGTCTCATACTTGTTTTATTCCCCCAGATGATAATGCAGCACTAATCAAAAGACCTGCCTAAAGCAGAATATGTAATGCAGATCTTCTATTTTCTACAGTCAAATCATAGCAATTCCAGATGCCTTGATTCTGTATGAATTTCTGAAATGTGAGTTATCAGAAAAAAAAAGAATAGGTAATGCTATATAATGGTATAAAATTATTAAAAAGTCAGAAACAAGTTATATTAAAGATTTCATATTTTTTTAAATAAAAGGTACTAGGAAACATTCAGATTGTGGTGTCTGGAAGTCTGAAATGGTTTCTCAAAGGGTATTTTATCAATTCTGTGGCTGTGGTTACTTAAGCCCAACTCTACGCATCCTGACAAGATTGTGATAATGGCATCTAAAGCAATTCACAGATTACAAACAAAATTAGCAAATGTATTTAACATTTGCATGTTAATGCAAACGCACGATGCTTGATGTAACTCACTGTAAGCTTCAAATTACCAGCCTTTGCCATATCTACATGACACCGGCATTCCAGCATCCACGCTGGGTTAGCAAGGCTCTGTGAAAGCCATCTGTACACATAAATGGAATTGCTGGTGAATATCAGGAAAAACTGGTTTGAGTCCATTAGAAAAAGTCATCTTCTCTGGAAGTGAAGACTGTGAATCTTGCTGTGGGATCTGAAATTAAAAGGCACTCTAAAGATGTTCATTGTTACTATCAGTATAAAGAAGGCGGCACTTTAATATGATACAGTTGAGAGGACATATGATTGCTGTTGTCTCACAGTGTTTGCTAGAATAACAACACAGTAAAGCAGTGCCAATTTTGCATTGTCTTTTCGGAATTTAGGAGCATAACACTGGCTACTGAGAGCACTTCTGCTTCTTCCTGCTGCTTCCAAAGAGCAAGGCATGAATATATTTCTTTCTTTGTTATCAATTGATTCTCACATCTATATTCGTTTTCAAAATGTTTTCAGAAATGTTTGCTGAATAGCTATGGGAAGTGATCTGGATGTCCGATATGTTCCAAGTGAGGTTAGATTCCTCCTTTGTTTTATGAAAGTTGTGTTCCGTATTATTCCCAGCCTTTAAGTGGTTTATGATATTTTCCCACTGCAAGTCATCTGAAAAATTGATTAATATGCTTTCTTCCAGTCATTCCTGAAACTATTGCACACAGAAAAACCCCAGAAGGCACCTTCTCTCAATTAGCACTGGAGGTTTTTTGAAGGCATTTCTCTACATTCCCATACTACAGATTATGACATCAAACAATTGAGATTAGGATCAGAGTCTGAACAAGCAGGAAGGACATATGTTCTTTGGAGGAAAGATCTCACACACAGAGATATTTTCAGTAAATGGCAGATTATAAAAGCTCAGCAAAAGCCTGGGCTTTAAATTGGCTTATTTTAAATGCTGTTCATTCCTCTGCCACTTTTAAAGCAACATTTGGTCCTCATGAAAGCAGATAACTGAGAGCATGAGACCCAGTCAGTCCTAGCAGAAGTCTGGAGGAGGCACCTCTTACTCATATGGACGCTTTTGCCGGATCCCCAAGCAGTGTTGCCAACTTTCACCATGTTTCCCTGAGGAACTAAGGTGACTTGGTCTTGATTTAGGCCTCAGATGATTCAAAGATGACCAAGAGGAGCCCTTTCTGATGGGTCATCTCCTTCCTTGCTGACCACAAAGAAAGAACAACCCAGGCACGGGCAGAAAGGCAGAAGGTGACAGAAAGTTTTTCCTGAGGGAAGGTAATTCTGGCCATCATGCTTCTGCTCATTCAAGTCGTCTTTTCTCCTTGCATGAGGAAGGATGGTGGGAGGAGAGACATTTAGTGGTACACCAAGCCACAGGTGTCTCCTTCCCAGGGCTGGAGAGAAAGCAGAAATAGGAAATAGAGGCTGGGTTCCCCCAAACTCTGGCTGCATGGTGATTTTTGACCCTTTAGAGGTCTGCCAAGGCGCAGAAGAGGGAGACTTGTTCTGGAGTCTCTGCTTTATGGAGACCCCCATCCATTCTTGGGTATGAGAGATTCTGAGATAAGCGGAAAAGTGATTGTTCTTGTCCCCGGGGTGGTTCTTGTACTTTCTGTGTATTTCTGCACAGCGCCATGGTCGAGGACAGGCTTCAAGGAAATGGCCAAGTTCCTCATGTCCACTATTAGATACCAACAGTTTAATTTTTTTTAAAAAGGGAACAATTATTAGTTACGATTAATAAATAATTAGCCCTATTAGATGAATTTTTAAGAGTATATGATTTTTAACTTGATGCCAGCATAAAAGCACACTGGATGTAGACAATAGGGTAGATTATTTTGACAGACATCAAAAATGTCTGTTTAGTTACATTACAGATACCTTGGTTTTGGGGGCCCACCTGCCTTCTAGTTCTCTACTTAACTCAGGCACAGACTTACCGAAACACAAGTGTGATGATATTAGAAATTAGAGCCAATATTTTGAGAGTCAGACCTATAAAACCAGCTTTTTTATTAATCAGAAATTCTGGAGCGAATCCCTTTGGTCTCCCAAAGGGAGCACCTCCTGGGCATTTTCCTCCTTTGTCCAATAAAACAAATAGCTACACGAGCTGCCAGACACACTTGAGCATTCATTATTTCCATGGTCAGTAACTCAGGAGTTACATGACAACAGAAGCAGCAAAGCAATCTAACTCTCTCACATCATTAGGAATAGTACTCGTCTAGTCTCACTGCATTAAATGTAAACGTTGTTGCTTAAAATCACAGCTTGCCTTGTCCAAAGCTGTCAGGGAGTGGAACCAGCCAGGAGAGAGCAGCAAGAAGTAAATTTTAACCTTTTCTTTTCACTTGGAGGAATTTCTATTTTCTACATGAAGTCTAAGCTAACGTGTGTTTTTCAGTGTTCTTTAAAAAAAAAATCAGTGTTTGCACTGCCTCCATGAAGTGACATTATTTTATTAGGTCACCTGACATTTTTTGCATGAACTCCAAGCACCTTGTTGCCCTCCTTAAAAGATAAACATAGTATGTTTTAGAATTTGTTTTAATTAACATAAAGCTTAAAAAGTTACCAAATAAAAATGTTTGTCTCTTAAAATAATGCCAGTAAACTGTATATTTAACCACTTATTTCTCTTTCTGCTTAAATTTAAATGAAACAATTGATCTGATCCAAGTGTTTTTTCATACTTAGGAAAGACAGCTATCTTAAGACAAAGAAAATACTTTAATTCTGTGGTCTGATCCTATATTGCCTGGAGATCTGAAAATATCATTCTAACATTTCCCCTGAAAGGGATTCATTCATACAGAAAACCAAAAGGAAAGGAAGTGGGAAGGTCATTGGGCAATGCTTATTTTGTGCAAACCTACAAGCTCAGGCTAGCGTTGGTTTATTGGGTCAGATGATACTTCATCATATGAAGAAACATCTTTAAAAAATTAGGAACCTCCTAGTGGCTCAGTGTGAGCATTCCATTTATATTTGAATGAATTAAACAATGCGTTTTCTTGAGAGGCAAAAGGAAACTTTCCTCCCCCTACTCTTCTGATGTTTAATTTTAAAGTTTTCCAACCACATATGGTTGATGTGCTGAGGACTGCTGGAGCACTGGAACCAAGGATAAGAATTTAGCACTATAATGTCATGAACATTAGCAGATATAAGAGTCCATTGTTAAGAAGTATTGATTGACCCAGAAATCAATCTCTTGAATACACCCGTCTACTAGTTTAAAAGAATATGATTTAATTGATTACAGCAGCCTTCATTATGTCACTGATTAGAGGTGGAGAAGAGAATTATTGTATAAACGAACAGAAGGTAGAGTACAAAAGATGGAATTAAGATAGCATATAGAAATATGAGACAAATTTTATTGTATACAGATTTACTACTGCCTGTAAGAACAGAAATACAAGGTTGTTAAGATAGCATTTTCTCCTGGAAGTAGAAAAGGTGAACAGCATTTTGAGGACAGCCAGGAACTAGGCACACTGATGTCTAAGAAGCATGGGAATGTAAAAATAAAATGAAGATGGAATTAAAGAGCTAACTCCCATGCTTTTACAAGGTAAGGTGCCAGCAGCAGGAAGGGAAAGGCATAGGCATAGGACTGCTTTAGATCACACTGATGTTTACCTTATCTTTTTCTACTCCTGACACTTACAGAAAATCCAAGAAAGGATTGAAAAATGTAATTTTTTTTTGGTAGCCTCCTTTTCAAAATGGAAATCTTTCTTCAAAGGCTAAGCATCTTCTTCTGCCTTTTCAGCTGGAAAAACTCACAGAAATGTCTAGAAATGTTTTTCTTTTTCTTAACTTTACTTTGTAGGTATTTCATAGAAGTCAATCCATGAGAATGATAAAAAAGGGGAAAATAGGGTAAGAGATTTGAATTATACTTAGGCCAAAGGTTGAATGTAGAGTGAGTCCATAGGCAGAGGGATAGTAAACAAGTTAAGTTAAGACAAGAGAGAAGAGACAAAGCCCCTTAGCAAATAATTTAGTCTGATGGCAGTTTTCTGGGCACTTTAGAGTCTAGTGAGAATGGTAGCGGCCACAGAGAATAATTATGGGTTAGTTAAAAAGGATTATTAAAGGGACAGATCCTGGTAACGTTTCAGAGAAAGCCGTAGAAATTCAGATAAGGAAAATAAGATGTTTCTCTTTAAGGATTATCACAGATTTGTAGTTTCAGAAATAAAGTTCACACTTGAGATACAGAAAGTGGAAACGATGTCACAGTGATGGAGGCTTTTACTGACAAAAAGAGCTTTCATTCAGAAAAATAGAGTATGCAGAGAAGCTGAAAGTATACAGAGGAAGAAAAGGAGGGTAAGGAGTTATCAGAGAGGTGCTTCTCTGACCAGAATGGGATCTGAAGCTGTTGTTCATGAGTACTCACAATAAATTAGTTTCCTGAGCATGTAGTGAGCACATTCCTTTCTTGGTTTAACTCATATCTCTCCAGCAGCATTTTCATTCCTAGTAAAGGCTTTACATCTTCCACCTGTCTTTTCCTCAAGGGAGTGTGCAAGGTGCTTTATTTTATCTTCCTCATGGGTGATTCATGGCTGGTGTCAGCCCTGGTCATTCTCCACACACAGAAGAAAATTTTATACTAACCTTTAATAATCTGTTGTTCATCTTACAATGCCTAACTGACAGAAGCAAAGCTCCTGAATCACACACCAACTGGTCTAAAAGTATGATTTATGGCTGCAATTCACCTATGAAGAAACAGTTGTACAAAGCATGAGATGCAGACATACACAATTTATAGACATCGCTGACAAATGACACTAAAAGCAAGGTAGACAAATAGGACACAATGGCTTTTTCATTCTTGTCACCTCCTTCTTATAGCCTAGACTCTAATACAAAATCTAATAAAATCTTTGCCATGCATTCACCAATTTTTAGAGCATTAAAAATTAAAGAAAATATTACCTCTCTAAAATGGTAACTTTTGTCCTAAAAGTATTTAATTCCCGACTAGCAAGTATTTTTGTCCCAAACTCAACCAGGTTTGTAGGTTTTTGCTTCTTTGTTTCTGTTTTACAAAATGTTCACGGTTTTAGGACAGTATCCTTTTTAGGTGTATTTATGTACTTAAAATTTTACTTTTCAATTAAAAATTGTGATGCAAAATTTTCAGTGGCCCTATCACTTCTGGGTTACCCACGTACCTGAAGGGTAAAACATTCTTGAAATTGTGCTCTCCATCCAAGCCTTGCCAGCATTTTGTTTTATTTTTCAACCTAAATAAATTGGGGCCATCAAAAGACTTTGTGTTACTGTTCTTCCTGGTTCATCCTGTGCCAGTATTATCTCTTCACGATATGCAGCAATTCCCCCCTTCACCATTTTTACAGTATTTTCTGACTGTAGCAGCTCCCAGTTTCTGAAATCTGTTCATATAATGTAGTGATCCTGAAGACTTGACTCTCCTTTTGTACTCATGTTCATCATATCCAAAACCCATTTTCAACTCTTTTGACATTATGTCCACCAGACCACATGGGAAAACACTAAATACACTTCATAAATTCCCATACTTAAGCATCAAAGAACCAATACCAGCCTTACTGGCACTGCAAGCCATATTACATCTTTTGTAGATGATACACATCTGCAGGGGGCAAGGTCTGCCTCATATTTCTTTAAAACTGTGGCTTAAAACTTAAAAAAGATGAATTAACATTTTAATACAAACACAAGAATATAGTTTACTTGTGCGGATGCACTGAAGTCATCCAGAACAGCACACTGCAAACAGAAGGATACCACATAAAACACGCCTGCCCCTGTGGCTGCAGCTCTCCCTGTTCCTTGTACGCAGATGCTGGTGTGGACAGTGTGGGGAACATCCCACGTTGTGCCCCGATGGCTACCAAGAAACTCCACTGACAGCCCCTGCTCTCTGTCCCTCTGCGTTCAGTGCAGCTTCTGCTCTGCTGCAGGGAGTTTACGCTATAAATCACAGGGACACTAGGAACTTCTGCAGGGCTGCTTGGAGGACCCACAGGGACAGGTCTCTGCAGAAAAGGAGGTGTTTATGCACATAAATCCTGGCTCTCAGCAACTTCCGTGGCAGCTATAGGGCTGTGTGTGTCTGGGAGGTGGTGAGGAGACGGGTGTGCGGAGGAGTGATAAAACCACATACTGCACCAGGCAGTGCTGATGGCTCCCCTGTCCCCACAGAAGATGTTAACCTGCCCCTGGAGGTAGGTCTTAAAACCTGTGTCCTGTCCTTAAGTACATAAAAATCTGAGCACCACAATGCCTGGATTTCCTACCCCACAGAGGAATTCAGAGTCCCTGCATGTCTCCCTGTTCCAGACGTACACAGCAGTAACCTGGGGTGCAGGACCCTCATGGGTGGCACCGTGGCTTTCAGACCCTGTAGCACCAAGGCCGGGAACAGCCTGAGGTTCAGATGCTGACTGTGCCCACTGCCACCACTGGAACAGAGCAGAGGGAGGGCCTGCTGTCTGCCTTGGAGCAGCTGCAGCCCCGAACACCCTTCTTGGAGCAGGAACCAGAGCTGCCTGGGCTCCCCATCTTCTCCTTCCAAACCCAGCACCAAGAGGTGAGGTGGGGAGAGCCCCTCTCAAACTGAGCTGCAGCCGGATGTCAGCACAGAGGGATCTAAAAGGGAGGAGCCGAGCTCAGGCCCCCCGCAGTCTGGTGGTCTACATCTGATTGGGACGCTACGATGTGAAGGGACCGATACAAACCAAACCAAACCCCAAACCTGCTGCTTTTTGTAAGAAGCCAGTTCATAGCGGAGTTCTGAGACTGCTCCAAGACAACCTTTTGATTGAGCATCTCTAAGGACCCAGACAAAAGAAAGACACATCTCTGGACCTTGGTTAGGCTTCTATGTCAGTCAAAACTTGACTGTCCAGCTCCAGTACAGGCAAGATACTTTTGTTCATTCTCCATGGTAGACCTTTCAGAGGCCTACACAGTTTTAGGATATAAAGTTTCTTTCAGTTTAGGTACCTCCTGAATTAAGTTGAAATTGTCTAAGAACTTTTAGGATTTTATCTTTCCATCTAGTCAGTCAATTTTCTCCTGAGTTCTGTTTTCTTCCACTAGATCTTTCTGCTTTGGATTTATTCATTGAATGAGGAAGGACTGGGCTATGGGTTGCAGAAGCAACAAATTCTTGTGAAGTTCATCCATTATGTCATTTTTCTGCTAGGTAATGGGAAGGTTTCATGTATTTGTGCATTTTTAGTGAACAGTTTTGTTCCTTTTTTTTTTTTTATGGAGAGAATGCACTGTTAATTGACAGAGGTGTGCACCGAGATGAGCTGGTCTCGGGAAAACATGCACTTTGACATGAACCAGAGTGGGAAAAGGAGAGAAGAAGAAGAAAGTGTCATAAGGGATAGCGCTTAGGAATTTGATTTTTTTTTTGTGGGAACATGAAGGGGTGAAAAGTAAACTGCAGAAACCCATGTTGTTCATTAAAAGAACACAACATTTTTCAGGCATGACCCTGCTCCTTTCCATTAAAGACAGTATTGACATCTGATCCAATCTGGGAAAAAATCACTGATGAAGAAAGGGATTTCAGTGAATAGATTTCCATTTAAACCTAGTGACAGCAAGACAATGAGGAGATATAAGCAGCTTCCTTAGATTAATTCAGCAAAGGTTTAAGGAAATAGCAAAGCCCTCAGAAGGCTGATACAGTCCACTGGCAGGGCATAGTGGGCTCCCGGCACTTCTGCAGGAGATCTGTTATTACCTAAAAATAGTAGGCACTTGTTAAAATTGTGGCTCTTTCTCCTCAGCTTTAGACTGGTACTATTTATTAGTTTAGACACCATTGATTCCAAAAGGCCCGGGCAGTGCCTGTACAATTAGAAGAAAAATATGCTTTGACTCCCAGGAAAGTTTCCCTCCCAGCTCCCCGTTTCCCGCTCAGGCTCTTTGTGAGGCGAGTGCTGAAACCAGCTTTTGTGAAGAGGAACCACACACGCAATCCAGACCTCTTTGGACAAGGCACCATCATTCATGTCGCTCCCATGTTGACAAACACTTTGGTTGTGTTGCCAGGGCAATGATGCTCGAGCAGTGAGCACATCCCTGGTGAAACACCCTCCCGAGGGCAACGGGGACGGAAGGCAGCGGGACCAGATGGTTCCACTCATTCCCGGCAGTCGGTCATCACTACGCAGAGGACCAACTGGTAGCCGCCTTCCAGCCAGCTGGCCGCCTCAGAAGGCTGGTGGGTTGCTTTTCTTTAATTGACACTTTTTCAAGAAACATATCAAAGGCCATTTTCTTCTTATAAGCAATACATTCACTTGTTCAAAATATTTCTAGGTGTTACAGGCTGCAGCAGCAGCAACGTAAGGGACCACTGGGGCGTGGAAACCCAGATGCAGGACAGGCAGGAGCAAGAAGCAGCGCATCACCAGGGCTTGCAGTCGTACATGGTGACCAGCCCCCTGGCCTTGGCTGGTGGCTCTCAGTGGGGCACAGCTCTCCATGGGGCACAGCGCTCTATAAAACCTCGGGTAACCATGAGGGCACAGGGGCTGCCATGGGAATGGGAGCAGGAGAGTGCACTGATGACAGAAAAAGTTATGCTTGGACACTTTCTTTTCTCTTCTATTTTTCCCACAAAGGTTAAAAAACAATTAGTGTGGCGTACCTGCTTCAATTCCATTTGCTTTAGTTTCACTCCTCTTTGCTTTGAGGGGTGGAAAGCAAGGGGATTTGCCACAAAACATGAGTTTCTCATCTCGCCTGTGTGTGCGGATCCAGTTTCCTGTCCTTGATCCCACATTATTTTCTCCTGTCAGGAGACAGCTGGTTTGGCAGAGCCGAGCATGGGACAGCTCCGCAGGCAGCACAGGGGGCACAGTGGGAGGAGGGAGGCAGGGCAGCCATGGCTGGGCGTGAGGCTGCACGAGGGTGACCAGCGGTAGCCAGAGGTCCTGTGAAAGCCGGCAGGGTGGCCTCCCCTGGCTGCCCTCCAACCACGGCCACTCGCAGGCCTGTTCTCAGCCTCCCTTCTTCCACAGGGCCCAACTGGGAACAGAACATGAATCGCTTTTTTATTGGCCTCAAAGAGGCCCTTTGACGAGCAGGCCTACGCCCGCCATTGCTGATCCCCCCCTCGCCAGGCTGACCCCAGTGCCCCTGCCCTCTCCCTGGCCCTGTGGCAGGTGACGTTCCCCTGGCCCACGAGTGCCCCGAAGGGGCCTGAGCCCTAGTATGGGGCACAGCTGGGCCACAGCACCTCCCCTGGGACCCACACTGGGAGCCAAGGCCTGTGCCCTGCACGCACAGCCCCTGCAGCTGCTTGTGGCCCCCAGGAGCTGGAGGTGGCCTCTTACATGGTGTTCACAACATGTTTCCCCAGCTCGGCTTTTTCTCTTTCCCCTCACAACGGCCTTATGAGTGGCTTTTGGAGAGAGCCTGCCCCTCCAGGAGACGCAGTAGATGATCCCCGCCCTGGGGCCCTCCAGCTGCTTGCAACCCATTTTGGAGGCCCCAGAGCTGAGGTCCCCAGGGTGGGTGGGGTGTCCCCCTGGCGCCATGGCATGGCAAGGCCTCTCAGCAGCGGTGCGAAGAGGCTGCCCGACATCGTGTGGTGTCTGGGGTTTGTGGCTGGGCTGCTGAGACCACAGATTCTGGCTTTTGTGCACCTCGGGAAAGGAGCAGGAATTGACTCAAGGAAAATAAATAAGGACTTTTAAAGACATGTTTATTTATGGACAGACTTTCATGCATACATCTTACAGCACTCCGCATAAAATATAATTAAAACAAGCATCATGCTGAATATGATTCAGAAAATAAAAATGTCTTTAAATACAGTTTAACTGCCAGCAGCTTGACATACTTCATTCCTCTGGGGAAGGAGTAACGGAGACATGAAGTTATGTGACTACAGAAGCCACAAGATGTGGGTATTTTTAGGGGAAGCAAAACTGGGGGAAGTAACCGACCTGTGACTTCTGGTTTTTATACCAGAAACACTGCCAAAGCCACCCAGCTCCCGATGGCAAGCGGGCAGACAGCCTCAGATGGTGGTCAGGCCCTTCAGGAGGTGGATGGAGGTCCAGACCCACCAGCTCCACTCCTGCGGCTGGTCTCAGGCAGCCCATGGAAGAACACCCAAACAGACCTTCAAATGCTGCTCCTGGCAGGGTTGACTGAAAGTTAGTTAATATCAGTAAAACAGTGTGACAACCTGAACACCTGCCACAATTTTCTACCATTTCTGCCCTTTTTTCTTCTCCATTCTCATCGAAGTCTGCAGCCAGGGAGGACCTGGCCTGGAGGCACCCTGCAATGCCACACTGCATGAGGTGCTTCCCGCTGTTCCATGTCCTGCAATGCCTGCTACCAGATTGGGACAGCAGGAGCTTGGTTACAGCCCTGGAAAAACGGAGGTGCTTCTCTGCGTTTGTCCCTGTGTTTGCCACCAGCACTGAGATGACCCAGCCCTCTTGCCCACAGTCTCTGTTGAGCAACTAAGGATGAACACATGTGGAGCCTGAAATAGCCCCAACCTGAAGTTGTTTTCTTTTTCCTTCCTCATCATCATATTTGCCAAGTCAGAAGGGCACCTTTTTGGAAGGTAAATACCAGTCTAGTATGGTGCAGTAGAGCTGGTAAGGAGAGTGTGGACTCACCTAATGATTTTTACCTATGGATGTTTTACCAGTTGTGTGACTTTTCAAAGACTTTTGCCAGCATTCTTTCCACTAGACATACCAGGACAAGGGTGGTTCTCATGGGATTTCAAAGGAGACGTTATTTTGAATACCTCTGGAAAATAATATGTCAGTCTAGTACTGTCTGTGATTTTCCCACATTCTCCACAGCAACATAGGGAACTTTCAAACTTTCTTCCTTATTAATTTCATATTCTTTTTTTAATCTGATTTTTTCTTAGATAAAAAAAAATTTTTTAGATTTAAATTTTTCATTTACACAGAGCTGCTGTTCTAAACCCGAAGCAAGAGTATACAAATGTTGTGAGGCACTGAGGAATCAGTTTTGTTTGAATGAATTGGCCCAGGTGAACCTCATGAGGTTCAACAAGAGCAAATGCAAGGTTCTGCACCTGGGCCGGAATAATCCTCGCCACCAATACAAACTAGGGGGTGAGGTATTGGAAAGCAGCCCTGAGGAAAGGGACTTGGGGGTGCTGGTGGATGAGAAGCTGGACATGAGCAGGCAGTGGGCAGCTGCAGCCCAGAAGGCCAATCGCATCCTGGGCTACATCAAAAGAAGCGTTGCCAGCAGGTCCAGAGAGGTGATTCTGCCACTTTACTCTGCTCTGGTGAGACCTCACCTGGAGTATTGTGTGCAGGTCTGGAGCCCTCAATATAAGAAGGATATAGACCTGATGGAGAGGGTCCAGAGGAGGGCCACAAGGATGATCAGGGGGATGGAGCACCTCTGCTACAAGGACAGGCTGAAGGAGCTGGGGTTGTTCAGCCTGGAGAAGAGGAGGCTCCGGGGAGACCTAATAGCAGCCTTCCAGTACCTGAAGGGAGCCTACAGGAAGGCTGGGGAGAACCTGTTTAGAAAGGCCTGTAGTGACAGGACGAGGGGAAATGGCTTCAAGCTGGAGGGGAACAGATTTAGATTGGAGATTAGAAGGGGGTTCTTTACTGTGAGGGTAGTGGAGCACTGGAACAGGTTGCCCAGGGAGGTGGTTGAGGCCCCATCCCTGGAGATATTCAAGGAGAGGCTTGACGAGGCCCTGGGCAACCTGGTCTAGTTGGGGGTGTCCCTGCTGACTGCGGGGAGGTCGGACTAGATGACCCTTGGAGGTCCCTTCCGGCCTGGGAAATTCTATGATTGATTCTATGAATTAATACTGTAGATTAAATTTTTTGTCTTTCTTCTTTATTCCAATTCATCTCAACATATGCAGCACAATAGGAACCTGGCCCTGTTTTTTTAATTTCCTCATTCTGTTTGCCAAAGAAAATGCAATATAAATAGCTCCTGTTGCCATTGAAGGCAATGCCAAAAACCCAAAACAACATGAGTGGACTCAGAATGAATCTTGTTTAACCGAACAATCTATAGGGTAAAAGTTACCCTTAAGGAAATTCAGTTGTAGATTACAGATTTATGAAATCAAAAGCCTAAAGTGATAGGTTTAACAGTATCATTGCAAATTCTTGAACCTCAAACTTTCTTATTTATTGTCAGAAATGCTAGATACTTTAGCTGCATCATTGTAGTTACACTGCTGTAGCTTATGTCTCATAAAATGAAAATTGCATATAGAAGTGTTCTACGTTCTTACTATTTCAGTTTAAACATGTTTTCCAAGAGGTTGGATTCAAGTCTTAGTTGCTTTTTTCTTACTCGGTATTTGAATTTATTACTAAATTTGCATACGTGACAGATGGGTCCTCTAGTCTGGTGCATATCCTTTCTACTTTGCATGCATCTAAGTGGACAGACGAATTATACAGACGTCAGAAAACGAAGCCAACTCAAAGCTGTGCACTAGTGTGTTATACAAATATAGGTGCTTTAAATGCAAGAGTTTTATCTCAAACTTCGTCTTCCCCTTGCCCCCTGAGAGAACAGGTAACAGGTAGGGAAATGAAGAGTCAGCCTTGGAGCAGGGCTTTCTCTGCTGATGGAACTTTGCCACTGATTTTACAGGGGAAATGTCTGAACCAGCATTTGCCCCCCTGCACAGGGTCCAGCTCTGCCACATATTCCAGTGGGTTTCTTCATGAGGGAATAAATGGTGACCAGGTCAATGCCTCTGACCTGGGCAATGCATCTACTAATCTTGGTTTCCACTAATACAGGCAAACCCACAAAGCTCATGAAAAATAAAGACTGTATGTAGTCATGTGTTTACATAAATACGTATGTATATTACACACATATGTGTACATGAATGTGTACATATACCAGTAGTCGAGGCACTAGGATGCTGCCCAGGTGTTAGCTGTTTGATGTGCATGAATGGGTTTGGAGGAGGAAAGGAGTCACCTAGCACAGTGGAGCTGGGAGGGGGATATGATGATGCAGAAAATTATTTAAATTTTCCCTTTTGCTACATTTGAGGAACTTGCCAAAAATTTTCACTTTTTGTCCGTTTGTCCAGCAGTTTGGTGATCTGAACAGAGAAGACAAAAGGACAAAACAGTATTTGCAAACAAAAAACTGATATTGAACATCTTTTATAACCCTTGCAGGTATGACTTTAACACCTTGGAGACCTAACACTCTGCCTGTTAAGATGAACTTGATGTCCAGAACAGATCCTTGTTACCAGAATATAACCTACAGGTACCTACAAACTGCTGTAAAAATTGGCTATGACGTCATCAAACTGCTCATTTTCAGGTACCTAAATGCAGATATGTGAAAATTACCTCTTGGCTCTGAAGGCTAAAAAAGGTATTTTGCGTTCCTTACTTATCACCAAACATCCTCGCTCTGCCCAAATGCATGGCTGTTTTCCCATGTGCCGGGAGGAAGCAGAGTGTCTCATCACCCCGCGGCTGCGACTCCCCCGCAGTGAATAGGTGATGACAGACAGGACATCGGGTTTGGAATTCACATGATTTCTGAAATCCCTTGTGCTTGCTGGTGGGCATGGCAGTGTTTATTCTCATCATTTTACACTGAAATTTTCCCTTTGCTGGTTTATCTTAGAGCAGATAAAGACTATTACTATGTGTGTATGTATACATTGCTGTTATTTGAAAAAAAAACCTCAGATATTTCCTGCTCTTTTTCCACTCCTGCCTCCCACAAGAGCCCAGCCCAGCCCGGGGAGCACTCTCCATGCCGAGGGTGTGCGCTGTGGGGGTACTAGTGGGTGCTGGGGGGTTTCACTGGGCGTTAGGGGGCCAGCAGCCGGGTCGGGAGCACAGGGGCTGGGCTGGGGCAGTCAGCAGAGGAACAGCCAAGAGACGGTGGCAGCGCCGTTCTCATCAGGACTGTTTGTTTTTACAGGCTGCCCTTTGTTGACTTTAGGCTTGTTTTCCTTGCCATGCAATACAAATATTCTCAGGCGTTAAGCTTTCCTTGCCCCTACTGCCTCCTTTTCATCTGGGACCATGTAGGAGCTAAATTTAAATTTGACTGATAGCTTTTAATCCAGAGAGGGTCAGGGTGCTATTTTCCTGTTAAACATTCTCTGATTTGCTTCTTCTGTTTACAATCATGTCTCTAAAGTACTGTAGTCAGCCCTGCTTCACAATGAAATCTCTTCTGCTTTCCTTGCCGCTGTGGGATAGTTGATCTTAATTATGTGGAGCCTCATGCCGCTTTGTCTCATCCTAGATGGAAAAGAACAACAGCTATGGGCCTTTAAACCAGATGATGCCACAACTTACTCCCTCCACTATAATAGAGAGCAGGCCCCAGATTCCACTATTGTAAACCACTAAACATGGAAATACGAAAGCAGTCCTGGTTGTGTTTTCCCTTTCCTGACAGTCTTTGAGAAACATCTTCCTCGAGCAACCACATGTTCAGCATAACCATATGAATTCTTTTTTATATCTCTGAAGACAGCAATCTTACTGTCTTTCTCAGTACTGGATGTAAGTAAAAATTTTCTCTCTACCAGATGTTTGCGCAATCTTATACACATTATTTGCACATACTTTGAGCGTGACACCTCTCGCTGATGTCAACTAACTTGATGTAGGCTTTTACTGTCTTTAGCTAGGTATTTTAAACCATCATTGCCTCTGTGGTAAAATTTTGACATTCTTAGCAAGATGCAAAGGTTCGGGGCTAGAGAAAGAAAGGCAGGACATCTTGACTTAAAGCTTTACACTTTTTCACTTTTTCTGGAGAGTATATGCTCTTCTATTGAACAGTTACAGCCTTCTGTTTGCAAAAATATGCACAAGTTGCTGCGGCAGGAGCTGAAGTGTGTATTCTCCTGTATATACGTACATACACTCACAATCACTGCCTCGTGCAGATGGAGAACACATTTAAACAAGTGAGTGCACCTTGTGAACTGTGCTGCTGGAATCCTTAGGGCTCAGCTGCTAAGGAACTGACAGCATTAGACTGGCTTATGTTAAAAATGATACTGGATGAAATAATATTTATCAATTGGAAGTGGAAAATGGGGAAACAAAATTACTCTCCTGAGAAACACAAAAACAATGCAAAAAAACCCGCCAAACCCTCCAAAAACCTAACAAGAAAACATGAGGAAAGTAGATGGGAAGAACTGAGGACTAGGACTTGTCCAAGACTCTGTGGCCCTGAAGTGCTTGAAAATGGAAGAAGGATTTTTTCTTTTTCCATTTTTCAAGAAAGGATCACAAGAAAAAAGATGAGTAGATCACTGTACCTTACATATACAAGATGAGGGCTTCACTTTACCCAGTTTATATGTATAAAAATTAGGTGTCTATCTTGGGTAGTGCTTTCATCTAACTTTATCAGCTTGGGATGCAGGAGCAGCCACAGGAATGTCTGTACTGCTTGAGGGGAAATGTCCCTGGTCTTCCTTCTCCAACAGAGTCCATAAATGGATGGTTAAGAGTAAATAACTTAATAAATAAGAATGTATGATTCTTCCCTCTTTAAGTCCTCTGCCATATCCAACTTTTTTTGGGTGAGGAGAATTTTTGAGGACCTGTCTGTTTAGTAACCTTTGCGGGATCCTTTCTCCAACTACTCATCCAGTCTGTCCTTGAGGTCACATGAACTCTTTCATTGGACAAGAACAGCTATAGATCTGTTACATGAAGAACTCTCTCCTCTTGTTTGCTCCAAACCTGGATCTTTCTGTGTCTGAGTGATGTTTCCTAGTTCACATATTGAAAGAGACAGGAAAAAGGTAACCCCTAAGCACCTTCTTCAGGCCCCTCATGATTTGTAGACATCTATCCTGTCTCACTCAAGTTGTCTCTTTTCCAGACTGAAGAATCCTACGACTACTCAGTTGTTCCTCATATAGAAGCTGTTTCATGCCTTTCTCACCTTTATTGCTCTTTTCCAGTTTTCATGTATCCTTTTCAAAAGAAGGGGACCAGGCACTTCACACACTGATGCGGCATTTAACTTCTCTGAGTGACCATCACTTCCGGGGTCTCTGGAGGTCATTTTGCTCCTTCCTCATGTGCTAGAAGAATTTAGTCCTCTTTTTGATTCTCTCAGCATTTGTTTCTTACTCTCTTGGCTTACTGATGTTTTTATATTCAATATGCTAGAATGCATATTACTGTATATGTTCGTTGCCTGGTTATAATTTCATCTTTTTTAAGAGTATCTTATGTCTAACCAAGTGCCCTATTTTGCCATTTAATCACATCAGCTTCCCTTTAACCTTTTTCAGGGCTTACCTAATAGATGGTGAGTGAGGAAACAATAGCAAGATTTCAGCACTGAGTTCTGCACTTTTATCCCCAACACATTCTTAGGTGCATCTTCTAGCTTTTTTTTAACAAGCTTGTTTTTTAAAACAAAACACAACCCATTCTCATTTGGAAACTGAGCACAACTTCTTGGGTTTATTGACCTATGATGTCCTGAAAGACTTCAAATCTAAGAACATCGGGGTCATGCTGCATGGAAAGGGCTGGCAGCCCCAAGGGGATTGATTCCCCTTATCTTAAAACCAGACCTGAACTGGGGATCTTGTCTCGTCCCTGACTATAGGGGCATCTGGGTAACATAGACATTAGGCTGAATGACTCATGGTTAGTGTGCTGTAGTTAGAGCCATCTCAGTGTCAAGTGTCAAATGTCAAATGTTGCTTTCCCAGTCGGCCCCAGTCAGCTCGGAAAAGCAGCAGTGTTAGGTAAGAAACACTTTGCCCTGTGTAGAAGCATCAGAAGGCTCTGATGAAGACAGTGGTGACTGGAGATGAGCTGCAGAAGTAATTTTACAACAATGGCTGATTTTTACCAGCTTCAGTTCGTACAAATGTATTTGAATCTATTGGCACTAGATTTATATCAGCTGAAGTTATTTGCCCAAAGAGTTCAACAGTTTTATCCATCTTCCTGCTTTCCTTCAAGCTCCTGCAGCTTTTCCTTCACCCTCATACACCACTAAGTATAGAATCATAGAATCACAGAATTGTGTAGGTTGGAAAAGACCTTTAGGATCATTGACTCCAACCATTAACTGAGCACTGCCGTGTCCCTCAGCACCACATCTACATATCTTTTAAATACCTCCAGGGATGGTGACTCCACCATTTCCCTGGGCAGCCTCTTCCACGGCTTGACAAAGTAGGGAGGAGGTTTGATAGGGATATTTGTTATTCCCACTTTCCTTTTGCTTACACAGCTGACCCAAGTCAGTGAGTGCTCCCAAGATGGCTATCGTCAGTAATGGGACATAAGGAGATGTGTAACAAGAGGTAGTGCAAGAGGCTCTGGCACAGGTTTGCTTATAGACTGGGCTAAGCCAGTCGTGAAACCTCACCCTCAATTTATAAACACTAATTATCTTTTAATGTTACCATTGTAATTAATACTCTATTCCAATTTCTTTGTTTATACCTCTCCCTGGAGGAATAATTTATATTTTCATTGTGTTTCTTTGTAGAGCAAAGGCTAGGTACTGCATTTTAAAAACGCATGAAAGCTTAGTAGTCCCTTTGTACCCTATTTTAATCAGTTTGTGTTAAATAACTCACTATAATGCTACCTTAAATCTTAGTAAGTGTAATATGTCTGTGGCCAGAGCAAAATTGTCTAACCCATTAGTCAGAACACCAGTGTTTCCTTTGTGCGAATGTCAGTGAGTGCAGAAGGAAAACTGAGTCTAGCACTGAAATCAGTTTTATATCTTTGCTATCCTGCATGAACAGGACTGGGCCAAGTATTGACCTGTGGGGGACACCGCTGGTTACAGGCCTCCAACTGGACCCTGCTCCATTAATGACAACCCTCTGAGTTCTGTCACACAGCCAGGACTCAATCCACCTCACTGCCCCCTCATCTAGCCCATCTTCCCCCTCCCTCTTTTTCGTACTCGTAGAACCAAAATATCCAAAATGAAACTACAGCCAGGGCAGCATGTCAAACATTTTCTGTTTTCACATTGAGACTGCAAAAAGTTGCATTTCTCTTTCTCTATTCCTGTGTCTACCAACCTCTTCAGAGCTGTCATTTTGCTGGACCTTGCTAACCAATTACTGAACAATCAGCTTGAACCATAATGGCATGGCTATATGTAAAATAACCTCTATAATAACTATGACGATCTGAAAAAAAGTACTTGGAAAAAGTATCTTTCATTGAATGAGACAAGGTGTCCTGTGAGGTCCCAAAAAGTCCAAAAGTTACGAATTTGGTCTTGGATCTCTGGGTTTCATCCTGGGTAGTAAAGGAGCAGAACAGTACAACACCCCACCCCACCCCAAAATTTGAGTCTCTTTCAATCCACAGCAACTGCCTGAGGGACAGCCTTGTCCTTTATGTGCTTTTTCTGGTAGGCTGTTTCTGGTAAACAGTTTGCCTTAAAAATGTCTGTCACTATTATCCCTGCACTTACAGGGAACGCTATTATTTTGAATGCACAAAATCCCCTGCTGAGACAGCCATGTAATCAATACAAGGCTGCCTGATGATGTTCTAAAAAATATTCCTTGAGGATCTTTCAGTATAGCTATTTCTTGAGCTTGCTCCCTGTGGTAGAGTACAATTGCCTGAATTTTTCTAATAGAGAAGCCTCTAGTAAAAAAAGCCCCCTGTTAAACTAGCCTGGTGAGCTGCAGAAGGACAAGAACCTCTGTATGGGCTCTTCTCTGTAGAAATCCTTTTTCTTTTTTCATGGTGCTGCTTAGTTACTCTGAAATATGAGTGTCCATTTCTTACTCTTTGACACAAAAAACTGTCTGAAGATTAAAGTCGCACTTCTCTTTACTGTGTTACATGTTCAGTAACCAGAAAGGACCTGAAAAAAATCAAAAGCACTGCAAATTCAGGCAGCATGTCTACAGTGGGGATGTATATGACACTATAAGAACATAGAGAAGTAACACAATGTTGGCTGACTTCATAAAAAAACTACAGATCTACCTCAGTCATTCTACCACCTGGTCCCGTCTGCAGGCAAAAATATTTTTACAATACAATTCAGTTCCTGAATCAAAACTGAAGATTAGCCATAAAATATTAACATGACCAATATCTATTATGAAGTTACAGCCCAATAAGAAAAGAGTTCTCTAAGATCCTTGCATCCTCCAGCCACACAAAGGAGGGTCTCAGAATTCCCACCTAGATTTTGTTTTTATTTGTTGCAGATGAATAGTGTTACTGCAAAGAAGGAAGACTTCTGGAATTTAACTTCAGAACTTTTAATTGTGAAATGTACGAGGTTATTGTCTCTTCTTCCTCTGGTGAGGTTTCAGTAGTCCAAACCTCCCCCAGGCAAATGAAGGGACCCTGCAACACTACCCCTTGGGAAGCATGTAGTAGGAAGAATAGAAGGAAGAAGGAGCTGAGGTTAGGAAAATTCAACCTATGAGAAAGGTCAGAGGAAGTGAGTTTGTTTGGCCTAGAATAGACACAAATGAGGGAGAACAGGATGGCAGTTTTCTAATATGTAGATGTTTATAATTAATTGCTCATTATATCAACTAGTTTTAGGAAAAGAAATAATCAGATTAATTTTAAGTAAAAAAGATTTAAGTTAGATGTTAGGAAAAAACACTTCTTATTAAAGAAATATTAAAACAGTGGCACAGAAAGCCTAGGGAAGGTAGAAGGTTTCCTCCACCAGAGATTTTGGAAAGGAGGTGAAATAAACCTCCATTCAGATCTTATCCTACTTCTGAGCAAAAGGAGGGCACAGATAATCCCCTGTGGTACTTTGCAACTCTATATGTCTACAATTCTAGGATTCATTTCTGGAGCTGTGTAAGGTCTCCAGCAGCATGCTGCTCATTCCAAAGCTGCTCAGCAGCCTTCCTGCCTCTCTAGCAAACCCATGGCATGTGCGGTGCTGGATCATAGACCCTTTTCCGCCTTGGCCACCCCACAAAACTCTGCTATGCCTACTGGATGCACTAACAGATACCCAAGATAACCCTTTTTCACCCTGGAAGGGTCTGGTATTGTCTTCTCTTCAACCACATATGAAAGGCTACACACAAAAAATTCACATCCATGTAATAAAATACATGAGGATGGAAGACCAAACCAGCCAGCCAGATACAAATGCCATGTCCGGACACAAAGGTAGAAAAAAAAACTAGTCTTCCTGTTGTCTGTCTTGGAAACCTTCTGAGCAATTTCATTGAGCATCTGCTGTTATAGAGCATATTGACCATATTTGTCCAACTAGGAGAGAAAGATTTCCCTACTGTTTTTCCCAATCTTCTACCTAAAACAGAAACCTACATTATACAGCTTCCATTTTCTATTGTTTTATCAATCCTTTGTCTTCTTGCCAAAAAGTATCAAAAGTACCCTGTATAAAGAAGGAAGCTTATGTGTCTCTACACAGCACATAATGAGAAACTACACTGGGAGCCAAGGAAATTGTTTGGCTATTAAATTCTGAGGGTTGATAACAAAGATGGTTCTTTAGGATTGTGCTTTTTTTTTGCTAGGCCTTCCTTTCTCCTAGTAGCCTCCCAAACCACACCTGTTCTTTACTTACCAAAATCTGAAAAACTTGTAATGCTGCTCAAAAAGTGAAAAGCAATTGTGGAGAAATGTTTTTTCGCTAGTGCAGCTCACTTAATATCCTTCAGCTCTCTTCCATGCTCAGAGATCCCTGCTGAGTTGCCTTTCAGAGGAGTTCCTGACATTTTTTTGTGAATGTGACTGATTCTAGCTCTCTTATTCAAAATTAAGCCCTTTTTTCCTTTCCGTGACTACCTTTGAGCCCCACCTATCCCTGCTGGTTCTGTGAGGATGTCTCCAAGGCTCTGCAGTCCCACGGCAGGCCTGGGGCAGAGCATACATGAATGCCCTGTGAGAAGGAATGCTGGGAGGCCACCAAGCTCTGCTTCGTCAGTTCTCACCATCCCATTGGGGAGAATAAAACTCTTAAATTGTTTCTTATTCCATAAAGTTGTCTTTACTCTTCTAATTACAACTGCATTGTTGAGCAATCAAGTACGTGATTTCTAACAGCCCCAGCCGGCAGCCATTGCCCCAGTCTGTTCAGATTTTCCTTGGAGCAAGCTGTAGGTTGCACAACTCCTCATCTGATCGTGATATATACAGGCAGTTTAATGAAATACCTGTTTCTCCTCTAAAATGTAAAACCCATTGCTTTTCTTCAAAGATGGTATCCCAACACATTCTGTTGCTCTTTGACATTGCATGCTACATTTAAGTCATTTCATAATTTCAAAATCCTTATTGTGTTGCTGTGTTACTGCAATCTCACTGTAGCTAAAAAATTGCTCCCAGTAACTATAATGTTTTCCTTGGCTTTTCTTCTTTCTTTTTTACCTCAGTACATGATGCCATTTATAAAAATGGGGAAGTCAGACTGAAAAATTGCCTGTAATCTGTCTGTTCTTCCTTAGCATTCGAGATTCCTGTACACTTTCTCAGTGGGGGTTTCTTCCCATGTTATTCTTTGTTTCCTTGGTCAACAACCTGTCCGTCTTCTCCACTTTAACACTGTTCAGGATTCTCTGTAGCACCCTTGCTTTCTGTCCCCTATTCCCTCCCTTTCACAGCATTCACAGTTTATTTTGTCAGCAAAAGTCCTTTCCTTTGAGTTTGACAGATCTTCTCATTCAAAAGAGACCTTGATCAATGTCTGTAATTTGCTGAGACATTTGTCACCTTGAGCTATGGAAATGATCCTTATATAGTGAATTATTCTGGTTTTTTCACATTTATTCCACACATCTCCATTTCAATATTGTTTATATCAAAGGCATTAGATCCTCAATATATTAATTTGCTCATTGTGGAACATTCAGCACAGACAATGCTCGGCAGAACCACACATTAAACCAGTGAGCTCAGCTGTGTTTGGGAAGGATGCCTGCCTTCAGCTGCAAGGAAGCAGTGCCAGGTTCTCCAGATGCTCAGGAGAACAGAGCTGCCTCTGCCCTCCCCAGAGGCTGTTTTCATCCCTCTAGTTTAAATATCCTCAAAAAAGGAGACTGCCTGCATCAGAGACGAGGGGTGTGTAATCTGCTCTGGTGGCTGTCAGCAATGAAAGTCATGTGAAGTCTTTGGGGTTTCGGGCTTCAGCCAAGGCCAAATCCTCTAAGTGTGGAGCTATCATGTGCATGACTGGCTGATGAGCCACAGTGTGACGAGTACACAGAGATGTGGCCCTGGGTACGCCTGATGCAATGAGACAGGACCACAGGTCCTGATCTGGCAAGGGAAGCGCAGTGGGAGTCAGCTCAAAGTCTGGAGCCTAAAGGGGAACTGTCTCATCCCCTCCACCAAGAGACGAGCTCACCAGACATGGCAGAAGGAGCCTTGCTGCTGCCCCTTCCTTAGAGACACGGAGCCACCAGGCCTCTGTTTTAGGCATCTGTGGATTACAAGATTAAAGAGAAGACAAAGCTGTGAGTGGATTGCCCATATAAAATGGATTTGGCTGTTTTGCTTTTGTTCTTTTCTTAGCAGAATACAAACTTACTAAGATTGTAACTGAAATTCAAAATACAAAGTATCTGAGTCTGCATTAGTTAAACATTTCATCCATGCCTTTGAGAAATACGAACTGCTAAAGATCTGGAAGTAGTGACATAACTCACACTGCATGTATAGAGATGTAAAGAGAGAAATTACATGTTGGGAGTGTTACAATACAACTTAGTGCTGAAAGTTACAAAAATAATAAAAAACCCCCTAGATTCAACTTTCATTCTAAGTGTTTCATCATTAAAATTTGAATTATAACATATTTATTGTGCCCTGTTTTGAATTCCTAACCCAGATAAAAATTCCAGTAACTGGTTTCACAAAGGCCTGAGTAAGGCATTGAGAACTGGAACCATTGTTTTTATATGATAGTTTCACAAACAGATGGGCATGTCTTTGAATGAAACCATTGGGAACATTAAGCACTGCCTTCTGGGAATATTAAACATGGAGATTATTAGCTGATCGCCAAGAGCACAGCTTTGTGTCAGGTTCTATTTTCTCTGTTTCTACACATAAACACTGCAGATGTATTATGTGCTACGGGTGGAACAACTTACTCTCATACTCCCTCATTTAAAATTGTATTTAGTAGCTTAGATCAGTTTTATGTTTCTGTTGTTCTTTTTTCTCTTAGAATTCAGTTTTACTATGGGGTTTGCAGAGGTGTGGAAGGTGATGTGGAAGAGGGAGCGGGGCTGAGACCATTGGTGCATTTTTGGCTCCTCCTGGAGCAGGGGGGGCAGCTGGGATTCGTGCACCCCAGCAGTGTCTGATGCTGGCGGGAATGTGCCATGGCGCAGCCCACGGCTTCCTCACGGAGAAAGGGAAGGAGGAAAACCATGTTAAGGTCTGCAAGTTACTTAAAATTTAAGGAAAGAAAACTTTGCCTGTCTTGCACAGAATACTTATGAAAACAAGTCCTAGAAAAAAGGACTTTTGGAAGTATTCTCAATAGCTTCAAATGGCTTATTTCCAAAGTGTCTTTTGAGAATAAGGAAGAGAAGATTTATTGAAAGGTGCCTGTAGGGGGAGATGGTTGCCCAGGAGATCGGCAGTAAACATTTCATCTCCAGGTCACCAGCCCAAACCAGCTCTGCTCACTAGTGGCCAAAAGCCTACTGTGTTATTGTCATTTGGGAAGGGCATGAATCATCTAAGAGTCTGTGGAGACATGAAAATGTCTGGTTCAATAACATATATAAATTATTTTCTTCTAATCCTTTTGGGGACTGCTGAAGTACACACAAATTCAAACATCTTTCTGAATGTTTATACAAACACGTCAAGAAAATCCTAGTCATTTTAATTTAAAAAATAAACTGACTAAATACACCAACTAACTTATAGTCTCCCTTCCCTTCCCTTCCCTTCCCTTCCCTTCCCTTCCCTTCCCTTCCCTTCCCTCCTCCCTCCCTCCCTCCCTTCCATCTCTCTTTTTCGTTCTTTCTTTCTTTTCTCACCCCTTCTCTCTTTTTCTCTTTCACTTTCTTTTTCTTTCCTTTATAAATAAATTCATTTGATTTGTGAAGTCCCCTAAGAAGTCAGAAAACTTTATAAGAAGTCCTTATCATCTGTTTTCTTTTAAAGTATAGCAGACCGTTGGAATTCTGGAGAAAAATAAATTATGTTTGGGACCATTTTTTCCTCTAGAAAAACAATAATAAACAAGGCACTAAACAAAATGTTTTGCAGCAGCCACTGTCTGAAGCGTATTGTAGCAAGGCATGATATGTTAAAATGCAACTTGATCAGATTTGATTTGGGGTGATGTCTTTCTTTAATCCACTGGAGAAGAGAACAAAGCTTAAATGATTTTATTTAATAACAAACAGACAATAATATCAATAGTACTTCCCATTTAACTTATGGGAACCATTAATATGTGCTGTGCGCATACCCAAGAAAAAGAGGCATTTTCCCCATTTGGTTGGTTTCATCTTCTGAAGTATGTCTCCACCAAAAAGCAGATTTCAATTTCCTTCAGGGACCACAAAATACCCAGCTCTTTTCCCCTCCCTCACTGTGGTTAGAAGTTTATTTTTCAGTTGTGGTAAGTGCTTTGCACCATATTTATCTGCATGTTGTTTGTTTTAGGAGTGGAGCACAGAACATACTATTTTCAACATAGTCTTCTACCAGGGGAGAGACTAACAAGCAAAAGGCTGTACAGAAATAGTTTAATGAAATTGTTATGGGTAACCATACTGGTTGAATCAGAAAGTCTGCGAGAGTCTCTAGACCATAGCCGAGGAGCTGCTCCTGCAAGATGTGCACGACTGAGACCAGCACACAGGCCCCACCAGCAGTGAAGGTAGGTTGCCCTTGGTTTTGCACGTAACCCCAGGCAAGTCGCTTCACTTTCCAGAAGCATTGTCCACATCAGGGACATTTTCTGTATAATTTCTGCCCTTGCTTCTTTCTGTTTGTTACAGCTCATTAGGACTGACACATGTACGGGGTTCTTGCAGTCTTTCATATTGCTGCAATGGCAAATTGACACTGGCAGCTGGCGAAAGCCAAAAGTCTCACAGGGAGTATGCAAGGCACCCTAGGAGGTCTCCTACTTTCTGTCATTTGTCAGTGTGATGATTCCACCACCAGCAAATTCAGCAGCTCCCATGAGTTTCTAAGCAATTTGCAGGTATATAAGCCTGAATAGGGTTTGGCCTCCTTTTGGAGGACATCAGAGAGGTGGTGGTGGAAGTGATCACTGTGTAATGAGATGAAAAGCTTTGTCATCTTCTTTTCTTCTAAAGACAGACATTATTAAAATGCTTGTTAAATACATTGAGGTGTGTGTGAACGCATGCATGCACATGTTTTTCACACTGCAAATGCAAAGATGACTATGTCTTCCTTCCTGAAGAATTTTCTGCTTGAATGGAGAACAAATATTGTAAGATATATCTAAGGAAAGTCTCAGCAGTTTGAGAAAGATGATTTTTCATTCATTGTGTATTTTGTTGTGAACATTTGTTTAGTGCAAACACTCTATAAACTGTTGAACAGGATGCCCTAGAAGATTTTATGTGAAAGCAGGAAAGAGGCAGATGAAATTCGGATATTTCCAGGTAAAACTCATGAGGAAAAATGTGCATGTTTCTTGTTTGCATGTAGAAAACGTGTTTTGTTTATTTATTGATTTATCAGGTTTGTTATGAATATATTTTTGCTTTGAATCATAGAATCATGGAATCATATGAATGGTTCATGTTGGAAGGGACTTTAAACCCCGCCCAGTGCCACCCCCTGCCCTGGGCAGGGACACCTCCCACCAGACCAGGTTGCTCCAAGCCCCCTCCAACCTGGCCTTGAACCCCTCCAGGGATGGGGCAGCCACAGCTTCTCAGGGCAACCTGGGCCAGGCTCTCACCACCCTCACAGCAAAGAAGTTCTTCCCCACATCTCAGCTCCATCTCCCCTCTTTCAGGGTAAAACCCTTCCCCCTCCTTCTATTGCTCCCCTCCCTCATTAAGAGTCCCTCCCCAGCTTTACCGGAGCCCCTTTAGGGACTAGAAGGGACTATAAAGGGTTTCCATTAGAAGGTAGATTTGTCCCATTGAAAATGAGATCTGTCCATAGCTGGGAAAGTTTTGGCTTTCATTAGGTTTTGGCACATGGAACATTTTGGAAGAAAATACAGTTTTTAATTAAATAGAAAAAGTGGATAGAGCCTGAACGGCAAATTAAATATATGAATGAAAATGGGTGGGAACTTAAATGGAGACATGAACTGACAGGGCTGCTCTATGACATTTTTCAAAAGCAAATTTTAATTAATCTACAATCCAGTTCTTTTGCCTGCATTGTTTTTTGGTTTGGTTTTTTTCATGTACTTGCACATATGCATTGGTACTTTGTATTTGCCTGCAAAGAAATGTCAGATTTAAAACAGAAAGAATGGAATTTCAGCAGCTCTACTAATTCTAATAAAAGCCGTATTCCACAAAGCACTTTCATCTAAATCCCTGTTTAACCATCACTGAGAAGCACTAAGGGTTACAAGACATGACTGAAACAAAGACAAAATTAACACTTTTTTTTTTTTTCCTGTAATTAAGAATGAATCAAATAAAACAGCCTTCACAGCCTTTGTAAAACCGTATTTCAGGACAATTCCCACTGATATCAGTGAAAGCCTTGACTGAGTGTAGGCTGAATTAAGAAATACGTACAGTTAAGCCAGATATTTTTTTTTTACTGCAAGCCTATAACATGCTCTATTTTAGGGTCCTTTTCAAGTTTTTAAAAGCTGCATTTAAAATACAAGTTTTTTTTAAATACTTAGTTTCATGTCAGAGGGAGTTTAGGAAATTTTCATGCTAAATGTGACACATCATCATTAATGGTAAAACTGAAACCCTTTTTTTCTTTCACTTTGCTTCATGTGCACGTGTACTTCTGTGCCTCATAAGCACCGTATCAAATAAATTCACTGTCAGCACGAAGCTTAACCGACCCATACTCAACAGTGGATCCAGCACGACTCCAGTTTGCGGAGTTTTCCGCCAGCTTTTCTTGCTCTGGAGCCCGGGTGCTCACCATCAGGCAGCGGCTGTCTTGCAGGGCCGGTCTCCAGGAGCCTGCCTGGGCTCTGGAGCAGGGTCCTGGGGCAGGAGGCAGCAGAGCCCCTGCTGAGGTGCCAGAAACAAGTCCTTGTCCCCAGGGCAGAGGGACCTGCGGAGGCACGGCCAGGCTGAACCCTGCTGTGCTCTAACACTGCCTCGGATGGGAATTTGGCTTTCAAATGGCACAGATTTGGGGTGTAACCTGGGTTTTATTTACACACAGTCCCCCAGCCAGCTACAAGACCAGCTGGGACATAAACTGGAGCTTTGCTGCTCAGGAAAACGGTCTGTGACTACCAGTAGGGAACCTGTCAGCTGCTGCCCACCCTGCATTAAGCAAAGATGCCAAATAATGCTAAGTGTGGTGGGTGTTGACAGATAACAAAAGCAGTAGGGCAACAGAGACCTTCAGATTTAGCCAAAAACACCTGACAGCAGGAAAGCTCCAACAACAATGGTGAGGATCTTGGTCTGGTCAGCTATTTCTGCAGCGCAGTGGTTACTGTGTGTATGTATGGAGTGTGTACAGTCATCTATGTAGCTAATTAGCAAACACGTGATACTCTATTTTAGAACTATTTTGCTTATATAGACTTCTGGATCCTAGCTGCAGGGTGCTGTACCCATCACTTGATGTTTGGCCAGTGTTCTGCTGCCTGTTGCGCTGCCTGAATGAAGGAAACTTGAGTAATGGGTCTGATACGCAGTCAAATGGGTAGCGGGGGGGTGGGGTCATGTCTCCAGTTAATGGGAGTGGTAGCCCTGAGAGAAAAAAAGTCATTTACATCTCCTAGGAATCCTAACTCCATGCCAATGCCTGCTCTGCGAGACCAGCATTGTCTCAAGCACTGATTCTAATCAGGGACCAACGCAGAGTCCCCCTCTCTCATGCCCAGCCCCATTTATCCAGTAGCAATACTGACAGAAGTAGTGGTGCCAGCAGCATGTGCTGTGAGCACCAAGCCTTTGCCTGCACAAAGGCATGTGTAGGGTGTGCTTTTGGGAGAGATCTTCTGCCTAAAGAATCCCAGACTTCTCTTGCAGACATCTAGTGCCTCCCACCATGACAATAGCAGTCTCTAATTGTCAGTCACAGCTACTTAGCTCTTTTTGATCTTTGTTCTTTGCTGCAGGACTCATCCTGCAATGAGAAGACAGGATGCCATGTGCTTCCCAACAACACCAGGAAAAATGTAAGTGGAGACCTCTGATCTAATAGCGTGTATTTCATTGTTACGAGTTTCAGTACACTTCATGCTACTTCTCAGACTTAATGGTCCTGGGACAAATTTATGCTTAGACATTTTCAGGAACTTTGCAAGCACATAATTTCCTGAGGGCAATAGAAATTATTTCAGGTTGAAGCCTGCTGAGAGTATAGGGACCTTCCCCATGCCTGACTGGGAGGAAGCAGCTACTAAGCAGCACTAAGATAAAGTTAGAAGATCCATGTGCTGGTGTGGTTGACCTGTAAGATTAATTGTCATTTCGGCTTCTGGAAAGCCAGAGTAAATGTGATCTCAAGAGCGCAATATTCCATAGCCCCTTTGTATAATGAGAACAAATACCTAAAAGGTAAAGCAGCAGCATCACGCTCAGTATCTCCTGGTGAAACTGAGAGAAAATTAGGTTGTACAAATTCAGTTATTTATTCTGGAACTTGGCCAAGTCTCACTCTTGCCAAATCTAGTCACAGGGTATTCCTTTGGTCAGCATCTTGGCAGCTACACTGTACACAGCCCCTGTTTAGATAACTCTTTTCATACAAATATTGTAGCAGAACCTGGCTTTTACATACAAAGCAATTGTGAACCGGAATGTTCTTATTGCATGAGTGCAGCAAAATATTTCTGGAAAATTGTTTTCCTCCTCCTCACTAATCAGTTACAATCGCATGGGATAGCCAGGGTGTACTGCAGATGGAAACAATCAGGGCTCAGGAAAATATTCAGTTTCCGTTAGGAGATCTTTTTTTTTTTTTTTTTTTTTTCAAAAAAATATTACTGTCTGTGAAAAGCTATCGCTCTCTTAAATTCAGGTTATTTTTTGTAAGGAGAGAGATACTGGGAGTTCAGTAGTTATATTTTGCAATGTCAGATAAAAGAAAATAAGTTAAATACCTGACAGTACAAAGTAATTTCTTTTTGTAAGAAATCTTTTTTTTTTTTTTTTTTTTTCTCTCAAAGCTTATAGTTTGATTACTCTTATTTTGGTGTACAAGATTATCCTCATCTCTCAAGAACATCTTGATTACAAGTTTGGGAGCGCGGGTTTAAATTCAATATAACTGTTGACTTATTTAGAGAAGAAACCCACGTCTCGCACAAGGTGACTCTCCTCAGACTCCCACAATAATCAGCGTAATGGCAGATGCTCCTCCAACTAATGACTCACAGCTCCCGCTTCAGGCTCCTGCTCTGAATCTGTCAATGACACCAAAACTAGGTGCATAAGGTGAGGCCAAGTGAAACCTTTCCTTTGGTTCTTTCTGTGACTAATGGGTCAACTTGCAGGAGATTTGCTAGGCTACCTGTTTATTTTCAGAGAAAACAGTAAATAACCAGAGAAACAGCTTAGACATAAAAAGAAAGCAGGAAAGAAATGTTCCTAGCTGCCACTTTATGCCAGATTCACCCTTCCCTTGTGGCAAGAAAAAATACTGGGGAGTCACCACAAATCTCCCTATTTGGGACTGTTCCTTGTACCAAAAGGTTGTCGTCATCCTAACCCCCATGCAGGGTTCCAGCAGAAGGCATTTTGGGGGCGAGCTGAGGAAGTGAGACAAAATGCCCAAAAGATTTTCATACACTGGTGATTTTGTAGAGGATGCATGTTGGGGTTACTGGTGCTCTACCAAGTTGATGCATATCAGACCTCAAAAAATTCCACATCATTAGCATTGGCACAAGGACATATCCCTATTACCCTTAATATAAGCCAGTATAGAGGAAAAAGTACTGAAGGGAAGGCATGACAGATGTGAGTCACCTCTATTAACTTGCAAAAGTCATGTACATGTGTCAAAACAGCATATTAAAATGGATTAGCCATTCATACAAATAAGAACAACATGTGCATTTGTTTCAGCTAGGATAAAAATCACAAAGGCAATCAATTCTCATACAGCATATGTGAAAGAAAACTTGGCACAAAGGACAGCTTACCCCAAGTGTTCAGATACACGTTTCAAGTATACATATTATTTTTTCAGCTTTCAGGTTACTAGTCTTGCTTCAGCAACCCATGAGAAACCACAACTTGAAGGGAGAAATAAGAACTTTACACTCCCAATTTACTCTCTAAAGTCACCACTTTTTGTTTTATTTGAACTTTTTCCATGTGGCTTTAAATCCTATTCACATAGCCATGCTAAAACAACATTAAACTGCACAGTAATTACAATGTTATAAATACAGTTTTCTGGATAATAAATATGTATTTGGGCATTTTTACATGACTGTTTTTAACAAAAATTTTAGCATGTACGGAGGTGCCACTTAGCCTGCACACAGCACTTTTTCCAGCAGCTGGACTCCCACTGTCAACAACACACAACAACCACATCAACTGATGTATTTACTCAAAATGTTTTGGACCAAAAGAGAAGGTTACCACTTAGACAAGCATAAGTATTTTGATATTATCACATAGTATTCCAAATAACTTGCTCCTTTCATTGTGATTTTGCAAACATCTACCATCCATGCTTCAGAGATGACAAGAAACGTCACTTTGCTTGTCAGTTCTCACACGCAGCAGAAATTTGTTGTTGTCTAAGAGCTGGGAGCCATGTCACATACAGAAAACCAGGATGAGAAGCAGTATATCCCATGGAAGAGAGGTAATTCCTTCCCTCCACAATGACCCCCACAGGCTCTCTGACAGAGCAGGGGATCAGACTGGGAGCCAGACAGCCCCTCAGCCTCAGTGCCTCACAGGTGAGCTTTCCGAAAAGTAGTCAGATAAAAACGTCTTGGGTAGATAGTGGTCGATTCTCTCTCATTTCTTCTGACAGCTCAACATGTTCACGCATCGCCCATTCTTAAACTAAATCCCAGCATTCCATTTATTTCAATGGCAACAGCAAACTTACAAGACTACAGTATTGCTTTGGGAAACAATAAAAAAGCCAGAGATATTATTTTGATCACACTTTGGGTAAGTGCCCTCGCAATTGCAGAGGCACTACCACAGTCACCCCATGTTTTCAAGCAGAAAAGCTTGAAAGTTCCCCTTCTGAAGCAGAAGCACAGAATCATGGAATTGTCGGAATTGGAAGGGACCTCTAGAGATCAACTAGTCCAACTCCCCTGCTAAAGCAGGATTGCCTATTCCAATTTTTGTGCCTTGTGCGAGATGCAGCGATTGCGTTGTCACAGAGCCCTGGCAGCATCAGCTCCAGCCAGGGGGGACGTGGCCAAGCAGCCCCAGGGATTGATGGGGACTGCCTTGTGCTTTGGCTCTACTCAGTCCTTGGTAAACGGGGGAAATGCGATACAATCACAGCACCAGGTACCAGGCTGGGGCCATACATAGAGACTGCTGCCTGCTGCTGTTGAGCCAAATTAGTTTTGCTGCTGGTATCAATAGCAATGCTCAGGAACCTGGCTGATAATCCACTTGAAATCTTTAAATTGTTTTCAAATAATGTCCCTTCTCAAATACACTAAAGCTGGTCACTTCTCTGTTTCCCTTTAAATGCCAGAAATCAAGTCAATTAAAAGCAACCTCACCCGTCCTATCATTGAGAAGTGGAAAGAGTTATCTGTTTTAATTAATTGGAGAATAAAAATCAGTATCCAGATGAGATGTAGGGGGTTTTTCCCGTGGAATCAATTCCCCCACAGAAAATAGACATTTGTGCTAGAATGGCCAACTCAGATGAAGTCAGAAGACTGTGATCAGGGTTGTCAAGACCAGCCGAGATTAACGTTGCATTAAATCCTTGTGGTTGAAAAGCTGCCACAACAGTCGAGACCCTTCTCCCTAGACACCCGTGGTGCCTCGTCGCTTCCCAGTTTCTCCTATTTCTCTCACATTTCAGGATGTGAGTATATAAGTGTGTGCACACACGTGTGGGAGGGTGCTAAGCTGCACTCTCGTTGCTTCCCCCTCACTGCGGGCGCTGCCGCGGTGCCAGCAGCATCTCTGCACACTCTGAGAATCACCCCAAGCTGCCTCAGGAGCCAGAGGAGGAGGTGACAGTCGGTGGACATCTTTCTCTGCCTGACAGAACACGTAGAAACAGTCCAGCTGGACAGACTTCTTTCTGAGCAGAGGGGTCCAGCAGATGATTTTTGCAATTTATTGGCTTGGAAGCTCAGCATTTTAATGCCTCACTGACTAGAAAGCTTTTGGGCACAAAATCCTGAGAACATGAGTACTGCCCTTGGAAAACGTTCCTCCCCCTTTTTTTCCATCTTCATTTCAGCAAGCAAAGAGTATAGTCAGTCTTGAAAATATAATAATACTGGTAATTTATAAGCTGGCAGTGGGATGGAGTTTATAAAGTAAAACAACAGCCATTCAAGTTTCTGAAAATCCCTGTAACGAGTACAATTGTAGCTGAAGTTGTTCTGCCTTTCTCCTGTCTTTCAGAGAAAGCACAGCTGGTAACAGCGACAGAAACAGAAGTGGGCTTTGATTCGCAGCGATGGTCCCTCCAGCTCAGGTGGAGACGCAAGGGTGAGGAAGGGTGAAAAGCAAACACTGCTGCTGAGGCTGCCATAGTCATGGGTCTTTGCTCTCTGAGCATCAGGTAATGCCGCATCTTTTGAGATCTGGAAATTATTTTAACTCTTAAAAGAATTTAAAGTTTACTGTTATTCTAATGAGACCTAAAGCAGGACGCAGGAGGAAGGGGCTGTCACTCTGCTCACAATAGCCCTGTGGCCAGTGTGGGAGCAGGCTGCTCGGTCATGTACTTGCCAGTGAGTTTCCTGCCAAAGGCACTTGTCTTGCTCAGAAGGCCATTTAGTTCTCAGGGGAAGGATCATCTTGGGCTGGATCTCCCAGGTGATGCTCTGCACCATGCCTTGTTTTGTCTGGGAGTAAAAAAGGCTGGTCTTCTGGGCATGTTGGCTCAGGGCCCCCAGTCTTAGTGGGAGCATCCCCAGGGAGCTGACCTCCACCATGGCCACAGGGTCCCCATAGTCCCACTGCTGGGCCTTACGTTGCATGTTGCCAAAAGGTCCCCAGCACCATCCCCGATGCTGCTCCCGAAGCAGCAGAGATGCTGCAAGCCCCCTCCTGGGGGGCAGCTGCAAGGTACCGGAGCTGCACCCCTCCCCAGCTTAAAAATACAAGCAGAGATTCTGCACCCCAACTGCCCTTGCAGGGAAATTGTCTAAGAAAGCAACTGTTCTCCCCAAAACTCGGGGAATAGCCTTTTCCATTGCAGTCATTGTAAGGGCAGCAAGCTAAAGGCAATGGTGCTTGCTCAGTAGATAAATGACCAGCCCTCCTGTATCATCTTGATGGTGAAAAAGAAGCTACATTTGAATCAGTATGGCTCAGTACAGGCCTTTTGGGCAATCAAAGGATATGGGATGTACAAATTATATTTCCATTGTCCTGGTGCCCTTAGGAGAGCCAGGAGAAATTATTTCTAATTTATGCATTTGGCCAAGCACCAAATATTATGAGCCAGAGTGTAAAGCAGTTTTGTGTGAACATTTGACTTGTAATGTGATTATTCAGGTGCTGGGATATGCTTCACCTTTTTCCCGAGTTTGGTGTGATACAGTCAGTTACTGCCTCCCACCACAGCAAACATAAACTCTGTGTTGCTCAGATCATGCTGGAGTCTCTCAAGAATGGAATGGCACACATCTGGACTCCTTGTGCCTGGCCCGTGAGCAAGCTGCAAGGACAGGGTCTTCCCACATGTCTTTGGTGAGTACAGTTTAGGCCAAAGAGCATATTTCTGTTTATCTCTTACCGGGTAAAACATCACATTTCCCTGGTGCTATGGTGGTATAACTGCTCATCATGCTTGTCCCAGGATTACTTACATCTGTCTTGTAAACAGAAAACTTCATCTTCAGTTTTGGTGGGTTTTTTTTTTGTGTAGGCAGAGCTTCATGTTTACAATATGTAGATATTTTGGGAAATGGGAGATCTTAAAACAATCCCATGACACAAAGTGAAAAACAGAGAGACAAAAGCATCTTGAATATAGGAAAACTTGATGCTGGAAAAAAAAATTGTTTTTTGAGTTAATCATGCTCCGTATAGTAAAATAAAAGCTGCAGTTCTTTACCTCTAACAAGCTGAAGGACTTGGTTTTGTATGAAAGATTCCATTTTCTCTTTTATCAAGTTTCTTTGAAAAGGAGCCACACTACAAAATAGAAGATGCACAGAAACAAAAAGATTGGATATAAATAAAGATGGGATACAGGAGATCTGGGACACATAATCTTCAAATTTACAAAAATGAAACAACTGCCAAGACTCCAACTCTCAACATTTTAGGTTATCGTACCAATGAGTAGAAGTTCTAGATCTCTGTATGCAACAGACCATTCCTACAAGTCTGTGATCTTTTTCAAGACACATTCCAAACCTTGTTTGGAGCTTAAATGAAGTCATGTTCATTCTTCATAACTTCTAATTTTTAAATCTAACTTGGCTTGAGAGAATTTCAAAATTTATTTTAAAGTATGTCTTTACAGTGTTAAATTAGAAACAGAAAGCATTACTCTTCTTAGATAAGTAAAATTCCTAAAACAAGAAAAGTTTTACTGCTCCAAGAAGTACTTATTGACCATTCTGCATATATAACTAATGGTAAGTAAATGTAATAAGAATTCCTGGTCATTTTATCTCTTCGTGTAAGCTCATTGGGTATATAGATACAAACCAATCTGTTTAATCCAGTTTGAGCACCATGTACCTGACAGTTCTTGGGACAGCAGCGTGTGCAGCTGTGCTGGCGGATCCCTGCAGCCACCACAGAGACAGTATTTCTGTTTCTTGCTGCTATTGCCACCACTCTCATTAAACATCCCCTGATGCAAGCACATACTCACACACACACTTCACAACTTCCAGGCACCTAGTCATAGCCACAGAGAATTGACAGCCTGCTATTCGTTATCAATACCTAACCCCTCTGTCTGCAAAAGTCATTATTACATACGGAAGACTCAGCTGGACTGAGCAAGAGGTCATTTATTGGCTTCAAGTTTAAATTTAGTCGTCATAATCTAGGAAAGAAATATAGTCATTCTTTGCAATGGAGTTCCACTGGATTTCCCTGACATTGATGCTAGGTTTGCAACACACCTGCCTGCAGAAAGAGTCCTACTGTAGCTTCTGAAAGCACTGAGACTGACACCTCGAACTCCGGCATCATTTCTGGTGTCACAGATTAATAATTGCAGTTGCAATTATTTTATAGAATCACAGAATTGGCTGGATTGGAAGGGACCTTTCAGATCATGGAGTCCAACCAGTAGCCCAACACTGCCCAAACCACCACTGACCTATGTCACTCAGCACTACATCTGCCCAGCTTTTATTTATTTACTGCTGGCCATAGTACTGCTACACTCTCTATGGATCCTGCAGACAACTTAGTTTTCTTTCAGGCACCAGTGGTTCTGCTGACACCAACTGAAGTCAGATGAAGTTACATTTATTCTTTAAAAGTGTTTAAGATTCTGATTGAGCTTTTCCTGAAATTTAGTGCAACAGCTATGAAGACAGGTCAGCTGCTTAGTATTTCAGAAAAATCTCAGAAATCAATTCTGCAGACCTTTCTGCAAGTCTTGTTAGTTTTGAAGACAACGGGAACTGGGATGCTCAGTATTGAACAAATGGAGGCAGGTCTGCTCAATGAAACCTCTCCAAGCAACTGCAGCCTTCAAGAGTATGCTGGCAAAGACAGGGTTGGAGCACCACGGTCATGATTGGTGAGACAGACCACAATGTCACCCTCAGTCTGCGGGGCTGGGGCTGGTGGTGAAGCCCACAGCAGACAGCGCAGGAGCTCATCTCCCCCAGTAAGAGAAGGAAAAGCATGAAAGGGGCCAAGCCCTCATAGTCTGCCTTGAGTACATCTCCTTTTGTTCCAGATGTCTCCGTCACATTTCAACCACAGCTTCCATCCTCCTCTGCTCTGTCCTTGTGTGTGACAGCACTGCTCAAAGCTACCTGCCTGTATGACCATGCTTCCCATCCCTAACCTGGTAGCAAGACTAGAGAAGCATTCCTGCCATCCCCGCTGACAGCTCTCCTGCTGAGGACCCAGCCTGCAGGCTGCTGTTGTCCAGCCTCTCCACAAGCCCCTTTCAGCTTTAGCCCAAGCCCCTGAGTGCACCCCCAGGGCTCTGGGCGGTCTCCAGGATGGTTTCAGCAGGGCCAACGCAGCTCAGCAGGGGTCAGCGGCACCATCTTCAACTCGCTTCCACCCAGGTGTCCTCCTGACACTGGGACTGTGGTGCCAGGCTCGCGGGTCCTCCCATGATGATTGCTTACAATGGATGGAGGCAGGTGAAGGAAGTTCAAAGACCGAAGGAAAAAAACGGAAGGAAAAGCCTTCTCTTCTATCTATTTCAGTAAAATTTGTAATTGGATCTTCCTTTCCTGCAGTGATAATCCCGTCCCCCTTCCTGTGTGACCCAGCTGTAGCCCTGGGAGGAGGAAGCCATTTATTTCAAGCCCTGTTGATTTAAATGTGTCTCAGCCTTTAGGGTGGCATCTGAGGCTGCCCTAGACACGTTTCTTACCTGCCTCCAGCCGCCTGGTGACCGGAGCTGGGGACCGGGGTGCTGCAGTGGGGGTCCTGCACAAAAGGCTGGCAGGGGAGCACAGGCAGGGCCGATTTGTTTCACCCCATCTCCCCAGCACCAGCGCTGACAGACAGACAAACAGCCTCCCACCCATCCCCATGGCATCCAGCAACCAGGATTCCAGCGCTCTGCATCTCCTACCTGTCACCTTAGAAACAAAGGGACATGGGCTTTTTTTCTTCCCTCCTCTCTTCTCCTTTTTTTTTTTTATTTTTTCTTTCATTTTGCTCCTCGGGTGATGCGCTGTGTGCCAAGCCTCAAGGTGGGAGGGAAGAGAGGGGAAGATAAAAGGAAAGGAGAGAGAAGTGAGAATATCAAAGACCAGGAAACATATTTTGAGACCAAATATGAAAGCGAGAGGCACCGAGAGCCACTGGTCTCGTCCCTGGCTGCTGCCCTTCTGCGGCGTCGGTGGGAGGTGATGGCTGCCACACGGAGAGCAGTTGCAGGGACCAGCTGTGACATCTGGCTTGCATTGAGGGATCTGAACACTGGAACCGGGCAATGTTTGTTTTCTCTTGCTTGAGCCCGAATCAAAGTTTCAATTAAAGAAATCTCCGAGATGCTTTCAGCGAGACTGCCCAGGGTGAGCATGCAGAGGGTGGTTTCTCAGGGATATGAGTTGGTTGTGGTCCAACCTGCTCCCTGAGGCCACGGACACATTTTGGGATGAGGAGGTAGCTGCAGGTTCTCAAGCGACAGAGACGGATTACACTCACAGGACCCTACAGCTGCATTTGTGTATTCAGAGGCCCAGACCCCCAGGAATAGCCACTGTCCCCAAGGACCCTGTTGCCTCCCGTATGACTCCTCCTTTTGCCACAGCTGTCCCCATGGCAGAGCAGCCCCTGCCCTTCTCTTGCAGAACCTTCTGGTTCTTCCCATGGTTCCTCCTTCATTCACAGCCAGCACAGGGCTCTCCCCTCATCCTTCCAGCGCGGAGCGCCGCAGCGATGCCCTCTGCCACCGCTGGGTACAGCTCTGCTGCTGCTCTAAGACATTAGCTCTCGACCTTTTGTATTAGGCGATACTTCCCCCCCCCCCCCCCCCCCCCCCCACCTGTGAGTCAGGACAACTCTATTAAAGGAAGCTTTTATTGGAAGCTGTCAATAGAGAGAGAGGTAGACAACATGCAGATGGTGAGGACACAGTGGGAAAGAGTTTGCATCCTGGGTCTGCATAAATGGTCACCAACAGGGAGAAGACCATTTTTCCTGGAGAACAGAGGGATACTGAGGAAAGAATAGTATTTGAGCAAGAGGTAGGTTTGCCTGATTTCACCTTCTCCCCCCCCCCGCCCCAGATAATTGTTTTGCAGACTATTAGTAGCTCTTTAAGATAATTTCTGAAATAGAACAGCGGTAACCCAACCTCTGAGCAGTTGGTACCACCATAATAAAATATTTCAAGTACATCAGATCTCTGGAAACCCCTTGAGCTGGCTTCCAGGCCCCATTGAAACCGCAGCAGCAGTTCATCTCTCCAGGGCTATGCCTGTTTGGAAAGACACCCAGTGCATGTCCTACACCTCCAACGCAGAGCACACCCCGTGAGGCAACTCAGCCCACAGTCGATACGTCAGTCAATTTGCAGCAACAACCCAAAACCAGAAACCCAAAGCTGAGAGGTAGTTTTGTGGGATCCCCTTCTACAAAGAATGGTATTAAAGGCCATCAGTCTGTTGGATACAGTTCAGACTTCTAGATTGGCTGCTGGTGATGTCACAGCCACCCGTGTGCCCTATAAATCTATTTTTTGTTTTTATGTGTAAATGATGTAATGCCTGCAAGCTTCCTCAGTCAGGGCTCATTATTTAATTTCTCAGGTGGCTGAAGCCGTAGGCTTTGTGGTGTCTGCGGCCACCCACAACGTGTTCTCTCTACCCAGAAATGAACTTCCTCTTAGGCCTTGTTTTCTAATTGGCATCTGCAGAATTAAAAGTCCACTGACCACTGCATGTCATGGGAACACTTGGGAAAGTATCTCTGGAATGATAAAACCATTTTGATCCCAAAATAATGTGTGTGCTTAAACTAAGGCCTTCTCTGATAGAAAGAAAACAATTAGGGACAAGTTTTGATGTGGTGCCACGGTAAGAAAAACCCCAGTTTTCGTGAACAAAATCTACTTGGAGAATAGCATTCATCAGGCAAAATAAAATCCTTGCTTTACCTAATCTAATATTCCACCTTTGACAGAATTTTATCCCAAATTTTCTTTACTAAATGGGAGTGCAGCTTTACAAATATCACAGGACTCCTCAGCCATTCCTGGGGATGGTTCTCACCAGTGGAATCCTGAGGGTTTATCTGTCTCCGTTGTCCTACCTATTGATGACAAATACATCTCATGCTGCCTTCTAATCCCCCTAAACTCGCATCCTCAGTGTTGTTTGTTTTACCTAAATGTTTATAAATCCAAGGAGTTAACCATCCATGAAAAACAGTTTCCTGAGCACAGAGGCTTTCCTGCATTGCTCCAACTGGCCCTGAGAAGTTAGCCTCCTCTATAACACTGTTTAATGTCATGGTACCACAACCAGTGATTTTCTGATAGTACCTGTGATCCTTCACTTTTTGGCAGACTGAAATATTGTACCTTATTAGCAGTTAAAATAAATGTAATGGAGCAGTGCATAGGTCAAATTATTACCATATAAATACTGATGAACATTCTTTAAACTGTGTAAATCCTTAAAGCCTGAAAGGATAATCTTCACAAATTACAGTTACTTTCATGAACCTGGAGTCAAAAACCTCAAATAAAACTAGATTTTAGAAGGGCCTGGTCCGAAGCCCAGTGAAATCTGTGAGAATCAACTGCATCCCAAAGATTCAGAGTAAATTTTCTCACTGGCAGAGCCAGGGTTCTTACTGAGGAAACACAGTACAAAAGACAATAGCGGATAAAAGCACGTATTTATATAGGAACACAAATATATTTGCAAATATATTATATGTTTGCAGGCAAGTCCATTCTTCTACAGTGGGAAAGTCAGTGATTATTTAATTTACATGCGTCATAAATACTGACAGAACACAGGGAGAGACATCATTTTCTCACAGAAGAAAATCTGATTAAGAGAATTTTTAATCTACAAGGTTGTGAATGACTAAAACATATTATTTACCTTCTGAAAGAACTTCAACAAAGATATAGGACCATTAGAAACATGGATGTTTGTGCTATAGACAATACAAGTAGCTCTTGCCCTTTCTGACAGTGAAAATGCTCAGAGAATATTTTTGGACGGGATATAGCGGCAGAGACGGGCTCCAGGGCAGGTAAGACTGCGCAGGATGAGGGATCTGTAGCTGGAAAGGCCGACGAAAAGCTCTTTTGGGGGCTTTTTGGACGCAGGGCAAAGCCTTCTCCTGGTGGTCGAGGCTGACAGGCGGTGGGCGGGCTGCTAAGGGGCCTGGGCGGAGCCGGCACCTCCCGCGGCCCGTCACACCTGATAAGGAGCCCCGGGGAGGCCTCGGCCCACTGAACCACAAGCAGTGCTTGGGGGCGGGTCTTGGTCAGTGCCTCACGCCGCTGTGACTTGTACAACAGCGCCCTGAACATCTTCCTTTGTACAAGGTAAGTTCGGTTTCTTTCAGTAGTTACACGACTGGCACTGAGCCTCCCGCTGTCTCTTGCTAACAGACAACAAGCTATGGGCAGAACTAGGTCGAAGGCCATTGTTAAGAAAGCCGTGGGCACTCAGACAGAGGCCCCGCGTAAACATGTGGGTGTCCAGGCCTCTGGATGCAGGGAGTGTCGGGGCCTGGCCCTTGCCATGGAGGGTAGTGGCGACAACACCTGTGTGAGATGCCAACAGGTGACTGATCTCCTCAGCCTGGTGGTTGAGCTGAAGGAGGAAGTGGAAAGGTTGAGGAC
>NW_015091056.1:744532-762058 GCF_001431845.1 Calidris pugnax
TCGAGTACTGTGTCCAGTTTTGGGCCCCCTACCATAAAAAAGACATTGAGGGGCTGGAGCGGATCCAGAGAAGGGCGACAAAGATGGTGAGGGGTCTGGAGAATAAGTCTGATGAGGAGAGGCTGAGGGAGCTGGGGTTATTCAGCCTGGAGAAGAGGAGGCTGAGGGGAGACCTTATTGCTCTCTACAACTACCTGAAAGGAGGGTGTAGAGAGGTGGGGGTCGGTCTCTTTTCTCAAGTCACAGGCGACAGGACGAGAGGAAATGGCCTCAAGTTGCGCCAGGGGAGGTTCAGGCTGGATATTAGGAAAAATTTTTTTTCACTGAAAGGGTTATCAGCCATTGGAATGGGCTGCCCAGGGAGGTGGTTGAGGCACCATCCCTGGAGGTGTTCAAAAGAGGGGTTGATGTAGTGCTGGGAGGTATGGTTTAGTGATGGTGATGCTTCTTGTTTGTTGTGCGGGTGTCTATTTTTGTCAGTTAGGTTGATGGTTGGACAAGATGATCTTTAAGGTCCCTTCCAACCTAGAAGATTCTGTGATTTCCAGAAAAGAGTCTCAAAACAACATTTTACTTTTTCTCAATTAGATAAACAGAAATTAAATAGCAATGACAAAAAAAAAATCATAAGCTTTTTGTCTTCAGCAGTACCTTCTAACTCGGGGAGAATTTTTGGAGTGGAAGAAGAGGCAAGGACAAAGGTCTGTTGGTCAGGTGGAGCTAGTCAAAGGATTACTCCAAAATATTTCTTCCTTTTTTTTCATCCAGTGTTTTCTACACCAGATGTGTATTGTCTGGGGTTTCATCGCTGTGAACCTCACCTTCCATCTGATTTTTCATGTCTTACGCTTACCTTAGGACTCTAGTCCCCCTGGACTCCCCCACCACCACCACCTTTTTTTTCAGTCAGCTTTATTTCTGGAGGGGGCGATGTGTGAGTACCACGGTGCAGCAGGAGCACCTTTTACTCCCAGTCTTCCCGGTGGCCTGGACATTACCCAAGGAACAAGTGACGGGACAAGAGGAAATGGCCTCAGATTGTGCCAGGGGAGGTTTAGGATGGATATTAGGAAAAATTTCCTCACAGAAAGGGTTATGAAGCATTGGAAGAGGCTGCCCAGGGCAGTGGTTGGGTCACCATCCCAGGCTCCTCATGGCTTCCAGACAGGGCAGGGAGGTTACAGGGCAGGTCCTAGGGGACTGGGCGAGGTACCAAACCAACCAGATTTGGCAATGCTAACTTCCAAATATTACCAAGTGATACCATTTCCATGGAGGGTACCAACAGGGCCTTTGAGCCAAGACATGGCCTTTGCAGGACAGTGTGCATTTAGGGAGGTCCCTCCGTGCCCAGCCCAGCAGGTTTGATGCCAAGGCTCGGCCAGCCAGGGAGGTCACCTCCTGTCCCAGACCTGCAGCTGGCAGCCAGAAATCCCTGACAGTGGGGACTTAACCACCCCAGGCACACACAAGGTTTGCCGCTCCCCAGGTCCTGGGGTGTTCACCCGGACTGAGGGCTGCATTGTGGAGGGCAAAAAACAAGCATCCATGCACCCCAGGCTGCCGCCAGCCACCCAGCATTCCCATGGGAAACTCACGGAGCAGCAGAAATGCGTCACAGCAGCCTGGGCGGGTTAAAAATACTGCCTGCCACAGATTTCCCAGGCCATATATAGCTCACACATCTCACGGCAGCAGGAAGGAGCTGCAAAGACACACAGGGACATGGAGAAGGGAGAAAATAACGGGGGACACGGCTGCCAGTGTGTAATAAAAACAGGTTAAAAATAGCCTGAGCTGCAACAGCTCCTTCCTCACAGAGAGTGCAGGGGCTGCTGGTGCTCCCTGCCCTCGCTGGCCCCTCTCTCGCTGTCTCTGGCAGGAAGGAAGCTTTCTGTTCCCACAAGCAGAAGGAGAGAAAACGACAGCCCTGCCTGGCTTTGACACCGGGCGGGCTCACTGTGGCCCGCACAGAACCTGGGCACCCCTGCAGGACCCTCACCAAGGGTGGGCTGGGGGCACGGGGAGAGAGCACAGCCTTGAACGGCCTTGCTGACAACCCCCAGAAGGAGCAGGCGTCACCCAGGGGATGTGATGCCATGCTGCCCAGAGGTGATGTCATGTCACGCTGCCGGGGATGTGATGCCACGCTGTGCAGAGATGATGTGACACACTGCTTGGAAACGATGTGGTGCCACGCTGTGCAGAGATGATGTGATGCACGTTGCCCAGAGATGTGACGCCACGCTGGCCAGAGATGATGCGATGTCACACTGCATGAAGGGGAATGCAGCCTGCTCTTATATAGGGGCTTTAAAACATGTCCCATCTTCCTCCCCCCACCCTGTGGATGTGGATTTCTGACCTGGAGGCAAAGCTGAGCAGTTAGACCCTACTCTGGTACAATAAGGAAAAAGCAAAAAGCACTTGTTCTGCCCCTCACCTCTTCTCTCCCACAGCCCAACCTCTCCATAACCACTGCAAAGGGGAATCTGCCTTGTGCTAAAGGGGGTTATCTCTTTGCAAGAGTCTTCTCCACCATCATCTTCTACCCTGGACCCTTGCAGGGAGAGCAGGAATATGAAAGCGTGTTCCATCAGGCCAGGGTGTGTGGCCCCGACCTCCTTAATTCTCCTTGCTTGTTGGGGTTTCCAGCAGCTGGGTGAGCACTGCCTGACCTCTGACTTGGGTGGAAAGAAAGAGGTGTTGGCGTGTCTCCAAAGGCCACACAATTCATCCCGGGGCCAGTTTTAATTCCCTCCTTAGAATGCTGGGATTTTTTTCTTTTATTCTTGGTCACTTGCATCCTGCAGGGCTGACTTCCCTGCCTGCAAACAACTTCTGTCAACTCATAGGTGCCAACACGAGGCACCAAAAGGGATCCAAGCCAAAAGTCCAGATTCCAAACATCCCTGAACTTTGGAGAAGTTCAAATCAGAGCACACATCTTTAGTGAGAAGAGGAAAGGTGTAACACGATCACAGCCCTGGGCAATAGAGTCTCAGTGTGGTCTGAAGGTGACTTCCAGAATATTTGGTGTGGAGCATAGGAGGAGAGGAAAAAAGCAGGGAGACATTTTTCATATGCTCAAAAAAAAGAAAAAGCTCTGTGAGGGAACTGGGTGTCTGCTGTCTGTGGGAGAGGGAGGGAGGTTGCTGACAGAGTAAAGGGGCTTAAGAGAGATGGATGAACTCTGAATGGAACAAGGAGTGATACCAAAGAGCCCTGTAGTCTGTCAGAGAGGTGTCAAAAGTTGGGAAGGAACAGAAAGATGAAGAAAGCCAGCATTCAGGGAGAAGCCCATCAGAGCACATCTGGGTATCTGTGAGGCCGCAGACTGGCAGCCGCACCCAGGCTCCCCCGTGTCCCTGCGGTGCTCTCTGCCCATCTTTCACGCAGACCAACCTGCCCTGCCAGCGCCCCAGCTCAGCTCTGTGAGCAGGGGAGGGTGCCTGTGGCTCGAGGAGCATCTCCCCGTGTGGGGCAGGAGCAGCATCACCCTCCATGCACCGCCGGGAGCATCGCCCCCTCCCCAGCGCTCCCAGCCCCACGGGCAGCGCCGGCTCTTCCCTCTGGAGCAGAAGCAGCCACACGCTGCTCCTCTGGCTCTTTAGCAGCCTGCACCCCAGTTCATCACCTAGGCCTGCAGGAACCAAGGCCAAGCACTAACAATGTCAGGCTGCACAAGCAGAGATGCCATTTTCACTCTGTGTCAGAATATGGACTCTTTGATTTCTGTTCCCAGAAAGGCTCCATGGATGGCCCACAGAAGGGCAGCAAACAGCCCAACTAGGTTTGCCTAATGCTGTATTAGTGTGCCGGGTGTGGTTGGAGATACAAGTCTCTGAACATCCCAGGAATGAGTTTCAGCCCGAATTTAGAAGGCACCAGGCTGCAGGGTTGAGGAGCCACCCACACCAGATTACACAGCGTTAAGGTCAGACCTCTGCATCGATTCAGGTGATGGTGGTTCAGGCCATGCTTACAGGAAGGTGGGATGGTGACCCCAAGTGTGACCATGCACATGGTGTGCACGCAAGTGTGGCCATGTGCACACATCACGTCCTTCTCATGGGCCAGAGGAACCAAATCCTGGAGATACCTAACCTCCCTTCGGCTGCTGCCAGCGGCCGGTTGGACAGCTTTCCTGCCATGCCACAGCCCCAGCCATCAAGAGTAAAGGATAACTTCCTGGTTCTCACTTCCTCAGCTAAGGAATACCACCACTAATTAACTGACAGTAACATGGAGCTATTCTTGGCCTTCAGTGGATCTTACTGAGGTCATACTGGTTGTGGGTAATGTAATTTATTACCCTGTGAGGCACTTTGGGACACAGTGTGAGAAGACCACTCGGAAAGCGCCAAAGCAAGAATCCAAGTTTGGATTTTCCCCGGTAAGGTAATATGTTCCATACTTGCCGTGCCTCTGAGAAATTAAGCATCAAAGCTGCACTGGCTCCAGTGCAGCACTGTAAAGATTTCCAAATACACGGGTAGAAACAGAGGACTACTGTGCTCAGGCGGTGGGTCCCTCTTTGGAGCAGAAGTGCTAGGCATGTATTTTTTTCTTAAAGCAACTCTGAGGACAAGAAATCCCGCCCTGTGGAAGGGCACTCAGCTGCCAAAGAGAAGCACCGTGCTGCTGCGGGCAGGCGGCTGTCCCGGCACAGCAGTGGGGGGACTCCGTCCAGCCCTTGTTAGGATGGGAGCTGTGCTAATGAGGGAGGTGAACTCTGCCAAATTAGCTGTACGTGCTGCTGCATTCCTGCCTTCCCCGGGGGATCAAAGTGCCTGGACTGAGTCCCAGCTTTTCTGCAGATAAGCAGTCACAGGACTAGTTAGCACCTCTCTGCAGCTTGTAGTACACCCTGTTACAGATTCCTCTGCATTTCCTCGCTTGCTCCTAAATACACTGGATTGTGGTCGTCACATTTTTTCCCTTCAGTTCTCTGAGCTAACCCGGTGACCGGGGGCACTTCTGCAGGCTCCTGACACCAGTTCGGGCTCTCTAGCAGCATTACCTCTGATCAGAAACCACTATTGCTGCTGCTCTTGCCCAACTGCTCTTTATGATTCCCCTGTTTTACATAAAAAGCCTATTCTGTCCTTCGAAAGCCTTCTCCCACTAGCTCAGCGCAGCAGCAGCCTGGCTTGGATCAAACCCTCTAGGAATGGCAGAGGAAAAAAGCCAAGGCTACCTGGTCTGGTAGCCACGAGGCAACCCTGACGCCTGAGCAAATGCGTGGGAGAATGGGGGAGGGAAGGAAGATAGGAATAATTGGAAATCCATTTCACTTGTATAAAAGTGTTAATTAGTTGTTTATCTGCAGGCACACTGCGAGCTTCACAAAGGCATACACAAGTTACAGCAATTAATTACTAGCAGGGTCTGGGAGACTGTCTCCGTAATTAACGTTTGTGATCAAGCAGCGGCAACGGGTGATTCAGAAGCAAACAGCAGAACATGTGCGCGTATATTCTTCTCTAAGAAGATAATATGGTTCTGTGTCATAGGACTGGGTGACAAATTAACTGCAATTTCAACCTTCGCTGGTTAAAGGGATGCATTTCTAATATGCAGGTGATAGCCATTAGAGTGAGCCATTTTTTTTACCTGTGCAGTTTGTCTGTCAGTAGAAGCAGACGCTTGTTGAAACTATGAAAGAATTTATGTCAAATCCAACAAAGAGTTTTGGATGAAAAAATAGAGATAGAGTTGAGAAAAAAACCCCATGTTTTCAGAAAGATTTGTTTAGTTATGGAATGATAGCTTATAACCTAATATTCCTATTTTAATTTTAAAAATTACCCTGAGTCCAAGGTACTCTGTTGATTTGAAGAGAAATATTTTTTCCAGTTCTCACATCCAGCGAAAACGGCACACGGTCCCATTGTCCATCCTCCCCAGAACACAGAAAGGTTTTAAGGACTGAATGAGGGAGAAATTTTAACAGAGGCATCTTTGAGGGCAACGAAGCTGGTGAGGGGGCTGGAAAACAAATCGAATGAGGAGCGGCTGAGGGAGTTGGGACTGTTTAGTATGAGGAAGAGGAGGCTGAGGGGAGACCTCATCACTCTCTACAACTTCATGAAAGGACACTGTAGAGAGGTTGGTGCTGGTCTCTTCTCACAGGTAATTAGTGACAGAACGAGAGGGAACGGCTTCAAGCTCCAACAGGGTAGGTTTAGATTGAACATTAGGAAGGAATTTTTCACCAAAAGAGTGGTCGGGCATTGGAACAGGCTGCCCAGGGAGGGGGTGGAGTCACCATCCCTGGATGTGTTAAAGGGCTGTTTAGATGCAGTGCTGAGGGACATGGTGTAGGGGAGGACTTTGTAGAGTAGGGGAGATGGTTGGACTTGATGATCCCAAGGGTCTCTTCCAACCTAGATGATTCTATGATTCTATGATCTTATCAGCAAAGAAAAAGACATGACAATGCTTTGGATAAAGCATTTAAATGTTCTATTTCTCTGTGAAAAATACATTGAGTATAATAATAATAGAATAGCACTGAATTAAATTTGCTCAATCCAGTGGGGCAGGAAGCATCCTGAAAATTTTGGCTTGAGATCCTTCTTTTTTTAAAAATATCTGATAGCTGGAGCAATCAAGACCATTCCCAAAATTAAATTGACCTTCATAATTACTTTCATAGACTATTTTTGGCAAGGCTGATTGATTGAAAATTATTTCCAATTAGCCTATTTTGAAAGTGACACATTTGTCCTTTCTTGTTGTGAAGTGTTCCATTCACAAAGATATTAATTATTAAAATTACTCACAACCTTTTTTCTGGAGTATTTTTGGCCAGGGGATTGTTTGAGATGAGCTGTGAGTATTGTCCAGCCTTTTGTGTTCATCTCAGGCAGTGACGGTGGCATTTCCCGTGCTCTACTGGGTTTTTCAGGCTGAAAAACACCCACAAAGTTTTGAAGGTGCCTCCAGTCGTTCACATGCAACAAGTCACAAATTCAAAGCAAAAAGGTGCATGAAATGGAGCTGTAACTTCGTATCTGAATGTGTGATTCAATTATAAACTATCTTGGTCATTGGCCACAAGTGAAGAAATGTCCAATTAATCTGTGTAAAAAAAGAGTTCATGTTTCAATACTATTGCTCAATAGTACTTTACCCTTCTAAATATTCCTAATGTACAAATGGTGAAGGGTGAGACCCATGTATTTTGCTTTGGTGACAAACTCAGTTTTGCAGCTTTTCTTGAACAGAACACTTTTTCCTTTCAGAATAGTATTTACCTAAACCACTTAACTTATAATAACATATCTGCTAGGAGATTAGTTACGAGGGAAGAGGAAAGTGCAAGGAAAAAAAGGGGAAAAAATTAAAAAAAAAAGAGAAAGTGAAAAGAAAAGAAATTGAAGAAAAAAGAAAACTGAAACAGAGGAAAAAAAGCACATAAATCTTAGATCATGGAAAATAAGATTTGTGAGAAAGTAAGGATTTATCTTTCACCTGTCTGCACTGGCTTATCATTTTTTTTCCCTTTTAAATCAGAATGTTCACAAGAGAAAGTCAAATAACAGCAATGAATAACCGACACCACAGTGTAAAATAAAATGCTTACTATAAGTAGAGTCACAATCCACACCAAGGAAGGTAGAAAACTTTAAGCCATGAGCCAAGGCTGAGGAAAATTTGTTACTAAATGAGCAGAGCCAGACTTCAGGCCACCAAGTGGAAGGGTCGTCTTCCCACCAGTGAATTTAGGCAGCCAGCCCCCTCCAACTTGACAGCCATCTGCACCTCTTCCAGTTGTCATATTTGGCTTGATTGAAATGTTCACATAATTAAAAAAAATAGATATCCAGAACGGTGAGACAGCAGGAAACTTACTGACAAACTGTGTAAAAATCAAACCTTTTAACCAAAAAAAAGCCACTAGACAAAGAAGCCAATACACAGACATTTTATTGGGATGGGTTTCATTGAGAATGATGACACGCACAGTAACTGGCTTACAAAGGTCAGCCAACTGGGTCACCCAAGACAATTACAAATCTCACCCCAACAATTTTGTAATGTGACTCTTCTGTAGCATTATTTGGAATGACCCTCCAAATGTTAAACTGTGCCTGAAAGAAAAGGGTTTGCTGACACAAATTTGAGCTGTAAAACAGAGTTACTTCTGGGTTAAGAAATGTTGGGTGGTTGTAAATAAAAGACTATCTTGCCCTACCTCTTGGAGGCTGTAGTATTTTTCCTGGCTCCCCCTCCGTAGTGCCCCATAGTTTGTAACTGCACTTGGCAAAGGTTTATCTTCTACAGTCTGAATGTGGAAGGTTTTGCTTATCTATCGTGTTCCTTATTATGTGATTAAACAGTAGCCACCGCACACTGTAACTATGATGTGAAATGAGAAATGTGTGAAGATTTACTGCTTGCTGTCTAAATGCAACCTGGAAATATACAGGAATAAACTCGCTTTTCGACTTAAAAAGTATAGAGTACATACTGCTTCAGAATACTGAGGAAAATCCACATAGCAGGAAATCCCCATGTTGACACACACAGGTTGGTGCCACAGCTCCAACCTCATCAGGTAGGGAAATGGCTCACAAGTGAGACCTGCAGGCCAAGGTCAGCAGCCTCCATGAAGCAGCAGTCAGGGGTGTTCAATGCTGGGGGTTGACTCTTATGGTGGCATTCAGTCATCAAATGAAGAAAAAGGTTACAGGGGAAGTCAAGAGAGGCTGGTTTCCTCCTTTCCGCTAAACCGCTGATGACAAGACTGTTTGATTCCTCCACAGGTTTCCACAGCTCCTCCAACACCGTTCTTCCTGGCCAAAAGATTACGCACTGCCATTCGCCTTTGCAGATCTCTTGTGCTTTGATTTCTACAGCTATTCCACAATGCTGTCCCCTTCTGATTACTGTCAGGAGGGCTTGTGGGGCTAAAGACAAAAGCTGCAGGTAGGTAGCATTTGGGCCAATTTGGGGAAAGTGGGAGAGAGTGATAAGAAGGAGCCACCTCAGACATGCCTCCAAGTGGTGGGGTGCAGGTATTCCTTCCAGCCCTATTTGGGTGGTGGAGAGACAAACCACACCTCAGCCTCACCACAGGGTGCTCTGACACCTTGCCCAGACCAGGTGGCCAGGGGACCAGGCCCCTGGGGACTACTCCTGTGCCCCATGGCAAGCCATCACTGTGTCCTGTGGGAACGCTGGTGCCTGCTTAGGGCAGGGCACGGTGGCAGAAGCCCAGTGGAACCACACGGAGACAGTCACACAGAACTGAGAGAGGAAGCTCATCTTGCATGGCTTCCCCTGTGGTCCATGTCATCCACAGGCTGGTTCAGAGGTAGAGGCTCATCTAAGGAGTGGTATCAGGGAGTGTGAAAACCCTCTCATTTTCAGCTGTCAAAAATCATTAAGATTTTACCTACAAGTCTTCACTCAGTAATGGTATCTCAGCACCATAGTGCCCCCACATCAAGACACAGTATCAGCCCCAAATGCTGCTAGGGCAGGGTCTCCCCTGGACCACCCAAACCCCTCACAGCTACATCAAAGGAATCATAGGATCATTTAGATTGGAAAAGACTTTTAGGATCATTGAGTCCAACCATAAACCTAACAATAAACCATGTCCCAAGCACTACATCTACATGTCTTTTAAATCCCTCCAGGGATGGGGACTCCACCACTGCCCTGGGCAGCCTCTTCCAAGGCTTGACAACCCTTTCAGTAAAGAAATTTTTCCCAATATCCATCCTAAACCTCCCCTGGAATAACTTGAGGCCATTTCCTCTTGTCCCATGGCCTGTTCCTTGGGAGTAGAGACCGACTCCCCCGGCTACCCCCTCCTTTCAGGGAGTTGGAGAGAGCCAGAAGGTCTCCCCTCAGCCTCCTTTTCTCCAGGCTGAACACCCCCAGCTCCCTCAGCTGCTCCTCACAAGACTTGTGCTCCAGACCCCTCACCAGCTCCGTTGCCCGTCTCTGGACACTCTTAGCACCTCCATGTTTTTTTGTGGAAAAGGGCCCAAAACTGGACAGAGCCCTCGAGGTGGGGCCTCACCAGAGCCCAGTATAGGGGTCCCAGGACTCTCCCCAGAACTTATCTGCGAGTTTTCTTTAGAGTCTGCCCAGCTGAAAAATAAAACTGTATACACAATTATTATTTTTTTTAAACAAACAAAGCCTCCTTGCCTGACGGGCAAGGGCAGGGATGGGATTAGGCAAACATCCCATACAGACGGTTCCTCTTTCAGTCTGTCAGCTTGTAAGTGCTTTCTCTTCTGGAACTATACAGTAATAACTGAGCCGGAAACAGCTATTTAAAAAGTGATTATAGTGTGACATTTTTGTTTGACCTAGCATCAAGCCATGTGCAGCTTAAATGTCAGCAAAGCTATCTACTATAGGGGCAGTCAGGCCCTAGCATGCTTAAATCTACCCAGGGTCTTAAAACTGCGTGCTGTCTCCACTCGGTGCACATGAGTGACACTGAGGACAAGATGTAAAGTATACTGCTCCGTAAGCTGCGATGATTGACTTGTATGCTGGGTGGCACAAAGCATTCCACAAGAGACTCACAGGGAGGAAGACGAAATAATGGGTAATTAAAGTCAATCTCAGGTTAGAAAGCAGAGGCCCATGCAAAAGGTTCCCTTGGATTAGCGAGAGTTTGCCAATAATTGGGGTGTTTTGTCCAGGGATGTTTGAGGAGCTCAAATATTTGCAAGCAGAATTATAGAATTATGGAATCATAGAATGGTTTGGGTGGGAAGGGACCTTAAAGTTCCCCCAGTGCCACCCCCTGCCCTGGGCAGGGACACCTCCCACCAGGTTGCTCCAAGCCCTGTCCAACCTGGTCTTGAACCCCCCCAGGGATGGGGCAGCCACAGCTTCTCTGGGCAACCTGGGCCAGGCTCTCACCACCCTCACACCAAAGAATTTCTTCCCCAGATCTCATCTCAATCTCCCCTCTTCTAGTTTGAAGCCATTACCCCTTGTCCTATCACTACATGCCCTTGTAAAAGGTCCCTCCCCATCTCTCCTGTAGCCCCCTTCAGACACTGGAATGCTGCTATAAGGTCTCTTCAGAGCCTTCTCTTCTCCAGGCTGAACAACTATTCTTTTTCTTAGCACAGAAGCTGTATTGGTTTTGTGAGAGAGGAGGGAGCACAAACCCCTGGCTGTGGCCATGGGTCCTGCCCTCAGCAGCCCCCGAGCCCCTGCAGCCCCGTACCATGGCCTCGGGACTGTAGATCCCCCTGGGGCTGGCAGAGCACAGACCAGGCTGCCATGTGAGGTGACAGAGGGGACGGGAGGCTTCAGAGCCGTGTCACCAGCCAGCAAAATAACAGCCCAGTGGTGGGGAGCATGAGGCTAATGCAGCTAATTACGCATGTTTTTTCCCTGAGTGAGAACTGAGGCAAGCAAAGCAGATTCCGATCCCGCAGGGATGCAGGAGCACGCACAGCTACGGGGTGGTACAGAGGTCCATAGTCTCATGAGCTCTCCCCAGGAGACAATGAACTGGTTTGCAGCGGATGGAGATAAGTCCACTCACAGGTCCTTAATGGGAACAGCGGCGTGTATCTGGACAGCGTTCCAGCCTGACCTTCTTCCCAGAGCCTAAAATAACAAACAAATCAGTGTGTCTTTATTTTGAGAGAACACTGCTCACAGTAATAAGGGTGGGTGGGGGCACTCAAAAGGAAGCAGAGCTGTGATAAAACTTCCATTTTGGTTTTTCTTACATGTCAGAAAAAAATTTACATTATAATTCAGAGTGCCTTTCGGGGTTTATTTTTCTTTACATTGTTACATGCCCGATCACATCTGATTTTGAAGCTGAGCAGGGTCAAACTTGGCTGGCATTTGGGAGGCTGCTGAAAATGCAGTAGACTGAGCAGGGTCTGGGTGCTCATTACATGAATGTGCAGTGCCTAAAAGCGTGACGGGGGGGGGAGGGAGAGTACTGCAAGAATATTCACAGCTTTTCCGTATTTGAAAATATTGCTTTTCTCCATATACAGCAACTGAAGTAACACTGTGACAGAAAATAACAACGTGAATCTTAAATGAGCATTTTTTCAAATAATGATAATTAAAAAAAAGGGACTGCTTGTGAATACTGGTTAATACTTTCCAAAGAGTACAGAAAAACCCTTTGAGCAAACTGATCATCAGGTCATTAGAGATAGGAAATAAATTCTTTAATTTTTGTCTGCTTGCTATTCACTTTACTAAGTGTTGACAGTGGCAGGGGACTGTAAAAATCTTTTCAAAACTCATTTAAGTACAATAAGTGAAAACAGTATAAACTTTTTAACAGAAAAGATATGAGAGGTAGCCAGAGGATTTTTTTATTATTACTTGTAGTTTACTGTTGTTCTTGGTATTTTCAGTGACAAAGGGCTTAATTATATCATATAAAGGTTCCTTCCTTCTTGCTTTACCTTAGAAAATCCTGGAAGATCAAGGCCGATCTGTTATGATCTTGCTCGGAGGCTCTTAAGCAAGACTTAAAACTTTAGCAGAATTTTCCTTCATTAAAAATGCTCATTTGTCATTGAAGTTAAATAACAAATGTAACTAGAACTCCCTTCCTCTCTTGCTTTCTTATGGAATGTCATCAGTGGGTATTGCTCAGATCCTGAGTGGGCCTTACAGCCCAGGGTGAACTTCATGTGGTTTATTGCCGCCTTCCCCCCCCCTCAAAGCAAGGCAAGCTTCACATGCTATAAGCCTCTCCCAAGTGGTGGGATGAGGGATGATCCCTGGGATGCCCTGGTTCAGCTTTGCAGCCCTCCTTTGATGTACCAAATTGCAAGGGATTTCTAAATCCTGATTTGGATGCATCCCTCGGCAGCAGAGAGAAACCGACAATTACTGAAGCACGGCAAGTTGTTTTCAGTTTAGCAGTTTTTTTCTAAGCCAGGCTTGTGGTTTCATTTAAAGTTTGAATGCATCCATTCTCTGAGAAGCCCTGTGGCTTTTCAATAGCAGAAGATCAAATGATGTTAATCGGGCAGTGCGACCTAATCCTCTAATTCAGCTGCCTTTTTACATCAGAAATGTTCTGCTCGTATAAGATTGATTTGCTCTTAAATTGACTTTTTGTTGTTGTTGTTGTTAAATGTACTATCCTAAAGTTCTACTCCTGGCTCCACAGACGTGTTACACAAATTAGGAAAGATCACATTTTCTTCATTTTGTAGGTTTGGATAGACTAATCCTAAGTGTTCTGACAGAAAATCTCATGTTAATCAAGCCCAAGATGTTACACAACAGCAGCAAGAATTGCATTTTAATTCGGGTAGTGGTCCCACAGGTTGCCCATGGGGAGTAGGCCCACTGGGCAGCTGGTGGCCACAGCAGGGACACCACTCCAAGGGCAGCGTCTCCTCAGTCCTCAGCCACTCCCCTTGATGCTCACACAAGTGCCACCAAAAACTAAACTAAACTCCTTGCTTTTCCCACTACATTTTTGTTCACGCACTTTCTCTGATGTGGTGGCTCTGCTGTCAGCACCACCAGGGAAGGCAACCTCTGCAGTGTCCCCCTTCCCTCCAGCAGGTGCACCTGCAGGGAGATCGCAGCCTGCAGCCGCTTCTGAGGTGCAGGATCACAGGAGAGAAAACTGCCTGCCGCCTGGCTCCCTAAACTACTGACGGCTTGTGAGATGGACCCCATCTTAATGGCCTCACACTGGCACAGGGGCACCTGGGTGACCCCCCAGACACAGCCTGTCAGAGGCAGCAGGTTTTCTGACATGGTGACACCAGAAGAGTTCCCAAGCTCTACAAGCACCAACAGACAGACCGTCAGCACCAGTTGTGTCACCGACCCTCACAGCAGCATCCCCGAACGAAGGCCACATGAGGAAGGCTCAGAAGATACCCAGTCCTTGGCAGAGCCACCAGCTCCTGGTGCCTCTCGCCAGCCCCGGCAGCCTGTGTGGGGTGGCACAGGGTTCCCTGGGCACGGAGACCGTGTGGCTGCGGGGACAGCCCTGTGCCACACAGCCACCTGTCACAGCGGCGGTTTGCTCTGCTCTGGGCTGTTACTAAGCATTCTTGCAATTAAAATGACCATTTGCCATTTCAGGCAGGTGCCCTTCAATCTTCTTGCGCTTAAGGAGAGCACCAGGGCTGTTGTTCCTACCCACTGGCTCTGTGATACGCAATCATTTTGCTATATCCAGCAAATGACCCAACCTTTTTTTTACTTTTTTGGGTTTTTTTTCACCTTTTTGGGTTTTTTTCTCTTTTTTTTTTTTTTTTTTTTTTTTCCCTGCCAGGTGGTAACAAACGAATCCAATCAGTTAATTGCTTTGCCTAAAGATATTTTGCCAACATAATGTTTGCAGTGCCCGTGTTGGCAGAACACGTAAGAATTTTCGAAGTCCCACGTGTTACTGTTGGCATTACATTACATAACCCACAAGCTGATTGAGATCCACCTGATGAGTTGTTAATGGGTCTGTCCCCAGTTACCCAGCATTTACGAAGAAGATACTCATATTACTGTGCCCAGTGTGTAAAGCATCCCCTTTTCCCCAGCGCTATTTTCTTAGAGAAATTGAAACTTAATTTCAGCCCGGCATTGGGCAGCAGCAAATGTGGTCGATGGAGACATTTGTGGGCAGAGAGCGCCATCTGCAGCTACGAAATCATAATTACTCTGCGGCAATAAAACAACTAATTTGGTATCTCTTTTGGAATTGCCATCTGCTCCGGCAAAAGATGGAGGAAAAGATCCCTGAGACTGTTGAAGGATTGAGACTTAAGCCTTAACACTGTCTTAATATCCATAGGGAGACTTTGAAAATCCTTGCTAAAGTTTCTGATTTATATCAAAAACTGTTTAAAATTGCAAGGAGCTGAACATTCCAAATTTGTTCCTGTTTTTGGGCTACTTAGTCAAGAATAAAATCACATCAGATTTTTAGAGCCCTAACATCTCTACTATATTATGGTCTTCCAGCCTACAGAGAGTGAGTCTGTGCATCTGATGCTACATATGATGCATTTGATAAGTACTTGGAAAAGCTCATAAATGTTACCTCTGGTACTGTCCCAGAATGACAAAACTAGTATAAAAAAGCAATATGCAAAAATAGAATATAAAGTACATGCAGAAGAAATTATATATATACAAATGTTACAAAAATTACATGACATAAATATTACACAGATACATTTAATTACATAAATACAAATATTATGAAATATTAAAAATATTATAAAAATACAAACAATACCAAAAGTAGAAACATTACCAAAAATACATAAATACAAAAGAATGATGACAGTTGTGTTAAGCACAAGTGTATTTTGTGTACATTTTAACCCACATAAATGGTACAAATGTTAGTGTACACTTTGTTGGTGTATAAATATAAATACAAATATTATGAAATATTAAAAATATTATAAAAATACAAACAACATCTCCTCTCTAAACGGCTGCTGCTTTCGAGAGTTTGATTTCTGCTCTGAAGAGCTTGATTTCTGCCTGGCTTTCAGGGGCGCGTTTCCCCGGCAGCAGTAGCATCTCTCTTGGGCAGTGCCACCAGCCAGATGTCCCTCCTTGCTGAGTACCGCACAAAAAACCCCCATAGTCAAATGATAACTGTGTGTTCTGGAGACAGGCAGTGCGATGAATCATAGAATCATAGAATTGTCCAGAAGGGACCTCCAAAAGTCATCCAGTCCGACCCCCCCGCAGTCAGCAGGGACACCCCCAACTAGACCAGGTTGCCCAGGGCCTCATTGAGCCTCACCTTGAATATCTTCAGGGATGGGGCCTCAACCACCTCCCTGGGCAACCTGTTCCAGTGCTCCACTACCCTCACAGGAAAGAACTTCCTCCTAATCTCCAGTCTAAATCTGTTCCCCTCCAGCTTGAAGCCATTTCCCCTCGTCCTGTCACTGCAGGCCTTTCTAAACAGGTTCTCCCCAGCCTTCCTGTAGGCTCCCTTCAGGTACTGGAAGGCCGCTATTAGGTCTCCCCGGAGCCTCCTCTTCTCCAGGCTGAACAACCCCAGCTCCCTCAGCCTGTCCTCGTAGCAGAGGTGCTCCATCCCCCTGATCATCCTCGTGGCCCTCCTCTGGACCCTCTCCATCAGGTCCATGTCCTTCTTATATTGAGGGCTCCAGACCTGCACACAATACTCCAGGTGAGGTCTCACCAGAGCAAAGCGGAAGAATCACCTCTCTGGACCTGCTGGCAATGCATCTTTTGATGCAGCCCAGGATGCGATTGGCCTTCTGGGCTGCAGCTGCCCACTGCCTGCTCATGTCCAGCTTCTCATCCACCAGCACCCCCAAGTCCCTTTCCTCAGGGCTGCTTTCTAATACCTCACCCCCCAGTCTGTACTGATGGCGAGGATTGTTCCAGCCCAGGTGCAGAACCTTGCACTTGGTCTTGTGGTGAACCTCTCATGAATCCACCTCTCCAGCCTGTCCATGTCCTTCTGGATGACATCCCCTCCCTCTGGTGTATCGACAACACCACACAGCTTGGTGTCGTCCGCAAACCTGCTGACGGTGCCTTTAATCCCTCTGTCCATATCATTGATAAAAATGTTAAACAGTGTAGGTCCCAACACAGACCCTTGAGGGACACCACTTGTGACTGGTCTCCATCTGGACTTTGAGCCATTGAGTACCACCCTCTGGATGCGACCATCCAGCCAGTTCCTTATCCACTGAACAGTCCACCCATCAAATCCGTACCCCTCCAATTTGGCAAGCAGGATGTTGTAGGGGACCGTGTCAAAGGCCTTACAGAAGTCCACTGATGGTGGACAGCTGTGCAAGCTCAGTTAGTGCCAAAGGCAAGTCAGACACTTTTATGGTATCAGTATTTTTATTGAAAAGGTGTGTGCCTGTCTTTATATACATTCAGCATAAAGTGAATGACAGAGCTTTGTTCTTTATTGTTCCTTGTGCTCTTCAAGATTTTACCCTTCCCTCTCAGCCGCATTGACCGAGCGAGCAAGATGAGCAGTGGCAGCGCTGAGTCCCTCAGTGTCATTCTGGTCACGGCACAGCCTGTCCCCGGGTGGAGGGAAGCGGGCTGAAAGTGGTGACCACTCATCACCCCTGTGAGGTCTCAGAGGGGGTCAAGAAAGGGGGCGCAGGCGCCCAGCAGCCAAAGGCCGGAGCTGCGGGTGGGGAGCTGTGGGTGGGCAGTGGTGTGACACCAGGTCGGGTGGGAGTGTGGACCTGCTGGAGGGCAGAACGGCTTGGCAGAAGGATCTGGACAGGCTGGATCGATGAGCCAAAGCCAACCGGATGAGGTTTAATAAAGCCAAGTGCCAGGTCCTGAATTTCGGTCACAACAGCCCCAGGCAGCGCTCCAGGCCTGGAGACCCAAAAAGATTGTCACTGCCCCACAGAACGCGCCCCCACCCCGAGATCCCCTCTCTGCCCCACAGGGATCCCACAGCATCCTCCTGCCCCACAGATTCCCAAAGCCCCACGCTAGCCGCTGCCCCGCCCGCATCTGTGCCGCCAGCCCGGCCAGCGAGCCCAGCAGCGCCGC
>NW_015091057.1:0-35181 GCF_001431845.1 Calidris pugnax
TGCCCATGGATAGCCCATCTACATCCTTCTATCCCTCATCTTACACTGGTGCTGGGATCATCTCAGCATCCAAGTGCCACTTCCAGCTTTTACTGACCCATCCCCACGTGTTTATCGAGTACCTTTGTCATCCTTAAGATTTTGTCTTTATTATTTTCTTAGGGAAGATAAAGAAACTGCTGCGGGGTCTGTCGTGTGTTGATCTGGGCAAGTGTTCCTAATCAAACATTCATAATATTGCGCTCTTTTACGAGTAAAATGGTGGCCTGCGCACTTTTACGAGCTCTGCTGTTCTGGACGTCGCAGAAAATACATGTTCGTTTAATGGGTCGCAATAAAGAGCCCTTTATAGAGAGGGGCTTTTTATAGTTTATTCATCTTTATTTATTTAGAATCCCCTTGAGACTCCGTGAGCCTTTTGCTTATTGAACCTTTCTTGGCCATTTTGCCACGTCTCTCCCATCAAGGGGGTATTACAAGATCACAGACTCACAGAATGATGTGGGGTTGGAAGGGACCTCTGGAGATCATCCAGTCCACCCCCCTGCCAGAGCAGGGCCACCCAGAGCAGGTCCCACAGGAACGTGTCCAGGGGGGGTTTGAATGTCTCCGGAGAAGGAGACTCCACCACCTCTCTGGGCAGCCTCTGCCAGGGCTCTGCCACCCTCAAAGTGAAGAGTTCCTCCTCATTTTGAGATGGAACTTCCTATGTTCAAGTTTGTGCCCATTTCACAGAATCACAGAATCACATGGGGTTGGAAGGGACCTCTGGAGATCATCCAGTCCAACCCCCTGCCAGAGCAGGGCCACCCAGAGCAGGTCCCACAGGAACGTGTCCAGGTGGAGTTTGAAGGTCTCCAGAGAAGGAGACTCCACCACTTTTCTGGGCAGCCTCTCCCAGGGCTCTGTCAGCTCCAAGTGAAGAAGTTCCTCCTCATGTTGAGGTGGAACTTCTTATATTCAGAACCTTTCTTGGCCATTTTGCCACGTCTCTCCCATCAAGGGGGTATTACAAGATCACAGACTCACAGAATGATGTGGGGTTGGAAGGGACCTCTGGAGATCATCCAGTCCACCCCCCTGCCAGAGCAGGGCCACCCAGAGCAGGTCCCACAGGAACGTGTCCAGGGGGGGTTTGAATGTCTCCGGAGAAGGAGACTCCACCACCTCTCTGGGCAGCCTCTGCCAGGGCTCTGCCACCCTCAAAGTGAAGAGTTCCTCCTCATTTTGAGATGGAACTTCCTATGTTCAAGTTTGTGCCCATTTCACAGAATCACAGAATCACATGGGGTTGGAAGGGACCTCTGGAGATCATCCAGTCCAACCCCCTGCCAGAGCAGGGCCACCCAGAGCAGGTCCCACAGGAACGTGTCCAGGTGGAGTTTGAAGGTCTCCAGAGAAGGAGACTCCACCACTTTTCTGGGCAGCCTCTCCCAGGGCTCTGTCAGCTCCAAGTGAAGAAGTTCCTCCTCATGTTGAGGTGGAACTTCTTATATTCAAGTTTATGCCCATTTCCTGTTGTCCTGTCCCTGGGCACCACTGAAAAAAGACCAGCCTCATCCTCTTGACACCCACCCTTTAAGGATTTATAATACTTAGCAATATTTATTTGGTGAGTGTCGCCAGGACCTTTGCTGGTGTAATAACATCCTCTACCTTGTTGCAGGAGCTGGTGGTGCCAGCAGGTGAATATGGTTGTGGTGAGGTTTTGTAGCTGGGAGAGGGTTGTCCTACCTTAGAAGTCCTACAGCTTAAAAGTGTTAAACCACAATTTAAGTCTCATCCTCCTTAGCAAGGTTTTGGTTTTTGGTTCTCCAGGACTTCGCCGTACTGGGCCAAGGATCAGATGAAAGCACTTTCATTAATGTGTGCCCCACACAATGCATTTTTATAGCTTTTTAATAAAACTCAACACTTTTTTTCTGTAGGAACCATATTAATTGACTTTTGGGAGATGTTTGCCAGAACTTAAATGTTTTCCTTTTTTCCTTTTTTTTTTTTTTTTTTTAATTGAGCAATTTATTGCAGGAGCTGAAGTCGACGTGGGGACTGTGTTTGATGTAAAGCAGACTCACAAACTCAGTGCCTATCATCAGAAAAAAATAAAAGGAGATGTTTATAGATCCTGTTTGACTGGAATAAACCTGGCTTCCTGGGGCAGACACGTGCTGGGCCCAAACCCAAGGCTTTTGAGATCAAACGTGACACTGGGATGGATGAGTAATCTCACGGAAAGATGCTGCCGGGATAAGATAATGAACTTGTTGGAATCATTATTATTATTATTGGTAGGAGGAGGAACGTTGCAGGGCACAGGCTGCCAAAAGCACCCGATAGCTTGGGGAAGAGGGCCTGGCCGAAGAGGACCTGGGGTTGTTGGTCAACTGTCGGCTGAACATGAGCCAGCAGTGTGCCCAGGTGGCCAAGAAGGCCACCAGCATCCTGGCCTGTGTCATCAATAGTCTGGCCAGCAGGACTGGGGCAGTGACTGTGCTCCTGAACTGGGCACTGTTGAGGGCCAACCTCGAGGGCTGGGCCCAGTTTTGGGCCCCCTCACCACAAAAAAGACCTTGAGGGGCCAGCAATTTATTGCAGGAGCTGAAGTCGACGTGGGGACTGTGTTTGATGTAAAGCAGACTCACAAACTCAGTGCCTATCATCAGAAAAAAATAAAAGGAGATGTTTATAGATCCTGTTTGACTGGAATAAACCTGGCTTCCTGGGGCAGACACGTGCTGGGCCCAAACCCAAGGCTTTTGAGATCAAACGTGACACTGGGATGGATGAGTAATCTCACGGAAAGATGCTGCCGGGATAAGATAATGAACTTGTTGGAATCATTATTATTATTATTGGTAGGAGGAGGAACGTTGCAGGGCACAGGCTGCCAAAAGCACCCGATAGCTTGGGGAAGAGGGCCTGGCCGAAGAGGACCTGGGGTTGTTGGTCAACTGTCGGCTGAACATGAGCCAGCAGTGTGCCCAGGTGGCCAAGAAGGCCACCAGCATCCTGGCCTGTGTCATCAATAGTCTGGCCAGCAGGACTGGGGCAGTGACTGTGCTCCTGAACTGGGCACTGTTGAGGGCCAACCTCGAGGGCTGGGCCCAGTTTTGGGCCCCCTCACCACAAAAAAGACCTTGAGGGGCCAGAGCAGGTCCAGAGAAGGGCAACGGAGCTGGTGAGGGGTCTGGAGCACAAGTCTGGTGAGGAGCAGCTGAGGGAGCTGGGGGTGTTGAGCCTGGAGAAAAGGAGGCTGAGGGGAGACCTTCTGGCTCTCTGCAACTCCCTGAAAGGAGGGTGTAGCCAGGGGGGGGTTGGTCTCTTCTCCCAAGGAACAGGTGATGGGACAAGAGGAAAGGGCCTCAAGTTGCACCAGGGGAGGTTTAGGATGGAGACTGGGAACAATTTCTTCCTGGAAAGGGTTGTGAAGCCTTGGAATGGGTTGCCCAGGGCAGTGGTGGAGTCTCCATCCCTGGAGGTATTTAGAAGATGAGTTGACCTAGAGCTTAGTGACGTGGTTTAGTCTTGGATTTTTGTCTGAGTTAGGTTGATGGTTGGACTTGATGATCTTAAAGGTCCAACCTAGACAATTCTATGATTCTAAGGACAGGTGGAGAAGTTTTTGGGCTTCCTTGGCCAGCATTTAATGATTTGAGGGATTCAACTGGAGCCCTTATTTAATGGATGATACATTCCTGTCCCTTCCTATACCATCTAGACAGCAGTTAGCCCTGCCTTTTGCCTTGCAGGTATTATTCCCTCCAGTATTGTATTTTTTTCTACAAGACTGACAACCTCGTTATCTTTTAATCCCATCGACTGATTTTTTTTTATCCCCTTTCTCTGCTTTTCTATTTACGCAACCCTTTATAAATATTATATAAAACACTAAATTTTTTCCGCTTGAACAAATAGTCAGGATTCTATCAAAGCACAGGGCATGACATCGTTTTAAAAATTAAATAGAGCGTTAAAAATTGGTTTTCTTCCTTTAAAAACATTGCAGGTGTATTCACTGGAATGGGGAAAAACAAGGAAAATACATGAAAAGAAAGAGAAATCTTTCAATCATGATGATTTTGGGGAGGGAAGAAAAGATAACTTGATTTGAGCAAATAAATTGGTTTTTCTTGAAGTTTGGGCATAAACAAATTGTGCCTCTGGAGTGGCACGTGCCTGTCAGTTGGTACCAGCTACTTCTCAGCTTCGTTTGTGCCACGTGAGTGTCCCAGGTCCTGCCAGATGCTCTGTATCTCCTGGTCCTGGTTGCTTGCACCGCACCACCCTGACATCATGGGAACTGGAGAGCCGGCGTCGGTGGTTATTCTGCCCAGAGGGCTTCAGAAAATCATAGGATCATAGAGGGGTGTGAGTTGGGAGGGACCCTAAAGACCATCCCAACTCCCATCCCCTGCCCTGGGCAGGGACACCTTCCACCAGACCAGGTTGCTCCAAGCCCCCTCCAACCTGGCCTTGAACCCCTCCAGGGATGGGGCAGCCACAGCTTCTCTGGGCAACCTGTTCCAGAGTTTCACCACCCTCACACCAAAGAAGTTCTTCCCCACATCTCAGCTTCATCTCCCCTCTTTCAGGGTCAAACCCTTCCCCCTCCTCCTAGGGCTCCTCTCCCTCATCAAGAGTCCCTCCCCAGCTTTCCTGGAGACCCCCTTGAGGGACTGGAAGGGGCTCTAAGGTCTCCAAGAGCCTTCTCTTCTCCAGGCTGAACCCCCCCAACTCTCTCAGCCTGTCCTCCCAGCAGAGGGGCTCCAGCCCTCCCAGCATCTCCATGGTGGCCTCCTCTGGCCCCTCTCCAACAGGTCCATCTCCATCTGATATTGGTGGCCCCAGAGCTGGAGGCAGCACTGCAAGGAGGTCTTCCCAGAGCAGAGGGGTTTGTCCAGGTCCCTCTGGATGGCATCATGTCCCTCAGGTGTGTCAATCTCACCACTCAGCTTGGTGTCACCTGCTGAGGATTCACTCCATCCCTCTATGTTGTTGATGAAGATACTAAACAATACTGGTCCCAGTACAGACCCCTGAGGGACACCACTCATCACTGATCTCCATGTGGACATGGAGCTGTTGACCACCAAACATGGCTTCAGGAGCTTTCCCAGGGCTTCCTCCAGGTTTGGGTCTCCACTCCAGGTTTGGGTTCCTCCGCCACCCCATTTTGTCCCCATTCTTCACTCCCAGTTCTGCCTCCTCCTTTTCCTGCCTCCGCAGCCCGGGCTGTGGCAGTGATGTTATGTTTAATTTGGCCAACAAACTGAAAACATAAAAATAATTCCATTCAGCTCGAGTAATAATTAATATTTATTCTTCCCCAAACACTCCATTTGCCTGCCAGCCAGTCTGCTTGCGTTTAATACAAATTATTTCATTCAACCCAAAATACTTCATTTCAATCATTTACGAGGAAATTAAAGGAAACAAAAGAGTGAAGAGAGGTGCTAATTTTCCCCTTCAACCCAGTAGACCCAGGGTGAGGACTTTTTTTCAGGGTATGGAAGAGCCAACGTCACTTCTGTCTGAGTAGATTTAAACCTGTACGCTCTCGTTTCAAGAGTGATCACAAGGTTTTAAGGATATTTTGGGAGTCTTTTCCTATTTATTTATAATCCTTTTCCATTTTGCATTAACACTGGAATGGGACCAGAGTCCAAATGAATGTTGTAACGAGCAGGTTCAGTCCTCGGTATGTTTTTCCAGTTGAAGTTGTCCCATAAATTTGAAAGAGAGTCATCGAATAATTCAGGTTGGAAAGAAGTTCTGGAAGTCATCAGGTCCAGCTTGAGTCAGGTTGCTCAGAGCCTTGCCCAGTTGACAGAAGTTAATGAAATATTTTCAAATGATTGAAGCCACATGCTTTGGCAGGTTTGCAACTTCTGCTGAAAAAAAAAAAGAAAAAAGAGTTTTCCTGATTCTGTTGCCAGGTTTCGAAAGGACAGGACCTTCAAAAGGATCCAGGATGTTGTAAAACACTCATTCCTTGAAACTGGAAAGATGACAGGGCTTTGAGTGAGTGTAGTTCAAGGGAGAGATGGAGAACGGGAAAGTTGAAGGACCCATGCACTTTTGTATATCTCAGCTGGCAAATATGGTACCTGTAGCACACGCGAGATGCCTGGCCAAGATGAACCTCCACTTCTGGGATCAAGGATGGCTGGAGGCTCTTGCCATAGAATCATAGAATTGATCAGATTGGAATGGACCTTTCAGATCATCGAGTTCAAACATCAACCCCACACTGACAAACCCATCACTAAACCCATGTCCCTCAGCACCACGTCTGCCTGGCTTTGAAATCCCTCCAGGGATGGAGACTCCACCACTGCCCTGGGCAGCATCTGCCAAGGCTTTTTGGGGAAGAAATTGTTCCCAAGCTCCATCCTCAACCTCCCCTGGTGCAACTTGAGGCCAGTTCCTCTTGTCCCATGGCCTGTTCCTTGGGAGAAGAGACCGACCCCCCCTGGCTACACCCTCCTTTCAGGGAGTTGGAGAGAGCCAGAAGGTCTCCCCTCAGCCTCCTTTTCTCCAGGCTCAACACCCCCAGCTCCCTCAGCCGCTCCTCACCAGACTTGTGCTCCAGACCCCTCACCAGCTCTGTTGCTCTTCTCTGGACACACATTGTAGGGGCTTTCTCTTAGCTGTCACCCGTGTGTTTTATTTTAGATTATTCTTAGTGCTGACTCAATTCCCTGGCAGCTCAAAGACTTTATTACCCACCCCAGTCCTTTTTCATCTTAATTATTGGGCTTGTCTCACCTCCACTGCAAAAAACGTCAAAAGTGTGACTTTCCTCCATCTCTCTTTCTCGGTGCTGGGGTTGTATATACAGAAATGTTCATTTTATTGCTAGGTTTTGGGTTTTTTTTTCTTCTGTTAGTGTTTGAGCCCTGCAGTGCTTTGGCTGGAGAAAGCAGGTAATAGGGTGGGCACGGTGGAAGTCAAACAGCAGCATCTCAAACCCTGGACCCGTCACCGAATCATAGAATCATAAAATTGTTGAGGTTGGAAGGGACCTTTCAGATCATTGTGTCCAACCAGACCCGTCAGAGAATCATAGAATCATAGAATTGTTGAGGTTGGAAGGGACCTTTCAGATCATTGAGTCCAACCATCAACCTAACACTAGCGAAAGCCATCACTAAACCCTATCTTTAAGTGCTGTCATCTCCTCATCTGGTAGGACCAAAATCTTCCTTTTAGCCCTTATGGGCATTTATGGAAAATGTTATGGCTTTTATGGAAAATTTTATGACTTTTATGGAAAGATTCAGTATTCTTTGCTGCAGTCTCAGTCTGATCGTAAATGAAAGCCATCACTAAACCCTATCTTTAAGTGCTGTCATCTCCTCATCTGGTAGACCCAAAATCTTTCTTTTAGCCCTTATGGGCATTTATGGAAAATGTTATGGCTTTTATGGAAAATTTTATGACTTTTATGGAAAGATTCAGTATTCTTTGCTGCAGTCTCAGTCTGATCGCAGGGTTTCTTGTGTGTGTTGGGTTGGTTTTTTTTCCCCCCAAGTTTCCAGGATCTGTGGACACAAAGCTCTTGCAGCTGGTGCTGCTTTGTCAATGGATTTCCACATCCTCCCAAATTCTGGGCGATGGGTCACCCGGCAGAAAGAGGAAAGGAGCAGCAGCACAGGGTTTCTTGTGTGTGTTGGGTTGGTTTTTTTTCCCCCCAAGTTTCCAGGATCTGTGGACACAAAGCTCTTGCAGCTGGTGCTGCTTTGTCAATGGATTTCCACATCCTCCCAAATTCTGGGCGATGGGTCACCCGGCAGAAAGAGGAAAGGAGCAGCAGCACCGTCTCATCCCAGACACGTCCCTCTTCATTCCTCTGCCTTGTGATGCTGCACGTTATGGATGAGGAACATGACGTTGCTTTGTTGTCCTAGATTGTGCAATTCACAGGGATATAAAAAGCTGGTGCTGCTCCTGGTTTCCTTGGTAGTGGGATGAGAGGATCAGGGCTGAGAGAAGGTGAGAAAAGCAGGAAATACTCCCAGAAACATCTCGGCTCTTCTGAGGTGGGACCCATCCTTGCTTTCCAGCATTGAGACCATTGCCCAACATTTTCTCTAAGTTAACTCAGTTCAAGACACATTTTATGGTCATTAAGCTAAATATATGTATCAATTAGCAAAAGTTCAGCTCAGTTTTCTTCCTGGAAAGCTGGCTTGGTCTTGCAGTTGAGCTCATCTCTACTTTATTTTGCCCCATCCCTGGAGATGTTCAAGACCAAATTGGACAGGGCTTGGAGCAACCTGGTCTGGTGGGAGGTGTCCCTGCCCAGGGCAGGGGGGTTGGAGTAGATGGTCTTTAAAGTCCCTTCCAACCCAAACCATTCTGTGATTCTATGAAAATTTCCTAATTAAACGACATTATTCATAGGAAGCAAAGCGTGACTCAAAGAAAGGAGGTGATGGTCGTATCATCCTGCCTGTATTGTCTGTCCCAAGTTAAAGGCTAAAGCTGCCCGGTGTGATATTCTGTCTCGCATTAAATGTTGCACCAATTAAGAAGAATAATTAGGAGGTGACATCTGTTTCTCTTTAAAATGCACATACAGTGAGTGGAGAACATGTCCCTGTCAGGTCATATTTTTTCCTTCCTTCGCTGTGTATATTCCTATTATTTGCTAATTCTGTTTTCACAAGGTAAAATGGAAAAGGTAATTAAAAAAAAAAAAAAAAAGAAAGTCTAATTTCACCCTGGAACAAGTTTACACTGGTGAGGTCTTTAGTTTTCTGACCAGACTTCTGCTACGTATTCAATTTATTGCATGCGTTCGACTCGACCTTTGGGAAGCAAAGACCTTCATGAATATTCATGGCATAAGTCCTTCTAACGTCCTGAACTTGCATACCTAATCAGGTGATATATTTACTTCCTTAATCCCTCGTGACCTCCTTCCATATGTAAATTAGGCAATTTGAAAGGCATATTCTTCAGCACCGGGTAGGACATCCCGGCTGATTGCTCTTACAGTAATTGCAGCCCCTCTTCCCAAAATTTCTTGGGAAAAATCCTCCTTCTTAAGTCTCCCTTGGCCGTGCCATGCCCTTGACCACTCAGAAATTAAGTTTTGGGCCGTTTCTCTGTTTCCTTTGAAGGGAACCTGCCTCTGAATTTCCAGTTAATTTCCAGTAAGTTTCCCCAATTCCATCATTTATTTAATATGACCAAATGGCATCCCTTGTTCTATGCAAGGAAATCTCGTTGAGCTGGAGGAAGGGTCTCAAAAGCAAAGGGGTCTTTTGAAAGTCGTCGTGACAAGAGCATGAATAATAATAATAAAAAGGAATGATGCCATCAGTTCCTTTTCTGAACTTACAGTTTATTCTGTGGCTTTAAAGTCAAAATTATGGTGATACTCTTCAGGGTTACTTTTATTCCAACAGCACTGACTGGGTTTTTCTTCTGTTCTGATTTTAATCCAACTTGGACTGTTGGATTTTGGGGTGGCTGAGGAGCTGAGCTGCTGTCGGAGACCTGTCATTTTGTCCTGCGTTGGTCTTGACTTACAAGAAGACATTCAACCAAATGCTTCAAATGCATCCCTGTTCAGGAAAAAATGCAGCTTCAGTGTTTTGCCATTAAATGCTTAACCATTTAAGCATCCCTGGAAACATTCCAGGCCAGGTTGGATGGAGCTTTGAGCAACCTGGTCTAGTTGAAGATGTCCCCGCTCATGGCAGTGGGTTGGACTTGATGGCCTTTAAAGGTCCCTTCCAACCCAAACTATTCTGTGATTCTATGATTCTATAAATCAGAAAACCACCCTAAAACCAGATGTGTTTGAGAATAAATAGCTACTTTGGGTTAGGTATGGCTGGAAGCTGCAGAGTGTTTGGTAGTGCAGGACATCTCCAGGGTAGGGACCTCCTAGAGATGAGACCCCACAACTCATTTTTATCCCCATTCTGTTTCCTACCTCCCACTTGTGTCGCGTTTAACGCTGCTTTTGGATAGGAACATAACTGGCAACGGGAGTGGTGGACCTTGCCTAGTCCTAATCATAGAATCATAGAATTGTCCAGGCCAGAAGGGACCTCCAAGGGTCATCTAGTCCGACCTCCCCACAGCACAGTCAGCAGGAACACCCCCAACTAGACCAGGTTGCCCAGGGCCTCATCGAGCTTCACCTTGAATATCTCCAGGGCTGGGGCCTCAACCACCTCCCTGGGCAACCTGTTCCAGTGCTCTACCACCCTCACAGTAAAGAACTTTCTCCTCATCTCCGATCTAAATCACAGCATTTACGCTGTGATGGAGCAGTTGGCTGAAGAATTACCAGCTCTTGGGTTTCACCACCCTTTCTGCTGGTCGTCATATTCATCACAAAGTGCTGGGCTCCATATCATTCCTCAAAGGAAACTTAAAAATTACAATACCTGCTCAAAATCATGGAAAATTTATATTCAGCTTTAGTGTCTTGTAAATAAATTTTTAAAAAAGGGCCAAAATGATGTCAGCTAAGGAGTTGGGTTCATCTCACCTGTCTTTAGGTGTGTCACAATAGAGGGTCTACATGTGAGCTCCTCACCACAGGCATTCCCTGGAAACAAACAGGGATTTCTTGAGTTTTACTCATCTCGACAAACGTAAAACAAATTGCAATGAATCCCTTCATAATTAACAAATCGTAACTAATTCATGTTCTGTCAACTATATTGGAGATAAAGGTGTGTGAACCTGACTGTGGACCTCTGCATGACGATATTTCACTTGGCGACCCCCTTCCTCGGTGCTAATTTTAAGAAGCAAAAATTAAAAACTGCAAAAAAAGAGATGCACAGGAGAGAAGTCACGGGGCGATCGGTGCATGTTGGGATTTGGCCTAAAAATGCCACGTCTCAGGCTTCTTCAGGCAAGTTTTCACTGTCATGGAAAATGAATTCAGCACAGACACTGATTTTATTATACACTCCAACAGAAGAGGTTATTGAGTTACAGAGGTTATATATAGTTGTAGAAGACAGATACTATAGGAAGTAGAGTGCTTTCTTCTTTTTGCTTCTTACGAGTGAAAATTTCAAGCTAGAATCATGTTTTAACCATAGAACCATAGACTTGCCCAGGCCGGAAGGGACCTCCATAACCATAGAATTGCCCAGTCCGGAAGGGACCTCCAAAGGTCATCTAGTCCCACCTCCCCGCAGTCAGCATGGACCCCCCCAACTAGCCCAGGTTGCCCAGGGCCTCGTCGAGCCTCTCCTTGAATATCTCCAGGGAAGGGGCCTCAACCACCTCCCTGGGCAACCTGTTCCAGTGCTCCACCACCCTCCCAGTGAAGAACCCTCTCCTCATCTCCAGTCTAAATCTGTTCCCCTCCAGCTTGAAGCCATTGCCCCTCGTCCTGTCACTGCAGGCCTTTCTAAACAGGTTCTCCCCAGCCTTCCTGTAGGCTCCCTTCAGGTACTGGAAGGCTGCTATTAGGTCTCCCCGGAGCCTCCTCTTCTCCAGGCTGAACAACCCCAGCTCCCTCAGCCTGTCCTCGCAGCAGAGGTGCTCCATCCCCCTGATCATCCTTGTGGCCCTCCTCTGGACCCTCTCCATCAGGTCCATGTCCTTCTTCTATTGAGGGCTCCAGACCTGCACACAATACTCCAGGTGAGGTTTCACCAGAGCAGAGTAAAGTGGAAGAATTACCTCTCTGGACCTGCTGTTTTGATGGCCTTATTCATGAGAATCCATCCGTCTGAACCTTTGTAACTTCTTGCTCGAGTGAGACGTAAATAAAAGTTTCGGTGAGGAACTGAAATATTTAACTATCTCGATTTTGCACTGTTGAGTCAGGGATGTGGGAGGGCTGAAGGAGATGAAGAGTGTGTGGGCTTTGGGGAAGACCATTCTCAAATGGCCTGGAGAAGAGAAGGCTCCGGGAAAACCTTATTGTCACCTTTCAGTACTAAAAAGGGGCTTAGAAGAAAGATGGGGACAGAGGGTGGTGAGACACTGGCCCAGTTGCCCATAGAGGTGGGAGATTCTGATCAATGCTTATAAATACTTAAAGGGAGGGAATCAGGAGGACGGGGCTGGTCTTTTCTCAATGGTGCCCAGTGACAGGACAAGAGGAAATGGGCACAAGCTTGAGTATAAGAAGTTCCACCTAAACATGAGGAGGAACTTCTTTACTGTGAGAGTGGTAGAGCACTGGAAGAGGCTGCCCAGAGAGGTGGTGGAGTCTCCTTCTCTGGAGACATTCAAACCGTGCCTGGAGAAGATAGTGTGCACCCTGCTATAGGTAGAACGAGTCAGGTGGAGGGGTTGGACTAGATGATCTCCAGAGGTCCCTTCCAACCCCATATGGTTCTAGGATTCTATGATTCTATGCCCCATCTCTGGAAACATTCCAAGTCAGGTTGGACAAGGCTTTGAGCAACCTACTCTAGTTGAAGATGTCCCTGCTTATGGCAGGGGGTTGGACTAGATGGTCTTTAAGAGTCCCTTCCCACCCAAACAATTCTGTGGTTCTGGGGCTCAAAGAGATCATCTAGCTCCAGTCCCCCTTCCCACACTTCCCACCAGAGCAGGTTGCTCCAAGCTTCCTACAACCTGCCCTTGAACCCCTCCAGGGATGGGGCAGCCACAGCTTCTCTGGGCAACTTGGGCCAGGCTCTCACCACCCTCACACCAAACAAGTTCTTCCCCACATCTCATCTCCATCTCCCCTCTCTCCGTGTCAAATCAAGAGACATATCAAGAGGCTGGGTGGGAATCTAGGGGAAGGTGGTCCATGTAGTTTGAGGATGAGGAGAGCCAGGTAGGTGTCACATTCAGTGCTGTAATGAAAGGAAAAGGGAGAGAAAAGAAGAAATTCAGCCAAAAATATGAAGACCGGCCCCTTAATAGTAGTTTTCAGGGTCATGTTTCTAATTCTGGTCAATCAGTGAAATCATCTGTATAAAAGGCACATTTATTAAAGCAGATGTATGTGATGAAGGTTCGTGTGTGATGAAGGAGCCAAGTGCTGCACGGTTTGCAGCGATACGTTCTCCAGCTCTGCCTAGAAGTGCATTCCAAGGCCCATAAACTATGTCAGGTGTAATGCGGGATGGAAGTTTGGAAGGAAGATGAAGGACTGAAAATTCAAAAAAGCTAAATGAGGTGTATTTGTGCCATTTATAAAACTTCTGTGCTGCCGCAGTAGCTTCAGGAGGACTTTTTGATTCTGCTGAAGCTCTTCAGATCTTCACTTTCATGTTCTTTTTCATAATCTCTTTATCTTTTGATATCCCAACACCAAAAAGATCCTGCCAAGCTGTCTGAAGCTATAAAAAAAAAAAAAAGAAGTTGCCCTGTTTATTGACCTCTGCTTGAAAGCTGGAAACGGTACTTCATTTTCTTAGATGTTTTCCTCATTTCACCCCCTGTTTTATTATAATCATCTGTCTTTCAAGCGTAGGGACATGCTGAAAGAGCCTAAGAATTGCCAGTGTGGAGCAGGTCCTCATGATCCACCTGGTTCCTTCTCCTCTCCATGGCAGGACCATCAGAGAGGCACAGGACCTTCTGATGAGAAGACATGGAGAATTCTTCCTTTCCCCTCTCCAGGTGGAGGGATGTTCAGTCCCATTAAGGGACTGAAACTTTGGTAGTTTGGTTTAATCTCTCTGGTATGAAATCTCCCAACCTCTATTCTGGGTGTATTCATAGAATCATAGAATTGCCAAGGTTGGAAGGAACCTTTCAGATCATGGAGTCCAACCATCAACCCAACACTGACAAACCCACCACTGACCCATGTCCCTCAGCACCACGTCTGCCCGACTTTGAAACCTCTCCAGGAATGGTGACTCCACCACTGCCCTGGGCAGCCTCTGCCAAGGCTTCACAACCCTTTCCAGGAAGAAATTGTTCCCAATCTCCATCCTCAACCTCCCCTGGTGCAACTTGAGGCCGTTTCCTCTTGTCCCATGGCCTGTTCCTTGGGAGAAGAGACCGACCCCCCCTGGCTACACCCTCCTTTCAGGGAGTTGGAGAGAGCCAGAAGGTCTCCCCTCAGCCTCCTTTTCTCCAGGCTCAACACCCCCAGCTCCCTCAGCCGCTCCTCACCAGACTTGTGCTCCAGACCCTTCACCAGCTTAATAATAGTAATAACACAACAAAAATAATAACAACAATACAATGTATTCAATAATTATATTGTCCCAGATGTGATACATACTAAAGTTTTGGCGTCAGTGACATACTCTGATAAGGACTTTCACGAACAATTATTTCTTTTACTTGGTTTGCTACAAATCACCTTTTATTTGCACTGAATGCTGCCTTGTTCGTTTTATGCCAGACTGGGAACCTCCCTCCTCTTGTCCCTGCCTCCTCTCTCTAGGCCATTGCTTCAATTTCATTTTTCTATGCCATCTTTTCTTTCTCATCTCCTTTCTCCCTTCCCTAATCCCCGTTTAGTTTGGCCGTACTCGAGCTGGAGAGCCTGGCACCACGCGGAGCATCCCACAGAATCACAGAATCTTCTAGGTTGGAAGGGACCTTAAAGATCATCTTGTCCAACCGTCAACCTAACTCTGACAAAAATAGACACCCACACAACAGACAAGGAGCATCATCACTAAACCATACCTCCCAGCACTACATCAACCCGTCTTTTGAACACCTCCAGGGATGGTGCCTCCACCACCTCCCTGGGCAGCCCATTCCAATGGCTGAGAACCCTTTCAGTGAAAAAATTTTTCCTAATATCCAGCCTGAACCTCCCCTGGTGCAACTTGAGGCCGTTTCCTCTTGTCCCATGGCCTGTTCCTTGGGAGAAGAGACCGACCCCCACCTCTCTACACCCTCCTTTCAGGGAGTTGTAGAGAGCAATAAGGAGAGCAAAGCAGTGATTTATAGGGCTGAGCTCTCCCTGCCTTTTCCTTGATCAAGCAGATGTTTCTCTTCATCCTGGCACTGGTAGCACCAGTCCCACTGTTACCCATCAGAGTGGATTTAGTTCATTTAATACTTTGTGTGTGCTTTTTCCCCCCCCCAGTTTTACACTTGTCATTTTGCTTCTTCACCCAAGTTTGTACAGGTTCTTTTTCCCCCCCCTTAAATTCCTTGTGCTCCTCTCTAGTCTGGCTGGTGTTGTTAATTTTATTTTTTATAATTTATTAATTTATGGTGGTGTTCATCTATTTTCTAGCAGGTTTTCTTTTTTTACCCCTCACTTTTCATTATAAGTGCATACGTCACACAATTGTTAATGGCTTTTTTTTGCTGTTGTTGTTTTCTTCTGTAAATAATAAAGGCGTGGGGCTGCGGTGAATTAATTCAAAATAAATTTATAGAAGCTCCTCCACAAGCCAGAGGAGCTGGAGGGGAATATTTTTACTTTTCTCAAGTTTCATGAGCCTCGTTGCCCACAGGGGTTTTAACGTGCATCATTGCTGGCTTTTTATGAAGAGCTGTGACCTCCCCACCGTGTCCCTGGCCCCTATCATTGAATCAGGACAAGGAGACCCAACGTTTATCGACGCTTTTATCGCAGCAACGGAGCCGATGGGTTCCAGCAGGAGACAGAAAAAGAACACCCCGTCCGGGACACCGAGCCCGGGTCACTTCAGGCAACCAGCCTTTTCCCCACCTCGTTTAAACTGGCAACGAGCTGATATCTTTTTTAATTGAAGTGCCAGAGATAGCAGCAGCGTCTGTGCTGGAACATTTGGTGGTTGGACCCTCCGGGAGGGGATGAAGATGCTGCCCAGGGCAGATGCTCGCGCCTGCGCTGAGCGTCCATCACTTGGGAGTCGAACTCTCCTACCCTTGTTTTTTGTGTGTCTTTCCTTTATCCCCTGCCAAAGGATTAATTTAAATGAATTCTCATTTCACTGTCTCTTTTTATTTATTTATTTTTTTTTTTTTTTTCCTGCCAGACTGTCTATACTTGATTTGCAATTTTCCGGAGAGTGTGAGGCTTCTCGGACAGGGAGAAAAAAAGTCTTCTGATGGAAGATGTCATTTTTTTGCTGGCAGATGTAATTCACTGTGGGAATGATTTTTGTGGTTCGGAGCCTCGGGTCTAAGAGGGCTCTTTCCTATAAATCATTAGCAAACAACACAGAGGCTCAGTTTCTGATGGAAGGCTCAGGCAATGGATGGTCATTACTCCAACTCTGCTTTGTTTACCTTTCTCATTAAGCTTAGGTGTAGAACTGCCCACCTGAAAAAAAGAAAAAAAAAAAAATTAGAGTAAATTAGCTTCAAGGGGAATGATTAAAGCCATTAGCATATTCTAATTTATCACCTATTACCAGCCAAATGAGCGCCCGCTGACTTTGTACTCTCCCTCCACCCGCGCTCTTCGTCGCCGACGTTGCTTCTAATAACAGAAGGTACTTGACACCACTTAGAGCACGGTCCCCGAAATGAATCCAGCACCTCTTAGCGTCCAAATTCGGGTGAAAAATAGGACTGCTATCTCATATATATTTCATACGCAGCCACGCTTCTTGTAATTACAAGCAGGGAACAAAAAGATTACCATTTCAGGGGAGAAGCAGGAACTGAAGTGCAGGAGAGGAACAGGGACCGCATAAAATAGCAATTATTAAATAATTCTGTGTCAGAAACTCTCTGGCTAATATATTAAATCCTGGAATAATTTCGTTTGGAAGGGCTCTCTGCAGATCTTTTTCCCTCGGCTCCTGGCTCAAATCAAAGCCAACTTCAAAGTTAGATGTGGAGTCACATCCAATTGCGTTTCCAATTTAGCCAAAAAAGGATATTTCCATCCCCTCTCTGGGCCCCAGTTCCACCCTCCCTGTGGATGTGTTTTCTCCCAGTATGAAGTTGAATTTTCTTGCAAGAACTTGTGCTTGTTGCACATCGTACTTCTGCTGTGCACCTCCGAGTAGAGCATGGCTGTATGTTCCTTCCAACCCACAGCAGGTAGCTCCAGATGACATTAAGGTCTCCAACTCACCTTCTCTTCTTCTCGCTGAGCAAACCCAGCTCCTGTTCTCCACACGTTGTACCTTCTAGGCTTTAGGAATGCCAGTTTGACTACAAATCACTGACCGTTATCCTTCCAATCTAGTGATTCAGCCAGTTTTCCACCCACCTTGTGGTCCATCCGTGCAGTCCTTAATTCCCCAGTCCTGGGGGAGGCCATGCTCTGGTCGGGGTAAATGACATCCGTGGCTTTTTCATCATCCACTGAGCCAATTATCTTATTAATGAAGGCAGGCAGAGTGGTTGGGTGTGATTTGTGCTTCACAAATCATGGAATCATAGAATGGTTTGGGTTGGAAGGGACCTTAAAGATCATCCAGTTCCAACCCCCCTGCCCTGGGCAGGGACACCTCCCACCAGACCAGGTCGCTCCAAGCCCCCTCCAACCTGGCCTTGAACCCCTCCAGGGATGGGGCAACCACAGCTTCTCTGGGCAACCTGGGCCAGGCTCTCACCAGGTACTGGAAGGCCGCTATTAGGTCTCCCCGGAGCCTCCTCTTCTCCAGGCTGAACAACCCCAGCTCCCTCAGCCTGGACTCGTAGCAGAGGTGCTCCATCCCCCAGATCATCTTCTTCCCCACATCTCAGCTCCATCTCCCCTCTTTCAGGGTCAAACCCTTCCCCCTCCTCCTAGGGCTCCCCTCCCTGATAGAGAGTCCGTGGTGGCTGTTCCAAATCACCTTCTCATCCTTCATGTGCCTGGTTATGGTTTCCAGAAGGATTTGCTTCATGAACTTTTGGGTGGGGAGGTGAGGCTGACTGGGCTGGCATCCCCTTCTTCACCCTTTTGGAAGGTGTGATGTTTTTACCAATCATCAGGGACCTTCCCCATCTCTGTTACCGTTCAGAGATGACAGAGAAGTGGCGGTGACATCAGCCAGCTCCCTTGGCACCCTCCGATACATCCCGTCTGGCACGATGGACTTGTGTATGTCCAGGTTGCTTAATTGGTCTGTAACTCATCTGTCCTCTATCAGCAGTTGGACTTCACTCCTTCGGACTCTGCCAAGACACCCCACTCTCGGGCACATGGGAGCGGAGCAAGGTGATAAAGACAAAGCGAAGAAGGAGCTGGATTACAGAATCACAGAATCACAGAATGGGGGCGTTGGCAGGGACCTCTGGAGGTCATCCAGTCCAACCCCCTGCCCGAAGCAGGTCCACCCAGAGATCAGCAGTTGGACTTCACTCCTTTGGACTCTGCCAAGACACCCCACTCTCGGGCACATGGGAGTGGAGCAAGGTGATAAAGACAAAGCGAAGAAGGAGCTGGATTACAGAATCACAGAATCACAGAATGTTTCTTCTTGCTGAGCAAACCCAACTCCTGTTCTCCACACGTTGTACGTTCCAGGCCTTAGGAATGCCAGTTTGACTACAAATCTCTGACCATTACCCTTCCAGTCTAGTGATTCAGCCAGTTTTCCACCCACCTTGTGGTCCATCCGTGCAGTCCTTAATTCCCCAGTCCTGGGGGAGGCCATGCTCTGGTCGGGGTAAATGACATCCGTGGCTTTTTCATCATCCACTGAGCCAATTATCTTATTAATGAAGGCAGGCAGAGTGGTTGGGTGTGATTTGTGCTTCACAAATCATGGAATCATAGAATGGTTTGGGTTGGAGGGGACCTTAAAGATCATCCAGTTCCAACCCCCCTGCCCTGGGCAGGGACACCTCCCACCAGACCAGGTCGCTCCAAGCCCCCTCCAACCTGGCCTTGAACCCCTCCAGGGATGGGGCAACCACAGCTTCTCTGGGCAACCTGGGCCAGGCTCTCACACCCTCACAGCAAAGAAGTTCTTATCATAGAATCATAGAATCATAGAATTGTCCAGGCCGGAAGGGACCTCCAAAGGTCATCTAGTCCCACCTCCCCGCAGTCAGCAGGGACACCCCCAACTAGACCAGGTTGCCCAGGGCCTCGTCGAGCCTCTCCTTGAATATCTCCAGGGATGGGGCCTCAACCACCTCCCTGGGCAACCTGTTCCAGTGCTCCACCACCCTCATAGTAAAGAACTTTCTCCTCATCTCCAGTCTAAATCTGTTCCCCTCCAGCTTGAAGCCATTGCCCCTCGTCCTGTCACTGCAGGCCTTTCTAAACAGGTTCTCCCCAGCCTTCCTGTAGGCCCCTTCAGGTACTGGAAGGCCGCTATTAGGTCTCCCCGGAGCCTCCTCTTCTCCAGGCTGAACAACCCCAGCTCCCTCAGCCTGGACTCGTAGCAGAGGTGCTCCATCCCCCAGATCATCTTCTTCCCCACATCTCAGCTCCATCTCCCCTCTTTCAGGGTCAAACCCTTCCCCCTCCTCCTAGGGCTCCCCTCCCTGATAGAGAGTCCATGGTGGCTGTTCCAAATCACCTTCTCATCCTTCATGTGCCTGGTTATGGTTTCCAGAAGGATTTGCTTCATGAACTTTTGGGTGGGGAGGTGAGGCTGACTGGGCTGGCATCCCCTTCTTCACCCTTTTGGAAGGTGTGATGTTTTTACCAATCATCAGGGACCTTCCCCATCTCCGTTACCATTCAGAGATGACAGAGAAGTGGCGGTGACATCAGCCAGCTCCCTTGGCACCCTCCGATACATCCCGTCTGGCACGATGGACTTGTGTATGTCCAGGTTGCTTAATTGGTCTGTAACTCATCTGTCCTCTATCAGCAGTTGGACTTCACTCCTTCGGACTCTGCCAAGACACCCCACTCTCGGGCACATGGGAGCGGAGCAAGGTGATAAAGACAAAGCGAAGAAGGAGCTGGATTACAGAATCACAGAATCACAGAATGGGGGCGTTGGCAGGGACCTCTGGAGGTCATCCAGTCCAACCCCCTGCCCGAAGCAGGTCCACCCAGAGCAGGTCCCACAGGAATGTGTCCAGGTGGGGTTTGCATGTCTCCAGAGAAGGAGACTCCACCACCTCTCTGGCAGCCTCTTCCGGGGCTCTGCCACCCTCAAAGTGAAGAAGTTCCTTCTCATGTTTAGGTGGAACTTCTTATATTCAAGTTTGTGCCAATTTCCTCTTGTCCTGTCCCTGGGCACCACTGAGAAGAGTCTGGTCCCATCCTCTTGCCCACAGCCCTTTAGATATTGCTCAGCATCGATGAGGTCCCCTCTCAGTCTTCTCTTCTCCAGCTGAACAGCCCCAGGGCTCCCAGCCTTTCCTCAGCAGCAAGATGCTCCAGTCCCTCACCATCTTTGTAGCCTCCGCTGGCGTGTCTCCAGCAGTTCCCTGTCCTTCTGGAACTGGGGGGGGCCAGAACTGGACCCAGTGCTCCAGATGGGGCCTCCCACAACAGAGCAGAGGGGCAGGATGACCTCCCTCAATCTGTTGGCCAGACTTTTCTGTCTCCTTTGCTGCTAGGTCTCTTGCCTCCTCCTTCAGTGTGCCCATGCTTCCCTTGGTTCTCCTTTTGCTGGCAATGTATCTGCAGAAGACCTTGACAACGTCTGCTCCAGCAAAGCGTTGGCTTTTCTGATGCCACCTCTCACAGTCCAGTTAAGGACACCATCCCATGGGATCCCACCGACTGGACTCCTGCACAAGGCAAAGTCCGTTGAAGTGTAAATCCTCATATTTCTCATTTTTGGTGTTGGGTTGGCCCTGGCTGGACACCAGGTGCTCACCAAAGCTACTCTATCACTGGACAAGGGAGAGAAAATACAACCAGAGGTCCATGAGTCAAGATAAGGGCAGGGAGATGACTCAGCAATTACCATCATGGGCAAAACAGACTCGATTTGGGGAAAATAATTTAATTTATTGCCAATCAAACCGGAGTAAGATAATGAGAATACAAACTAAATCTTAAAACACCTCCCCCCACCCCTCCCTTCTTTCTGGGATCAGCTTCACTCCTGATTTCTCCATCTGCTCCCCACCAGTGACGCATGGGGATGGGGAATGGGTGTTGTGGTCAGTTCATCTTCATCACATGTTGTCTCTGCTGCTCCTTCCTCCTCAGGGGGAGGACTCCTCACACTCTTCCCTTGCTCCAGCGTGGGGTCCCTTCCACAGGAGAGAGTCCTCCATGACCTTCTCCAACGTGAGTCCTTTCCACAGAGTGCAGTTCTTCGCGAACTACTCCAGCGTGTGTCCTTTCCAGGGGGTGCAGTCCTTCAGGAACAGACTGCTCTAGCGTGGGTCCCTTCCATGGGGTCACAAGTCCTACCAGCAAACCTGTTCCAGCATGGGCTCCTCTCTCCATGGTCATATCCTCCTTCGGGCATCCACCTGCTCCTACATGGGGTCCTCCATGGGCTGCAGGTGGATATCTACTCCACCGTGGACCTCCATGGGCTACAGGTGGATATCTGCTCCATTGTGGACCTCCATGGGCTGCAGGTGGATATCTGCTCCATTGTGGACCTCCATGGGTTGTAGGAGGACAGCCTGTCTCACCATGCAGAGGAATCTCTGCTCAGACACCTGAAGCACCTCTTCCCTCTCCTTCTTCACTGACCTTGGTGTCTGCAGAGTTGTTGCTCTCACATCTTCTCTCTCCTCTTGCTGTTCCACAGCAGGTTTTCTCCACCTTCTTAAATATGTTATCACAGAGGTGCTACCACCGTCACTGATGGGCTCAGCCTTGGTTAGCTGCTTCCTTGGACATGGAGAAAGCTTTTAGCAGCTTCTCACAGAAGCCACCCTTGAAGCTCCTTTGCTGCCAAAACCTTGCCATGGAAACCCAATCCATGTGTCTTCCCTACCTTTGCATTCCTCCTTTTTCTCATAATCAGTCCTGTGGTCTTGCCTACCCCATCAAATAACTTCACTCCCCTGGTTCTCCTCCAAGTTCTCCTCCAGGTTCTCCTCCAGGTTCTCCTCCAGGTCCATGGCATCCATGCAGCCAGCATGTTCCATCACCCTGGGACATGAAAGTGTGATGGGAGGTGCATTCCTGACCCAAGCTAAAGCTCTGATGTAGATGCACCATTAGAGTGTCTCTACGCTCCGTAGGGTCATAGATTTCTTGGCTTTCCTGCTCCCTGTGGTGTCTGTCTTCTACCCTTTTGACTCTGGAGGTGTCACGAGAACGTGGCTGGTGAAGATGTTCAGTCCCACGAGAGAGGAGATCAGGGAAAGCATCCAAGATGAGCAGGAAGGCAAGATGGATAAAGAGAGCATGAGTGAAACTGCACGAGGGATGAACGGGCTGAGAATTACACTGATCCAGACTTGGGTGAGGATTTCAGTAGCGTGAAAAACGCAGGTTTGGGTGAAGCTGAAGAAGGACGTGGTGGAGTTTGGCCAGAAAATAGCTATTGACGGAAAAAGCTCATCGGGGCTATTTAAAACCACAGGTTGGCTCGTGGGTTTTTCACTGTTTTGTGGCGTTCAATTTGTTGTGCTGTTGATGCCTGCCTGATGTCTTGCAACTCCTACTCTAGGAGACTCTAAAATGAGTTCCAAAGAGGATTTTTTTAACAGTGATTTGTGATAATGGGGTGTAGTTTTAATAAATCTCAAGACTGTAACAGTGATTTGCAATATTGGGGTGTAGTTTTAATAAATCTCAAGACTGACACATATCGGTCCCGTGCCGTCGAGTAATCTCTTCTCCTTGGTGCTTCTCTGAATGTGTGAAGCTTTGACTTCTTAGCTAAATTTTGGTGTGTTGGGTTTTTTTTTTTCCTTCTTTCATGAGAAAACTACCCAGCAATAAAGCAGAGAAGAAGAATATAGAAGGCAGATTGGTGTTTGCTGTGTTCAGTTCGTTTACTGAAAGCAGCTGGTGGCCATTTAGGAGAATGGGAGAAATATTGCAACTTCTGTCGGGGCTGAAAGTAAACACATGATTAAGGCAGAATTGACAACTCCCGTTTCACCACCAATTATTTGTCATCATGCTTTGGCGAACGGCGTGGAGATGAAAATACATTGTTACGAGGTGGATATAGATATTATTTATTTGTACTGGCAATAGAGAGGCTTCGTCTGCTCGCTGAGTGCCTTGAAAAATACAGCGAGATGAATCGTGGTGGTCGTTTAACTCTTTCTCAGCTGGGCTCTTCCTGAGGATTATCCAGTTAAAATGGAAAAAAATTAATTATATAATCTTTCTGGTGGAATAAGGGTAATGTATGGTTCGATGGCTGGCTGTTGGCGTGCCCACTCCTCTCCCCATCATCTTATAAAATCCTTTTTAGAAAGCAGGATTTCAAATCAGTGGTTTTGAAAAAGTGAAATTTTCAAACCCCAGAAAAGCTCCGAAACGCTCTTGTTTTGTCTTAGCAAGAAGCCTCCTCGTACGGAGCAAACCGGTGGCTTCTCTTTGAATCGCCTGGATCTTCGGAGTGGTAAATTCAGACTTAATGTGGCATCTGGTACCTATTAACATTTTTCCCATTCCGACAGAAACGCGATGGCGTGTGATAATATTGAATTAGTCCAAAGATTTTTCAGAGAAATGATGATTATTTCTATATTTTATATTTTTTTATATTTTTATATTATTTTTTTGTCAGACTTAGGTTGATGGTTGGACTAGATGATCTTTAAGGTCCCTTCCAACCTAGATGATTCTATGATTCTATATTTTTTTTTAGAAAACATCCCTGCCAGAGTCTGTAAAACGTCCCGGGCATCAAAGACGGAGCTGTAAGACACCAATGTCTTACATGAATGAGAGTAATCTCACAGATGGGGGGGAAGGCTGGAAGTGAGCTAAAAATTACAGTATTCATTTATTTATTTTTTTTTTTTTCTTAATTCCGAAGGACGACGGAACTTCATTATCCAATATGCTTAAAATTGAACGACCTAATGAAATTTCACACCCGCTAAATCTAATCAGGGATTACTCACGTGGGATTTGAATCAGATAAAAAGGATGCCTCAGATATTTGGTAGCACTTGCATAAGGTAATAAAAAAAATCTGCAGCGTTCTTTGTCCTTTTCAGCAAATGTGAGTTGCTTGACCTACTTTTCTTTTCTTTACTTTTTTTTTTACCATTTTTTCTTTTTTTGGGCATTCATGAACCTGACCCCGACTTCCTCCTGGGCATCGGTGAACGTTCAGTCCCACACTCATGTAAGAGCAGAAGGATCTCAGGAGTCCTCCCTCCTGGATGTTGTTGATGCACGGTGGATTATTGCTTCTGCTGCAGTAGTTTGAGGCTGGGAGAAGATATAAATATTTTAGCTTGTGTATAAAAAGACCTTGCTGATAAGAAGATGTCGTTGGGAGGGAGTGAGGGTAGATGCTGGATGAAGGTTCTGCTCAGGGCTTCCTTTGCGACTGTGGAATGATCTTTTAGAGATCACTTTACCCCTCCAAACCTTGGGTGTGTGGACTGAAATGATGTTTGACTCACAGGGATGTTCTGAGCCCCCAAGAACTGATGGTGCCTTTAGCAACCTTGACACTCACAAAAGGGGGTTTTCTCTCGTTCTCTGTGCTTCTGGATGAGTTAGACGTTTGTTGCCACTCTTGTAAGTCTTAGTTCTGGTAGAAACCAAGGCTTCTTACAGCCAGCTGAATAGCAGCAAGCAGTGTGCCCAGGTGGCCAAGAAGGCCAACAGCTTCTTACAGGTGGCTGAATAGGACCCAGCAGAGTGTCCAGGTGGCCAAGAAGGCCACCAGCATCCTGGCCTGGATCAGGACCAGTGTGGCCAGCAGGGCTGGGGCAGTGGCCGTCCCCCTGGACTGAGCACTGGGGAGGCCCCACCTTGAGGGCTGGGCCCAGTTCTGGGCCCCTCACCACAAAAAGGACCTTGAGGGGCTGGAGCGTGTCCAGAGAAGGGCAACGGAGCTGGTGAGGGGTCTGGAGCACAAGTCTGGTGAGGAGCGGCTGAGGGAGCTGGGGGTGTTGAGCCTGGAGAAAAGGAGGCTGAGGAGGGGACACCTTCTGGCTCTCTCCAATTCCCTGAAAGGAGGGTGTAGCCAGGGGGGGTCAGTCTCTTCTCCCAAGGAACAGGCCATGGGACAAGAGGAAATGGCCTCAAGTTGCCCCAGGGGAGGTTTAGGATGGAGATTGGGAACAATTTCTTCCCCAAAAGGGTTGTGAAGCCTTGGCAGAGGCTGCCCAGGGCAGTGGTGGAGTCTCCATCCCTGGAGGGATTTCAAAGCCGGGCAGACGTGGTGCTGAGGGACGTGGGTCAGTGGTGGGTTTGTCAGTATTAGGTTGATGGTTGGACTCAATGGTCTGAAATGTCCCTTCCAGCCTCGACCATTCTATGACGCTGTGATTCCACATTCACCAGCAGAGCAGGACTTGGGGGACGAGAGGAGACAAGCGCAAAGGCTGCACTTGAATTACTTGGGGATCTACTTGTTGCTTCCATCAATGACCAAACACAGTGTGTGCTGGTTTGACAAGCAAATGTCCAATCAATTGGTATTGGGTTATCATGATCTGGGTGCAGATTAATGATCTTGGCTTCTGGCATTGATAACTTTATAGTAGTTGGTGGATCAAATCTAGTTAGCATTGGCAATGGTTATGAGAAGAAGTAAAAGGACCATATTCTATGACGCTGTGATTCCACATTCACCAGCAGAGCAGGACTTGGGGGACGAGAGGAGACAAGCGCAAAGGCTGCACTTGAATTACTTGGGGATCTACTTGTTGCTTCCATCAATGACCAAACACAGTGTGTGCTGGTTTGACAAGCAAATGTCCAATCAATTGGTATTGGGTTATCATGATCTGGGTGCAGATTAATGATCTTGGCTTCTGGCATTGATAACTTTATAGTAGTTGGTGGATCAAATCTAGTTAGCATTGGCAATGGTTATGAGAAGAAGTAAAAGGACCATATCATTGGGGTGAATCTCTTCTGCTCTTCCCCCTTCTGACACAGCTACTGCAGCAGTTCCTACCCCTGCAGGGTGAGGGTTGTCAGAGGATTCTGGAAATAGCAATTCCCATGTATATTTGGTGGGACTTAGGGACTTGGGACTGTTCATCAACATCTTGTTCCAGGGAGCACCCAAGTGTGGAGCAAAACCATACTCCTTGCACCCAGAGTCTGAGACAAGCAGATAAAGGTGGGTGATGGAGCATGGTGGCAGCCTGGAGTCACTTTTTGGAGGTCAAAGGAGAATATGGAAGAGATGTTGGATATTTAGGAGGAATTCTAGCCATTTTTAGTGGGACAGAGAGAGCTTTTCTTTGAAATGCCCTGAGTGAGCAGCACAAGCAAGGCTGGCACGCTGTGACAACCAAGGAGGGGTTGGTGCCTCGCTACAGAATATGGGTGAGTAAAGGAGGATTAGGTGATGGGGAACCTTAAAATAAGCACAAATTCCTGACTCTTAGGTAGAGGAAAGGGAGCCAGTGAAGTTGAGCGAAGGAGAAGTGGCAGGGACAAAGCCATGCACTAAGGAAATGATCTTTCTAGTGAGATGTTGAATAGACAGTGGTGGAACAGCAATGCTTTTGTCAAGGTGGGAGGAAAAACTATGGAGATAGTTGAGATGTGAGATGACATGGCTGCCCAAGATGCATGGGGGGGAAGGCTGTGCTTTGAGCATGTTAAACACCAAGAATTTTGAACTTCCATCAAACTTCCACCTAGTTTGATGCGGGAGCGCAGACAGGTTGCAGTTGAAGACGGTGATGAAGTTATAAGCTTGTGTGACAGGGAAGATCCTGGGCACAGTCGATGCAGGAGTAACAAGAAGAACCTGTGGAGAAAGTTGACGTACTTCTGCTCTTTGAGAGCTTTGGCTGATGGGCAGGCATCCTTGATATCCATGAAGAGATGTCAAGCTGAAATGTTATTTGGACAGGAGGAGTCAGGTCTCCAGGAGACACCGCTCGAGTTTTCTGTATGGGAGTTAAGAGCTTTAAATCCCCTTTCAGGAAGAGTTGAAGTTGGAGAAGGCAAAAGTCTTCACCTTTTTGACAGATGAGGAGCCTGGCTGTCCACAGTCGGTAGACGGACATCTCAAGACGGAGAGAGAAATAGCCTTTGTTGTCAGATCTTTTCTGCTTTTGGCAGAACAATTATTTCGAAGCTTGCACGCTCTCTGCCTGGCGCCCACTGGGTGCCCTTCATCTTCAAAAAGAAAAAGAGAAAGAAGAAGCTTCTGCCTTGCACGTGGAAATATAAAAGGATCCATCAGCAAACCGAACAGCAGCTTCAAATGTTTCATCAAGGAATATGAAATCTCATCACAGCTGGATTACCCACAAGCTTCAAAGTTCTTTAAGGTCAAAAAGTAGTTAAATTGTACAGAACAGCGTGAAACAAGGGCACTGAGGCTTCCTCTGGAGGCACAGAGGAGCTGCTTGTTTTGAGAGCTGTCTTCAACACTTGGCCTACTACGTTTTTATTCTTGTAATCCCTTCCTCCTGGAGTTTTCTAGGTTTGTAGGGGTTTTTTTTTGCCAGTCTTTTCACACCGCCCGAATTAACGGAAGGGAATGTTCTGTCGAGTAGAAGTGAAGGTGCTGTTCAATTATAAAAGGTGTTCTTTAGTATTTGCAAACATTTTGTTCTACCCTTATGGTGGTAAGAGCTATTACCACCATTATCTCTCACGTTGCAGGATTATGTCGTGTTTTTTTGTAATGGAAAACTATCATTTTTATTGAGTTCTCTATGTGCGTCTCTGGAAATGGTAGGCAGGTCGTGTTGCCCCCAGGATGTGTGTCTCCTGCCACAGCAGATTGCTGTTAGGTGACCTCCATCACGCTCTCAAGGGTCTGGAGTAACCATGAGGCCAGGTTGGATGGGGCTTTGAGCAAATCTGGAGTAAGCATGAGGCCAGGTTGGATGGACCTTTGAGCAACCTGGTCTAGTGGGAGGTATCCCTGCCCAGGGCAGGGGGTTGGAACTGGAGGACCTTTAAGATCCCTTCCTGTTCGTCGACTGTGGGCTGAACATGAGCCAGCAGTGTGCCCAGGTGGCCAAGAAGGCCACCAGCATCAGGAACAGCGTGGTGAGGAGCACTCGGGAGGTGACCGTCCTCCTGGACTGGGCACTGGGGAGGCCCCACCTCGAGGTGGGTCCAGTTTTGGGCCCCTCACCACAAAAAAGAGGAGGTTTAGGATGGATATTAGGAACAATTTCTTCCTGGAAAGGGTTGTGAAGCCTTGGAATGGGCTGCCCAGGGCAGTGGTGGAGGCACCATCCCTGGAAGTGTTTAAAAGATGGGTGGACATAGAGCTTAGTGACATGGTTTAGTGATGTCTTTTTTTTTTTATCAGAATTAGGTTGATGGTTGGACTCGATGATCTGAAAGGTCCCTTCCAACCTGGACAATTCTATGATTCTGTGTTTCCAACCAAAACCATTCTGTGATTCTGTGAACCAAATGTGATGTGTTTGGATCCGTTCACTGCTACCAACACCAACGAATCTTGTCTCCTGCTAGTTTCTTGGAAAAACAAAAAATCAGTACCTTAAATCAGATCGGTGCCTGCTACAGATTTTACAATCTGCACAAAAAAATCCTTGGAAGGATACTTGGAAGAGTGAAGGCAGTGATGGATCACGGGCAGCTGAGGCTCACTCGAGAAGTTGTTGTTGATGCCAGATACAGGGGAGATTTTTTCCTCCTTTTTTGGTCTCCTGCCAACACGTCCACCTGCTTCACCTGCAAAGGAGTTCTCCCTGTTCTTGGGAGACACGATTGTCCTCTCTTGTCATGCACTGCACTTTTAAAGCCCTAAGTTTATCCTTTAATATAAAAAAAAATAAAAATATATAATTACAAGCCTGGGTCTGCCTGGATGGAATGCAAATTATTTGAATATGTGGTGTGCAAAGCGTGCTCCTGCGCTAACGCACGGTTGGAACTGTGGACCTGAGGAGCAAGGAGTTGGGAAATGGCAGAGGTGAAACGGTGGGGTGTCCAGGACTGTTAGGAACATCTCTTGATAGTCTTCTGTGTTGCCTCCTATCCCTCAGCATCATCACTCTACTCATTTTGGGTTTCTCCAAGAATTATCCTTTAAAAGTGCCCAGTTGGAGCTGCAGATCTGAGGAGCAGGGAGTTGGGAAATTGCAGAGGTGAAATGGTGGGGTGTCCAGGACTGTTAGGAACATCTCTTGATAGTCTTCTGTGTTGCCTCCTATCCCTCAGCATCATCACTCTACTCATTTTGGGTTTCTCCAAGAATTATCCTTTAAAAGGGGCTTGAAAACTGTCCTTAAAGCTCGTCATTCTGCTCATTTTGGGTTTCTCCATAAATTGGCCTTCAAAAGGGAGTTGAAAACTGTCCTGAGAGCTCATCATTCTACTAATTTTGGGTTTCTCCATAAATTGTCCTTCAAAAGGGAGTTGAAAACTGTCCTGAGAGCTTATCATTCTACTCATTTTGGGTTTCTCCGTAAATTGTCCTTCAAAAGGGAGTTGAAAACTGTCCTGAGAGCTCGAACCAGTGTGGAAAATTCAAGTTAGGGTATAGGGGAAATGAACTGGTGTGGAAAATTCAAGTTAGGGTATAGGGGAAATGATACAAAGCCTTAAAAGCCAGAGTGAGTGGTGGAAGGAGGAACCACCAGGAGCTATGGAAGAGGAAAGCCTCTGGTTTGATGGAGGGGGATGGAGAAACCAGCTACGACACTTGGAATGGGTGTTTTGAAATATGCTCCGCGTTAATTTTATCCAGAAGCATTTGACATGAGTTTAGATTTGGAATCTGCGTTTGCTCATTACCGAGCGGCTGATGAATGCCGGATCCGTTCATTATTTTTGGAGTGGTTTTTTTATCTTGTCCCATTAACGGGGGTTGCTCAGATCCTGTTCATTCATAATTGCCTTTTTCGGGATATAATTGGTGCCCGGGCAAGTGAGATACTAAAACGAAGGGTTGATAACGAGAAGTATTGTTCATCTTTCCAAAGATAGTTGAAGATGATATTTTTTTTTTTTTTTGCCCCCTCTCCTTTCCCTCGCTCGGGGCGTGCTGAAGGCTGTTCAGCAGTAATTGTTCCCAGCTCTGTGCCTTCAGACATGGTTCATCAGTGTCAGTGTGTACGTCCTGACCGTACCCTCGCTGCTGGAGCACACGATCTGGAGGAATTCGCCCGCGGAGATGAAGTTTTTTTTTCTCTCTCTCCAATTCCTGGAGGCTGATCCGACGGCTCAGCGAGCGCTCGGTGGCGGAATAACAAAACGACCTTAATACCTTTGAAAAGTTAACTACCGTGTTTAACTCAATAACACGGAGAGGAAATTGCTTTCCCTTCCTAAAAAAAAAATAAAAAAATGCCTCCTCTCCTCCTGAAGGGATGGATGAGGTCCCCCGTTTGTCATCGCGGCTGAGATCAACAGGAAAATGTTAGCGAGTTCCTGCGGCGCTTTTAATAGAACGAGGAGGCAATGCCCTTTAGCTGTTCCTTACCCAAAAACAAAATGTTTGGTGAGCCTTGTTAATCCATCCTGGCAGGACCAGAGCCACCCGGCAGCGGGAAATGTCACCGTAGCCAACTGCTAAAAAAAAAAAAAAAAAATGAAAATGGTATCACTTTTGCATTCCCGTGGGAGAATTAATTCAGGAAGTGAAGCTGTACTGGAAATTAAGGAAATTAATGGAGAATCAAGGCTTCGCTTCGGGTCTTTAAGAGGATGAAAATTTTCCTGTGAAAAAAGAAGACGTGTATTTCCCCTCCCCAAAAGCGCACAGTTAATAAAAAGAAATTGCCATGATAAGGATATGTCAATGGAATTACAAAATATTTAAAAAAAAAAACCCAAACCAACCTTCCTGCAAAATCTTACATGAGAAAAAACAGTCAGAAGGAAATGGCGAGAGATGTCTTGCACCTTCATAAAGGGCTCTCTCTGTGAATGGATTTTATGCTGCTCATCACCATAAGCAAATTTTAGAGCTTTGCCCATGGCCTTTTCTATAGCAGGTTCATAGAATCACAGAATGGTTTGGGTTGGAAGAGACCTTCAAGATCATCCAGTTCCAACCCCCCTGCCATGGGCAGGGACACCTCCAACCAGAGCAGGTTGCTCCAAGCCCCCTCCAACCTGCCCTTGAACCCTTCCAGGGATGGGGCAGCCACAGCTTCTCGGGGCAACCTGGGCCAGGCTCTCACCACCCTCACACCAAACAAGTTCTTCCCCACATCTCATCTCCATCTCCCCTCTTTCAGGGTCAAACCCTTCCCCCTTGTCCTAGGGCTCCCCTCCCTCATCAAGAGTCCCTCCCCAGCTTTCCTGGAGCCCCTTGAGGGACTGGAAGGCCATTATAAGGTCTCCCCAGAGTCTTCTCTTCTCCAGGCTGAACACCCCCAACTCTTTCAGTCTGTCTTCATAGGAGAGGTGCTCCATCCCTCTGATCATCTTCGTGGCCCTCCGCTGGACCCGTTCCAACAGGTCCATGTCCTTCCTGTGTTGAGGACTCCAAAACTGGACGCAGTGCTCCAGGTGGGATCTCACGAGAGCAGAGTAGAGGGGCAGAATCACCTCCTATTTTTGACCTTCCAGTTTGAACCTGATACCTCTCAAGGTACCAGAGTACCAGAGTAAATATATATATATATATATATAACCATTGTAGGACTGGATACCTGCAGAACATGACAGTCTCAATGTATATTTTTTTTTCTCCAGCACACGCAGCCAAACCTCTGACTTTCCAAGACTTCAGTGTTTTCCTACACCTAAATCGATTTTTAACACCGCCAAGCCTCGCGCTCCAACGCTGTGTCTTTATACTAAATAGCCTGCTCCCACATCAAGTCATTTTACAACACCAGAGCTTGGCCCAAGCGGTCCTTGAGGGCTTTCTGTCTTTTCGCGGAGCTATTTGATTCCTGTCTCCGTTTGAAAGTGTTCGAGGGCTTTCAAGATAAAATACAGTTGTCTCCTTTTCACTCCTCTGTGGTAGTCAAAGTAAATGGCTTTGTTTCCAGGTGTAGCTGAAGCACTACAATTCCATTTGAAAATCCCATTCATCTCACGCGCCCGATGATAACATAAAAAAAAAATAATAGTACGATATATGGTTCCTCTTCCACAGGCCTACTATTATTCAGCGTACACCTACGGCGCCGGCTGAGCAGGGCTTCATAAGTACTTCAGAGAGAAATCGAGTAAAATTTCCCTACCAGGATGTACCTTTTTGTACTCCTTCTAAATCATCTCCTGTCTCCTACTCTTGCACTCGCTCTTGGTAGGAAGATGGGACTGCTGACATGGCTTTTACTCTTTATCCCTCATCTCCAGGCATAGAATCACAGAACCATGGAATAGTTTGGGTTGGAAGGGACCTTAAAGGTCATGTAATCCAACCCCTCTGCCCTTGGGACGTTCACCTCCTACTAGACCAAGTTGCCCTACGCCCTGTCCACCCTGACCTTGAACCCCTCCAGGGATGGGGCAGCTACAACTTCCCTGGGCTCACTTGTCATCTCCTTCTTTTCTTTCTCACCCCAGCATGAGGGTGCTGGAGATGTGCAGAATCCACATAACTCGATATCTAGGTGAATTCACCCAGGTGCATTGATGGTGGCAGCCAAGGAGGTGTTACAAGACTTCAAACTTGAGCCAAAGTTCTCCTCCCGTGTGTCGCCGCAGGTGGGCTTAGGTCAGGTGGGTTAAATGTCCTAGTTTGGGGTGGAGCAGAGCCAACTTCCCATTCAGTGGGAGATGCTCTTGCTTCTTCAAACTTGAGCCAAAGTTTTCCTTCCGTGTGTCAGATGGGTTGAATGTCCTGGTTTGGGGTGGAGCAGAGCCAACTTCCCATTCAGTGGGAGATGCTCTTGCTTATCCTTGTTGCTGTGGCAACCAGAGTCCCATGGAGGGGTTGCACCTGTGGGGAGGAGTGAATGGTTTGTTGACCCCATGGAGGGGTTGCACCTGTGGGGAGGAGTGGACAGGACAGGTGACCCAAATTGACCCAATAGGGTGTTCCATCTCATCTGCCATGCTTGGTATAAAAGGTGAGGGATCAAAGGGGTCAGGTTGGCTCCTCTTCAAGGGTTTCTCTTCAATGGCTCTTGTTCTTCAATGACTGATGGTGAAGGAAGACCCTGTCAGTTCTACCTTCAATCCCTGCTGGTGAGTTCTGGAATCCAGTTCCTATTTGTCACTGAGTCCAGTCTGGAACATTCCCAATGCCTGCCAGTGACATCTTCCTGGGAACTTGATGCACTTTTATATATATTTATATATGTTGTATCTATGGCATTGCTTCTGTTTTAATTTTTTTATTAACATTTCATTAAAGCAGTTTAATTTTTTTTCCTAAGCTCATAAATCTCTTTATCTCTACTCTTCCTCTCTTTGGAGTGAGAGGTTGAAGAGAGCATCTGTTGTCTTGTCATTGGCCAACCTGGCCAAAATGGTGACAGATTTATTGGTGCCCAACATGGGGCATGAGTTTGTTCAGGGAATGTCCTTCTGAAGCCAAATGTTATATTGTTCCTTTAGAGAGCTTTGTTTGAAGTTCATAGATAAAATGCTGCTGACCCTGATGAATATATTGTGTGGTTTACTTGCTCTTTGCATCTGTATGCGATGGTTTAAACATGCTATTTTTGTATGATTTGGCATTCAGATGTATAATATTATTTGGATAATGGCTGCTCCTGTGTGTCTTGGGCATCACGTGATGGATTCTATTGCCATTACACTTTTGGTTTCACCTGGGAAAGGTTTATCTCACCATTTAATGATTATGTCATAGAGTTGGGGAATGGAAACCTTTTGGGGCTTGGCTCTTGAGAATAAATTACTTGGAAGTCAGCTAAGGTTCTCCATCCAGAATAGCCTGGTATTTATCTCCAAATTCTTCCCACTGCACAAATAGAAGGAGGTAGATGCCACCATATTCCTCATATTTTCATCCATTAGAAATTCAGCTGAAGGTTCATGGGGAAAATTTGAATTTAAGCAAGGATAGATTTGAATTGGGAAGAAATTTAACCATCAGATTTTGCTATCCTTGCACCCTGTGGTCTCATGACCTTCTTTTTCAGTTAAACTGGTGTTTGCCATTCTGTGGGGGTATAACGTCCTTTGTCTTCAGCTTGAACCCTTTCTTAACTATATTAATCTTTTCTTTCCATCAGAATCCATTTTGAGATATTGTTAAGCATATTTTGCACAGGTTGGAAGACTTAGCGAGCTGCTGGCTCTCTCTTGTTACTCTTTAGATTTGTAATTCCCCAAAGATAAAGCAGTATTAGGAACAGGCCCCAGTTTTCTCTGGGAAGTAATTTCTGATTTCCATATTAATCAAAAATAGCTTTACCTTCGTACTGCCCTAATCCTAGGAACAACACGCAAAGAAGATTACATTCTGTAGATGTCAGAAAAGCAATTAAAATTTGCACACAAGAATCGAGACGTGGGGGGTGGAGGGGGGGGGGCCCATCACCTCTTTATTTTGTGAGCTGAACAGGGAAATACCCCGACCTCAAATTATTTGTTTCTTCCCAATATGTGCGATCGAGAAGTCTTTAATATTCAAAGATTAAAATAGTGGCATTTCAGTAGAATGAGAGGGTTATGTGTGATGGGAAGAGACATTTTTAAGGAGGGCGAGGATTGGCTGCGAAAGGGCCTTGAATTTGCAGTTAGAGGTAAGGGACTATTAATAGCTCTGTCTGCAGAGATGGATATATTCGTTGATCTTGATGAGGAGCTAAGAAAATGAACTTTGCAGCAGCAGAGCCAGTACGTGTCAGAAGGGTGAGACTGTGGTTGTCATCCCAGAGAAATGGGGGCCTCAGGAGGGAAGGTGGCAGATGAGACACGGGCCTACGTAGCTGGATGGCGAAGGCTGTGGTTTAGAGGTGTTGAACAGCAAGAACTGGGAAGTTTGGGGTACAGTCTGGAGAAGCTGATGCCACCAAGCTGTGTGGAGAAGTTGATGGGCTGGAAGGGATGCCATCTAGAGGGACCTGGAGAGGTGGGCGCCTGTAGGAACCTCGTGGAGTTCAACAAGGCCAAGTGCAAGGTCCTGCACATGGGTCGGGGCAATCCCAGGCAGATATCCAGGCTGGGTGGAGAATGGATGGAGAGCAGTCCTGAGGAGAAGGACTTGGGAGTGTTCGTGGATGAGAAGCTCAACATGAGCCACCAACGTGCCCTGGCAGCCCAGAAATCCCTCCCCATGTTGCGCTGCGTGGCCAGCAGGGCCGGGGGGGGGATTCTGCCCCTCTGCTCCGCTCTGGGGAGACACCCCCCACCCAGTGCTGCCTCCAGCTCTGGGGCCTCAGCACAGGAGAGACATAGACCTGTTGGAGCGGGGCCAGAGGGGGCCCCCATGGAGATGCTGGGAGGGCTGGAGCCCCTCTGCTGGGAGG
>NW_015091057.1:41092-103505 GCF_001431845.1 Calidris pugnax
CATGGCAACCTGGGCCCCTCACACCAAACAAGTTCTTCCCCACATCTCATCTCCATCTCCCCTCTTTCAGGGTCAAACCCTTCCCCCTTGTCCTAGGGCTCCCCTCCCTCATCAAGAGTCCCTCCCCAGCTTTCCTGGAGCCCCTTGAGGGACTGGAAGGCCATTATAAGGTCTCCCCAGAGTCTTCTCTTCTCCAGGCTGAACACCCCCAACTCTTTCAGTCTGTCTTCATAGGAGAGGTGCTCCATCCCTCTGATCATCTTCGTGGCCCTCCGCTGGACCCGTTCCAACAGGTCCATGTCCTTCCTGTGTTGAGGACTCCAAAACTGGACGCAGTGCTCCAGGTGGGATCTCACGAGAGCAGAGTAGAGGGGCAGAATCACCTCCTATTTTTGACCTTCCAGTTTGAACCTGATACCTCTCAAGGTACCAGAGTACCAGAGTAAATATATATATATATATATATAACCATTGTAGGACTGGATACCTGCAGAACATGACAGTCTCAATGTATATTTTTTTTTCTCCAGCACACGCAGCCAAACCTCTGACTTTCCAAGACTTCAGTGTTTTCCTACACCTAAATCGATTTTTAACACCGCCAAGCCTCGCGCTCCAACGCTGTGTCTTTATACTAAATAGCCTGCTCCCACATCAAGTCATTTTACAACACCAGAGCTTGGCCCAAGCGGTCCTTGAGGGCTTTCTGTCTTTTCGCGGAGCTATTTGATTCCTGTCTCCGTTTGAAAGTGTTCGAGGGCTTTCAAGATAAAATATAGTTGTCTCCTTTTCACTCCTCTGTGGTAGTCAAAGTAAATGGCTTTGTTTCCAGGTGTAGCTGAAGCACTACAATTCCATTTGAAAATCCCATTCATCTCACGCGCCCGATGATAACATAAAAAAAAAATAATAGTACGATATATGGTTCCTCTTCCACAGGCCTACTATTATTCAGCGTACACCTACGGCGCCGGCTGAGCAGGGCTTCATAAGTACTTCAGAGAGAAATCGAGTAAAATTTCCCTACCAGGATGTACCTTTTTGTACTCCTTCTAAATCATCTCCTGTCTCCTACTCTTGCACTCGCTCTTGGTAGGAAGATGGGACTGCTGACATGGCTTTTACTCTTTATCCCTCATCTCCAGGCATAGAATCACAGAACCATGGAATAGTTTGGGTTGGAAGGGACCTTAAAGGTCATGTAATCCAACCCCCCTGCCCTGGGGAGGGACACCTCCTACTAGACCAGGTTGCTCAAAGCCCTGTCCACCCTGACCTTGAACCCCTCCAGGGATGGGGCAGCTACAACTTCCCTGGGCTCACTTGTCATCTCCTTCTTTTCTTTCTCACCCCAGCATGAGGGTGCTGGAGATGTGCAGAATCCACATAACTCGATATCTAGGTGAATTCACCCAGGTGCATTGATGGTGGCAGCCAAGGAGGTGTTACAAGACTTCAAACTTGAGCCAAAGTTCTCCTCCCGTGTGTCGCCGCAGGTGGGCTTAGGTCAGGTGGGTTAAATGTCCTAGTTTGGGGTGGAGCAGAGCCAACTTCCCATTCAGTGGGAGATGCTCTTGCTTATCCTTGTTGCCGTGGCAACCAGAGTCAGCTGAATGGTTTGTTGACCCCATGGAGGGGTTGCACCTGTGGGGAGGAGTGGACAGGACAGGTGACCCAAATTGACCCAATAGGGTGTTCCATCTCATCTGCCATGCTTGGTATAAAAGGTGAGGGATCAAAGGGGTCAGGTTGGCTCCTCTTCAAGGGTTTCTCTTCAATGGCTCTTGTTCTTCAATGACTGATGGTGAAGGAAGACCCTGTCAGTTCTACCTTCAATCCCTGCTGGTGAGTTCTGGAATCCAGTTCCTATTTGTCACTGAGTCCAGTCTGGAACATTCCCAATGCCTGCCAGTGACATCTTCCTGGGAACTTGATGCACTTTTATATATATTTATATATGTTGTATCTATGGCATTGCTTCTGTTTTAATTTTTTTATTAACATTTCATTAAAGCAGTTTAATTTTTTTTCCTAAGCTCATAAATCTCTTTATCTCTACTCTTCCTCTCTTTGGAGTGAGAGGTTGAAGAGAGCATCTGTTGTCTATATTTTTTTTCCTAAGCTCATAAATCTTTTTATCTCTATTCTTCCTCTCTTTGAAGTGAGAGGTTGAAGAGAGCATCTGTTGTCTTGTCATTGGCCAACCTGGCCAAAATGGTGACAGATTTATTGGTGCCCAACATGGGGCATGAGTTTGTTCAGGGAATGTCCTTCTGAAGCCAAATGTTATATTGTTCCTTTAGAGAGCTTTGTTTGAAGTTCATAGATAAAATGCTGCTGACCCTGATGAATATATTGTGTGGTTTACTTGCTCTTTGCATCTGTATGCGATGGTTTAAACATGCTATTTTTGTATGATTTGGCATTCAGATGTATAATATTATTTGGATAATGGCTGCTCCTGTGTGTCTTGGGCATCACGTGATGGATTCTATTGCCATTACACTTTTGGTTTCACCTGGGAAAGGTTTATCTCACCATTTAATGATTATGTCATAGAGTTGGGGAATGGAAACCTTTTGGGGCTTGGCTCTTGAGAATAAATTACTTGGAAGTCAGCTAAGGTTCTCCATCCAGAATAGCCTGGTATTTATCTCCAAATTCTTCCCACTGCACAAATAGAAGGAGGTAGATGCCACCATATTCCTCATATTTTCATCCATTAGAAATTCAGCTGAAGGTTCATGGGGAAAATTTGAATTTAAGCAAGGATAGATTTGAATTGGGAAGAAATTTAACCATCAGATTTTGCTATCCTTGCACCCTGTGGTCTCATGACCTTCTTTTTCAGTTAAACTGGTGTTTGCCATTCTGTGGGGGTATAACGTCCTTTGTCTTCAGCTTGAACCCTTTCTTAACTATATTAATCTTTTCTTTCCATCAGAATCCATTTTGAGATATTGTTAAGCATATTTTGCACAGGTTGGAAGACTTAGCGAGCTGCTGGCTCTCTCTTGTTACTCTTTAGATTTGTAATTCCCCAAAGATAAAGCAGTATTAGGAACAGGCCCCAGTTTTCTCTGGGAAGTAATTTCTGATTTCCATATTAATCAAAAATAGCTTTACCTTCGTACTGCCCTAATCCTAGGAACAACACGCAAAGAAGATTACATTCTGTAGATGTCAGAAAAGCAATTAAAATTTGCACACAAGAATCGAGACGTGGGGGGTGGAGGGGGGGGGGCCCATCACCTCTTTATTTTGTGAGCTGAACAGGGAAATACCCTGACCTCAAATTATTTGTTTCTTCCCAATATGTGCGATCGAGAAGTCTTTAATATTCAAAGATTAAAATAGTGGCATTTCAGTAGAATGAGAGGGTTATGTGTGATGGGAAGAGACATTTTTAAGGAGGGCGAGGATTGGCTGCGAAAGGGCCTTGAATTTGCAGTTAGAGGTAAGGGACTATTAATAGCTCTGTCTGCAGAGATGGATATATTCGTTGATCTTGATGAGGAGCTAAGAAAATGAACTTTGCAGCAGCAGAGCCAGTATGTGTCAGAAGGGTGAGACTGTGGTTGTCATCCCAGAGAAATGGGGGCCTCAGGAGGGAAGGTGGCAGATGAGACACGGGCCTACATAGCTGGATGGCAAAGGCTGTGGTTTAGAGGTGTTGAACAGCAAGAACTGGGAAGTTTGGGGTACAGTCTGGAGAAGCTGATGCCACCAAGCTGTGTAGAGAGGTTGATGAGCTGGAAGGGATGCCATCTAGAGGGACCTGGAGAGGTGGGCGCCTGTAGGAACCTCGTGGAGTTCAACAAGGCCAAGTGCAAGGTCCTGCACATGGGTCGGGGCAATCCCAGGCAGATATCCAGGCTGGGTGGAGAATGGATGGAGAGCAGTCCTGAGGAGAAGGACTTGGGGGTGTTCGTGGATGAGAAGCTCAACATGAGCCACCAACGTGCCCTGGCAGCCCAGAAATCCCTCCCCATGTTGCGCTGCGTGGCCAGCAGGGCCGGGGGGGGGATTCTGCCCCTCTGCTCCGCTCTGGGGAGACACCCCCCACCCAGTGCTGCCTCCAGCTCTGGGGCCTCAGCACAGGAGAGACATAGACCTGTTGGAGCGGGGCCAGAGGGGGCCACCATGGAGATGCTGGGAGGGCTGGAGCCCCTCTGCTGGGAGGACAGGCTGAGAGAGTTGGGGGGGTTCGGCCTGGAGAAGAGAAGGCTCCGGGGAGACCTTGGAGCCCCTTCCAGTCCCTTAAGATGGGGGGCTCCAGGAAAGCTGGGGAGGGACTCTTGATGAGGGAGGAGATCTCTAGGAGGATGAGGATGAAAAGATTTAACCTGAAAAGAGGGGAGATGGAGATGAGATGTGGGGAAGAACTTGTTTGGTGGGAGGGTGGTGAGAGCCTGGCCCAGGTTGCCCTGAGAAGCTGTGGCTGCCCCATCCCTGGAGGGGTTGAAGGCCAGGTTGGAGGGGGCTTGGAGCAACCTGCTGTGGTGGGAGGTGTCCCTGCCCAGGGCAGGGGGTGCACAGAGGTGATATATACAGTTGCACTTTTAGATTGGGGTGTACAAGATAAAGGTTTAGAAGTTGAGAAGAGAAAGCTGTGATGGAGTCTGTGGAAGCTCTGTGGAAGCTGTGAGTTTGCATGATTCTGAGTGAGATCTGTTCTAGCTGAGGGGAACAGGATCTTGGTGATCTGAATAACTGGCAAAAAAAAAAAGTGAGAATGGCTTTACTGGAGGTGAGGTGGAGCTGTGTTTGACTTCATGATGTGATCATCCATCAGGTGTCAGCCGTTTGGGTATACTGAGGGTATTCTGTGGTCAATCATAGGTTGGGAAAGTGGGTGTGATTTGCAGAGAGGTGGTCTATACAGTTGCACTTTTAGATTAGGTTGTACAAGATAAAGGTTTAGAAGTTGAGGAGAAGAGAAAGCTGTGATGGAATCTGTGGAAGCTCTGTGGAAGCTGTGAGTTTGCAAGTGGCAAAGGAACATGGAACTAAATATTGCTGTGGTGTGGACTCTGTGTGTGAGATGTGTCTTCTCAGGATTGAGCTGTTGCCCTCGATCTTTGAGAAGAGAGGAGTTTCGTGTAGCTATTTGTATAAACAGCTTTTATTCTTCAGTTTTCCAGGTTACTGGAGAGTACACACTGCACTTACCCTCTATCTCACATAGTACGTGACATGGGAAGATGCTGCAGATTTCATTTTATAATTACTGAACCCTTTGAACTGAACTCAATTTGCAGTTGGACTAGATGATCGCTGTAGGTTCCTTCCAGCTGAACTATTCTATTCTATTATTTTAATGAACATCTATAAGTAGTTTCTGGAATGTGTAACATCCTATACACAATAATTCTCTTCCTGATATGCTTCTGCTCTTAAATAGACCCATTGTGGGAAGTGGTTTCTTCCATCTGACTAATAATCTTGGACCTTGACTAATAACCAACACCTTGGACTTCGGTCTTTTTAGTCTGGAGAAGAGAAGGCTGAGGGGGGATCTGATCAACACCTCTAAATCCTTAAAGGGTGGGTGTCAGGAGGAAGGGTCCTGTCTTTTCAGTGGTGCCCAGGGACAGGACAGTGTAGCTATTTGTATAAACAGCTTTTATTCTTCAGTTTTCCAGGTTACTGGAGAGTACACACTGCACTTACCCTCTATCTCACATAGTACGTGACATGGGAAGATGCTGCAGATTTCATTTTATAATTACTGAACCCTTTGAACTGAACTCAATTTGCAGTTGGACTAGATGATCGCTGTAGGTTCCTTCCAGCTGAACTATTCTATTCTATTATTTTAATGAACATCTATAAGTAGTTTCTGGAATGTGTAACATCCTATACACAATAATTCTCTTCCTGATATGCTTCTGCTCTTAAATAGACCCATTGTGGGAAGTGGTTTCTTCCATCTGACTAATAATCTTGGACCTTGACTAATAACCAACACCTTGGACTTCGGTCTTTTTAGTCTGGAGAAGAGAAGGCTGAGGGGGGATCTGATCAACACCTCTAAATCCTTAAAGGGTGGGTGTCAGGAGGAAGGGTCCTGTCTTTTCAGTGGTGCCCAGGGACAGGACAAGAGGAAATGGGCACCAACTTGAACATAAGAAGTTCCATCTCAACATGAGGAGGAACTTCTTCCCTGTGAGGGTGGCAGAGCCCTGGCAGAGGCTGCCCAGAGAGGTGGTGGAGTCTCCTTATCTGGAGACATTCAAACCCCACCTGGAAATGTTCATGTGCAACCTGCTCTGGGTGGACCTGCTCTGGCAGGGGTTTGTGCTAGAGGTCCCTTCCAACCCCATGTAATTCTGTGACCAGTCCAAGGCACCATTATCAAACCTTCGTTTTGGATCCCAGAGGGCTCCTGCCTGTAATGCTAGAGGTCCCTTCCAACCCCATGTAATTCTGTGACCAGTCCAAGGCACCATTATCAAACCTTCGTTTTGGATCCCAGAGGGCTCCTGCCTGTAAAAGACATTTGAATAAATCTCTCCAGCAACTCGCTGTGTGCCTGGTGAGTGCACTCAACACCTTCAGAACCTTTTCTTCCACTTCCCCCATAACACATTCAGTGAAGAAAAAACATCTGATTTTTTTTCCTCCCCTATCCCAGCAGTGGTGTCCCAATGACATTCCTGGGGCTTGCTGCTCGTTACGGGGAGAGCAGTCCATCGCCTGGTACCACGAACAAAGAACTGGTAAACACAATTTCATCTATTCTAAGCAGTTACATCTTTCCAAACACCACCCCGCAGCCTGCATTGGCATTTTTTTTGCCATAATCATGTGAAAAGGACCCTATTCTGGAAGAAAACTGACTTTCTAAATTATCTTCATAAATTAGATTATTTGAAATAAAAATCTCCTTTTGCACCAAGAGTTCTGCCTCTTATTTTGAGTCATTAAAAGTGTTTTTAATTGTGACTGGTAACATGTGGAACCCTTTGGAAATCTATTTTTAGATGGAAACTCTGAAGGTGTTACGGGTTAGTTTATTTTTGATATGGAGAAGAACCTGCAAGAAGAGATGATTGTCTCCGTGCATTTTTTTACTTCACTTTGGCAGGAGGCTGCTTGGGGGAAAAGTTAAAACTCATTCAACCAGAGCTGTGACAGTGACAAACTGGCCTCGGGTCATTTCTTCTCCTTGACATTTGCAAGTCAGCCAGTTGAGGAGCTTTAGATATCTTTACTGAGCTCCCTTGCCTTGAAACCACGTTGTAGGAGGACTTCAAATTTCACCGTTCTAGTCTATCCATCTTGAAGGTCTGATTTTTCTGGTTCATTTTGTGTTGCCCAAGAGTGTGTGTGAAATGCACGGGTTCACGTGTGAGATGCTCACATTGTCTGCAGTCACACCAACGCCTCCCCAGCTCCTTTATAAATGGATTTGATGTGTGGGAACCACCTTGGAAGGTGAAGCATGTGATGGTCCCACCAGCACTGTGGGAATCAGCCAAGACATGTGGCAATCTTCCCCATTTGGGTGGTTTGGGTGGAAATTTCAACTGGGCAGGAGTTCCAGCACCGTTTGGCTGGTTGATAGAGGCAGCCTGAAGCTGGACAACTTGAGTTTTGCTGGATTTTGGAGACCATGATCAGCATTTGGTTCTCAGGGCTTCACAACGCTCATATTTTTAAAAAAAACCTTAATTCTGGACAAATTTGGTACTACAACACCCGCTTATTTCACACACAGGTGTGCAGATAAAATAGATGCTCATCTTTCCTTTCCCCAGAAGAACTTCAGATCCTTTTCATCCCAGGGTGTGCTGGATGTGCAGGTCCTTCCACTCAAATGCAAAAGTATCTTAACAGCAATAACAACTTTTGTCCAGAAATGATGTTGATATACTCATGTTTTTCAAAAAAAACCTTAATTCTGAACAAATCTGGTACTACAACACCCACTTATTTCACACACAGGTGTGCAGATAAAATAGATGCTCATCTTTCCTTTCCCCAGAAGAACTTCAGATCCTCTTCATCCCAGGTTGTGCTGGATTTGCAGGTCCTTCCACTCAAATGTGAAAGTATCTTAACAGCAATAGCAACTTTTGTCCAGAAATGATGTTGATGTGAGTTTTGGCTGTTTAAAAACTGGGTTGGATGGTGGGAGTATTGGAATGGGAGGTTGGAATTGGAATAATAAGAGGTTGGAACAGGGAGTACCTTAGTGCTGCCAAAAATACATAAATACATACAAGCATATACGTAAAATTGGCAGAAAAGTAGCTTTTTGCTCCTTTTGGTTTCCCTTACTCTGTTTCAAGGCCCCAGCCGACTCTAAGGGAAGACATTAGCAACAAGTTCAGGAAATCCAGAAGTTAATGGGATCTGCAGGATGGAGGAGCTGCTGGAAAGGGATCCAGCTGGGGCTTTATTCAGCCCAGGTGGCAACTTTCTTCTGCACTTTTCACAGCTGGTTCTTGAGCACCATTTCTATCATCTGGAGAAATAAATCCAGAGTAATTCTATTTTTTTAAATCTGTCTCCGGTTTTTAAGAGAAAAAAAATGTTAATTATTTTCAATTCTCTTCATTCTTCAAATGGAAGATTTTTGATTGCAGTTAATACCCCTGTTGTAATTCCTTTGCCCATATATGATGGATCCATCTTGATATACCAAAAAATACACCAAGCTCTGGGCAGAGCTAAAAAGAAACATCAGCAGAGTTGGGGTAGAATCACAGAATCGCATGGGGTTGGAAGGGACCTCTGGAGATCCTCCAGTCCAACCTCCTGCCAGAGCAGGTCCACCCAGAGCAGGTCCCACAGGAATGTGTCCAGGTGGGTTTGGAATGTCTCCAGAGAAAGACACTCCACCACCTCTCTGGGCAGCCTCTTCCAGGGCTCTGCCACCCTCACAGGGAAGAAGTTCCTCCTCATGTTGAGATGGAACTTCTTCTGTTCAGGTCTGTACCCATTTCCTCTTGTCCTAAACCCAGAAGGGCTGGTGGCAATTTTTTCAGTCCTTTCCCTCTGCCTTTTTCTTATGGAAGAATGATGGAACAGCTAAAGGAATCATTAGATCTTGGGGGGGGGATTTGAAATTCTTCCTAAAATGGGATTGCCAATGCCTTGGGCTTTTTCAACTTTTTTGTGGTTTGTTTATGAAAATCACTTAGTTGTAATTTCTGTCCCGTGAGGGGTGGTGGACCCCTGAGGTGGTGGGTTTCTCCTGCTGTGCAGCTGATAATCACATGAGAATCCAATAGTTGGGAATGAGGATGGCTCCTGAGATGGTAGATGGTCCTTTCACTCTTGGTTCCTTCCCAGGACACCTAAGCAGTGATCTGCACCACTCTTCAGGTACCAGGTGGGAAGCTCATGGGGGCAGATACTTTCCATCATCTCTGAGAAGGCACCGTACCATAAGCATCCCATTTGCTTGAGCTCACTTCAAATGTGAGGTGAACAGAACCAGTTCACAAAGCACAAGCGTGAATTCTGGGTTAAAATACTACCAAATTCTGTCTTCTATTGATCTGAAATTTTCTAAGAGTCCCGTGCTGTAGCCAGTTGGGGCTCTGGTGCTTCAAGGACTTAGGAAGTTCCTCTGCCTTTGCTTGGCGCAGAATCTCCCCTCTTTTCTTGCTTTTATATTCTAAATTTGCCTCTGAATTTGTTCATTCAGTAAGGAAGTATGTTTTGGACTTTCACCAAATACAGTCAAAGGGCTGGAGCCCCTCTGCTGTGAGGACTCGATCACCTGACACCACACCTCAATCCTGCTCCTTTTCTCCGTCGTTGTCCCTGCAAGACCTTTTATCCTTCAGTCTGGGCCCTTGTATCCACAGTCTCACATCATTCCAGGGACCTCCAGCAGAATCCAGGAGCCAGCTCAGTGCCTTTTTGCAATGTGTGAACCCACAAAGAGTTTGGAGAGATGAGGAGATATTTTAGTTGGCCCTTAGCATTTTATATTACTGAGGCTTTAGAATAATTTAAAGATATATTCTTTGCATACAGCTTTAAAAATAACCATATCCAGTACAATATATACTGCTTATACTTGCCCTGCTTGGAAGTAGACCAGGGCTTTGAGGATGACAGAAGGTCTCCAGTGTGTTGAGATGGAGTGGGAGGCAGAATTCCAGACAGAGGAGGATTTCAGGAGACCTAAGGAGAGAGTAGCACCATTGCCTGCTGAACCTTTGGAGAAGGACCGTGTGCGGTGCTGGTAATGTTGATATCAAAAAAAACATGCCAGGATAAATACATACTTGTTGCATTTCAGTACAAAAGGAGCTTGTAAGAAAGATGGGAAGAGAATTTTTACCAAGGCCTGTAGTGACTGGAGAAGGGGCAGCCCCTGTAAACTGAAAGAGTAGGTTTAGATTGGACATAAGGAAGAAATGTTTTACACTGAGGGTGGTGAGACCCTGGCCCAGGTTGCCCAGAGAAGCCCCATCCCTGGAGGGGTTCAAGGCCAGTTTGGATGAGGCTTGAAGCATCCTGGTCGGGTGGGAGGTGTCCCTGCACATGGCAGGAGGTTGGACTAGATGGCCTTTAGAGGTCCCTTCCAGCCCAACCCATTCCATCACTCTATGATGCCATGGTTCTATGCTTCTTTGACTCCTTTGAAGCTGTGCTAGGTGCGAGGTGGACCCAACCCCTAAGAGCACTCGTAGGGAGTGCCTGGATGGCCACAGCTCCTGGTGGATGCTGGTGGCAGGGACGTGGATATTCAATAACAGCCTGACCATTGAAGGGTTCTCCAGATGGCTCTTGATAGGAGGTCAGTTTTATCAGTCTAAGCTCAATCAGGCTGATGGCTGGGCACAAAACCGGGTCGTTGATAGCAATGGTCATTCTCCTCTTGACTTCAGCTGTATTTTGGATCTCACAGCTTTGCTCAGAGTTTTAAAATCTCATTTTTTTTTTTATTCTGGTACAAAAGCCTAGATTTGACTCGTTGCTGACATGAGGAGGCAGGGGATGGGTATTGCATTCAGAGCTTCACCTAGAAAACGAAGCTATTACTCAGTTGTGGTTTTCCCTACAATTGCTTGCTGCAAGGAGGCGACTCGGTATAAATGAATTGTAATGCATTGATTTTTCTACCTGTAAATCTACAGAAGTTCATTAGTATCGAACGGGACTGTAGGAGCCCCAGGTGCCTGGTGGTTATTTGACCAAACTTTAGGCTGCTTGTGCCAGCAAGGACACTCGAGATGTCACCATGCGCCAAGAACAGCCTTGGTGTGTCACCAACTTGGTGTTTTCCAAGTGACCTGGAATAGGGACTTGTTTGTGTTTAAAAGGAGCAAATTAAGAGTGTTTCATAAGGATGCTCTGTCTCAAATCAGTCTGATAAAATCAGATTCTTGTAGGAAATCTGGTTGCTGATTTCTTTAGAGCATGATGAGCATGGAAATGCTTCCTCAGATCTTCTTTGCAACCACGTGGGCAGGTCCACAAGTGGTGGGTCTTGGGTTTTGTTTCAGCTGATGTTGCTAAAACTTCGTTTCTGGTGAGTTTTAACTTAATGAAGGAAAAAGTCCCTTTGGGTTTGAAGGGAGTTTCTGCAAATTTGGACTTTCTTGTGGATTTAATTCAGTTGGTAACGGGGGGGCTGCTTTCAGCTGCGCTGATTAAAAGGATGCTAATTGCAAATACCCTTCCTATAGTCAGTCCCTTGAAAAATCTGCTGAAAAGTGAGCAACTGCTTTGTATAATGATGCTTAAAAATATATTGCAGGGGAAATAATTTAGCATGAAGGTATTTTTAATATGCAATTTCCAACCGTGTGGAAAAAAAAGGGATCTCTTAGAAAAGGAATTTCTGGCTTGATGCATATTTATTTTTTTGTAGGTGTATATTGAGTATCTCACAGCTTTTAAAGCTGAATTGAAAATGAAATGATTAGCAGGCCCTCACAATGTTTTATATGAAGCACAGTTTCCCCAGAGAGACCTCCTTTGGCCCCAGGCCTCTAAGCTGCTGACCCCTTTGAGGCTCTGCTGCTGATCCCTCCAAAAATACATCAAGGAACGGGTCCAAACTGGAGAAAGCTCATCCCACACAACTGGACCCTCCTGCAGCTCATGTTAGTCCTGTTGGGGCAGTCTTGCTTTTTGAGATCTCTTAAAGCCTTCAGTTCTCCAGGGATTGAACACCATTAACCCATTTCTCTGCTGCTTTGCACCCACTTGAGGGATTTCAAAGCCGGACAGATGTGGTGCTGAGGGACATGGGTCAGTGGTGGGTTTGTCAGTGTTGGGTTGATGGTTGGATTCAATGATCTTAAAGGTCCCTTTCAACTTAAGCAATGACTCGATCACCTGACACCACACCTCAATCCTGCTCCTTTTCTCCGTCGTTGTCCCTGCAAGACCTTTTATCCTTCAGTCTGGGCCCTTGTATCCACAGTCTCACATCATCCCAGGGACCTCCAGCAGAATCCAGGAGCCAACTCAGTGCCTTTTTGCAATGTGTGAACCCACAAAGAGTTTGGAGAGATGAGGAGATATTTTAGTTGGCCCTTAGCATTTTATATTACTGAGGCTTTAGAATAATTTAAAGATATATTCTTTGCATACAGCTTTAAAAATAACCATATCCAGTACAATATATACTGCTTATACTTGCCCTGCTTGGAAGTAGACCAGGGCTTTGAGGATGACAGAAGGTCTCCAGTGTGTTGAGATGGAGTGGGAGGCAGAATTCCAGACAGAGGAGGATTTCAGGAGACCTAAGGAGAGAGTAGCACCATTGCCTGCTGAACCTTTGGAGAAGGACCGTGTGCGGTGCTGGTAATGTTGATATCAAAAAAAACATGCCAGGATAAATACATACTTGTTGCATTTCAGCTATTTTTTTAAAAAATTTAGAGACAACCTCAGCTGATCCTTCATTTCTCAACTTTTCCCATTAACATACATACGTAGAAGTGTTCAAGACCAGGCTGGATGGGGCTTTGAGCAACCTGGTCTGGTGGGAGGTGTCCCTGCCCAGGGCAGGGGGGTTGGAACTTGATGATCTTTAAGGTCCCTTCCAACCCAAACCATTCTATGATTCTAAGACAAAGCAGAAACCTGCCATGAGTTTTGGCTCCTTCGTGTTGGCTTCCACAGCCCCTGCTGAAGAATATACAGAATTATCCAAGTATACATCAAAACTAATGTAGACATGGTAATACATTTCTTAAATGCATCAACATTACACAAGCACGTGAAGCTCTGGACTTCTTTTCAAGGAGAAGTCAAGATGGAGTGAGGGTGACCTTATCCTTGCTCAGCACCCTCCAGCATGGCTTCATCATGATGTCCTTGGTGCTCCAGAGTAGAAGGATGGGTTTACAGTGCTCCTCGGCTTACAGAGACCACAGTCCATCATCCAAATCCATGGTTTGGGGTGGTCCTCCCCAAGATGGAGGTGTGGGCAGGGACACATGTAAAAGCAATCGTGCTTCAGACATCTCGTAGGAAGGAGACCTTTCCCACATGAAGTAGCATAGGAAAAAAATCACAATTATGCAGATACCTTCTGATTTTTCCCATGTTTAAGTGTTTCAAATTATCTCTTAGGAAGTATATTTTGGTGTGATGAATTAATGGCACTTTTCTGCTGTTGGCTTTTTTGGTAACAGTTCTAATACCATCTGAGAGGTTCCTCTGGGTGGCTCTTTCCTTTATCGATGCTCCTCATTTCAAACCCTCAGGTTCTGCTGATAAAACTGAAGCGTGCTGCTATTTTGAGTAAACCATAACTAGTCATCTTCCTTTTTCTTTTTGTAAGCTAATTTATCGCCAAGAACAGCCTTGGTGTGTCACCAACTTGGTGTTTTCCAAGTGACCTGGAATAGGGACTTGTTTGTGTTTAAAAGGAGCAAATTAAGAGTGTTTCATAAGGATGCTCTGTCTCAAATCAGTCTGATAAAATCAGATTCTTGTAGGAAATCTGGTTGCTGATTTCTTTAGAGCATGATGAGCATGGAAATGCTTCCTCAGATCTTCTTTGCAACCACGTGGGCAGGTCCACGGGTGGTGGGTCTTGGGTTTTGTTTCAGCTGATGTTGCTAAAACTTCATCGTTTCTGGTGAGTTTTAACTTAATGAAGGAAAAAGTCCCTTTGGGTTTGAAGGGAGTTTCTGCAAATTTGGACTTTCTTGTGGATTTAATTCAGTTGGTAACGGGGGGGCTGCTTTCAGCTGCGCTGATTAAAAGGATGCTAATTGCAAATACCCTTCCTATAGTCAGTCCCTTGAAAAATCTGCTGAAAAGTGAGCAACTGCTTTGTATAATGATGCTTAAAAATATATTGCAGGGGAAATAATTTAGCATGAAGGTATTTTTAATATGCAATTTCCAACCGTGTGGAAAAAAAAGGGATCTCTTAGAAAAGGAATTTCTGGCTTGATGCATATTTATTTTTTTGTAGGTGTATATTGAGTATCTCACAGCTTTTAAAGCTGAATTGAAAATGAAATGATTAGCAGGCCCTCACAATGTTTTATATGAAGCACAGTTTCCCCAGAGAGACCTCCTTTGGCCCCAGGCCTCTAAGCTGCTGACCCCTTTGAGGCTCTGCTGCTGATCCCTCCAAAAATACATCAAGGAACGGGTCCAAACTGGAGAAAGCTCATCCCACACAACTGGACCCTCCTGCAGCTCATGTTAGTCCTGTTGGGGCAGTCTTGCTTTTTGAGATCTCTTAAAGCCTTCAGTTCTCCAGGGATTGAACACCATTAACCCATTTCTCTGCTGCTTTGCACCCACTTGAGGGATTTCAAAGCCGGACAGATGTGGTGCTGAGGGACATGGGTCAGTGGTGGGTTTGTCAGTGTTGGGTTGATGGTTGGATTCAATGATCTTAAAGGTCCCTTTCAACTTAAGCAATGACTCGATCACCTGACACCACACCTCAATCCTGCTCCTTTTCTCCGTCGTTGTCCCTGCAAGACCTTTTATCCTTCAGTCTGGGCCCTTGTATCCACAGTCTCACATCATCCCAGGGACCTCCAGCAGAATCCAGGAGCCAACTCAGTGCCTTTTTGCAATGTGTGAACCCACAAAGAGTTTGGAGAGATGAGGAGATATTTTAGTTGGCCCTTAGCATTTTATATTACTGAGGCTTTAGAATAATTTAAAGATATATTCTTTGCATACAGCTTTAAAAATAACCATATCCAGTACAATATATACTGCTTATACTTGCCCTGCTTGGAAGTAGACCAGGGCTTTGAGGATGACAGAAGGTCTCCAGTGTGTTGAGATGGAGTGGGAGGCAGAATTCCAGACAGAGGAGGATTTCAGGAGACCTAAGGAGAGAGTAGCACCATTGCCTGCTGAACCTTTGGAGAAGGACCGTGTGCGGTGCTGGTAATGTTGATATCAAAAAAAACATGCCAGGATAAATACATACTTGTTGCATTTCAGCTATTTTTTTAAAAAATTTAGAGACAACCTCAGCTGATCCTTCATTTCTCAACTTTTCCCATTAACATACATACGTAGAAGTGTTCAAGACCAGGCTGGATGGGGCTTTGAGCAACCTGGTCTGGTGGGAGGTGTCCCTGCCCAGGGCAGGGGGGTTGGAACTTGATGATCTTTAAGGTCCCTTCCAACCCAAACCATTCTATGATTCTAAGACAAAGCAGAAACCTGCCATGAGTTTTGGCTCCTTCGTGTTGGCTTCCACAGCCCCTGCTGAAGAATATACAGAATTATCCAAGTATACATCAAAACTAATGTAGACATGGTAATACATTTCTTAAATGCATCAACATTACACAAGCACGTGAAGCTCTGGACTTCTTTTCAAGGAGAAGTCAAGATGGAGCGAGGGTGACCTTATCCTTGCTCAGCACCCTCCAGCATGGCTTCATCATGATGTCCTTGGTGCTCCAGAGTAGAAGGATGGGTTTACAGTGCTCCTCGGCTTACAGAGACCACAGTCCATCATCCAAATCCATGGTTTGGGGTGGTCCTCCCCAAGATGGAGGTGTGGGCAGGGACACATGTAAAAGCAATCGTGCTTCAGACATCTCGTAGGAAGGAGACCTTTCCCACATGAAGTAGCATAGGAAAAAAATCACAATTATGCAGATACCTTCTGATTTTTCCCATGTTTAAGTGTTTCAAATTATCTCTTAGGAAGTATATTTTGGTGTGATGAATTAATGGCAGTTTTCTGCTGTTGGTTTTTTTGGTAACAGTTTTGATACCATCTGAGAGGTTCCTCTGGGTGGCTCTTTCCTTTATCGATGCTCCTCATTTCAAACCCTCAGGTTCTGCTGATAAAACTGAAGCGTGCTGCTATTTTGAGTAAACCATAACTAGTCATCTTCCTTTTTCTTTTTGTAAGCTAATTTATCTCCTCAGCAGCTCATGGTACAGGAGGAGGCTGATGTGAACCATCTGATTTTTATTTTGCTCGACATCATGCCTTTCGCTCCTCTGACTTCTGAGGTGTTTTTTTTATTCCCTTCCCTTTTCCATCTCAGTCCATTACTATAATTTGCTATTCCTGGAGGGAACTGGTGATATTTTTTTTTTTCATTTCCCAGACATGCTGGTGGACGTGTTATTTTTAAGGCAGCCTCACTACCTGCGGCACGATGACTCATTACGGATTTGCAAAGTCCCCTACATTTTTTCACCCAGAAATCGACTTCTGGATTTAATTCTTGAGAGGATAGGCAGGAGCGCGGCATAAAATCCCTAAATCCTTTAAGGATGTTAAAGTCACAAAAGCTTTCCTAAACACAGCACAACCATCTGCCCTTCTAAAATTAGGGGGCATAGGAAAAAGTCCCTTTGGGTTTGAAGGGAGTTTCTGCAAATTTGGACTTTCTTGTGGATTTAATTCAGTTGGTAACGGGGGGGCTGCTTTCAGCTGCGCTGATTAAAAGGATGCTAATTGCAAATACCCTTCCTATAGTCAGTCCCTTGAAAAATCTGCTGAAAAGTGAGCAACTGCTTTGTATAATGATGCTTAAAAATATATTGCAGGGGAAATAATTTAGCATGAAGGTATTTTTAATATGCAATTTCCAACCGTGTGGAAAAAAAAGGGATCTCTTAGAAAAGGAATTTCTGGCTTGATGCATATTTATTTTTTTGTAGGTGTATATTGAGTATCTCACAGCTTTTAAAGCTGAATTGAAAATGAAATGATTAGCAGGCCCTCACAATGTTTTATATGAAGCACAGTTTCCCCAGAGAGACCTCCTTTGGCCCCAGGCCTCTAAGCTGCTGACCCCTTTGAGGCTCTGCTGCTGATCCCTCCAAAAATACATCAAGGAACGGGTCCAAACTGGAGAAAGCTCATCCCACACAACTGGACCCTCCTGCAGCTCATGTTAGTCCTGTTGGGGCAGTCTTGCTTTTTGAGATCTCTTAAAGCCTTCAGTTCTCCAGGGATTGAACACCATTAACCCATTTCTCTGCTGCTTTGCACCCACTTGAGGGATTTCAAAGCCGGACAGATGTGGTGCTGAGGGACATGGGTCAGTGGTGGGTTTGTCAGTGTTGGGTTGATGGTTGGATTCAATGATCTTAAAGGTCCCTTTCAACTTAAGCAATGATTTGGTGACCTGACACCACACCTCAATCCTGCTCCTCTGCTCCTTCGTTGTCCCTGCAAGACCTTTTATCCTTCAGTCTGGGCCCTTGTATCCACAGTCTCACATCATTCCAGGGACCTCCAGCAGAATCCAGGAGCCAGCTCAGTGCCTTTTTGCAATGTGTGAACCCACAAAGAGTTTGGAGAGATGAGGAAATATTTCAGTTGGGCCTTAGCATTTTATATCACTGAGGCTTTAGAATTAATTTAAAGATATATTCTTTGCATACAGCTTTAAAAATAATCATATCTGGTACAATATATACTGCTTATACTTGCCCTGCTTGGAAGTACACCAGGGCTTTGCGGATGATGGGAGGTCTCCAGTGTGTTGAGATAGTGGGAGGCAGAATTCCAGACAGAGGAGGATTTCAGGAGATCTAAGGAGAGAGCAGCACCATTGCCTGCTGAACCTTTGGTGAAGGACTGTGTGGTGCTGGTCATGTTGATATCAAAAAAACCACGCCAGGATAAATACATACTTGTTGCATTTCAGCTATTTTAAAAAATTTAGAGACAACCTCAGCTGATCCTTCATTTCTCAACTTTTCCCATTAACATACATATGTAGAAGTGTTCAAGGCCAGGCTGGATGGGACTTCAAGCAACCTGGTCTGGTGGGAGGTGTCCCTGCCCAGGGCAGGGGGGTTGGAACTGGATGATCTTTAAGGTCCCTTCCAACCCAAACCATTCTATGATTCTAAGACAAAGCAGAAACCTGCCATGAGTTTTGACTCCTTTGTGTTAGCTTCCACAGCCCCTGCTGAAGAACATACAGAATTATCCAAGTATACATCAAAACTAATGTAGACATGGTAATACATTTCTTAAATGCATCAACATTACACAAGCACGTGAAGCTCTGGACTTCTTTTCAAGGAGAAGTCAAGATGGAGTGAGGGTGACCTTATCCTTGCTCAGCACCCTCCAGCATGGCTTCATCATGATGTCCTTGGTGCTCCAGAGTAGAAGGATGGGTTTACAGTGCTCCTCGGCTTACAGAGACCACAGTCCATCATCCAAATCCATGGTTTGGGGTGGTCCTCCCCAAGATGGAGGTGTGGGCAGGGACACATGTAAAAGCAATCGTGCTTCAGACATCTCGTAGGAAGGAGACCTTTCCCACATGAAGTAGCATAGGAAAAAAATCACAATTATGCAGATACCTTCTGATTTTTCCCATGTTTAAGTGTTTCAAATTATCTCTTAGGAAGTATATTTTGGTGTGATGAATTAATGGCACTTTTCTGCTGTTGGCTTTTTTGGTAACAGTTCTAATACCATCTGAGAGGTTCCTCTGGGTGGCTCTTTCCTTTATCGATGCTCCTCATTTCAAACCCTCAGGTTCTGCTGATAAAACTGAAGCGTGCTGCTATTTTGAGTAAACCATAACTAGTCATCTTCCTTTTTCTTTTTGTAAGCTAATTTATCTCCTCAGCAGCTCATGGTACAGGAGGAGGCTGATGTGAACCATCTGATTTTTATTTTGCTCGACATCATGCCTTTCGCTCCTCTGACTTCTGAGGTGTTTTTTTTATTCCCTTCCCTTTTCCATCTCAGTCCATTACTATAATTTGCTATTCCTGGAGGGAACTGGTGATATTTTTTTTTTTCATTTCCCAGACATGCTGGTGGACGTGTTATTTTTAAGGCAGCCTCACTACCTGCGGCACGATGACTCATTACGGATTTGCAAAGTCCCCTACATTTTTTCACCCAGAAATCGACTTCTGGATTTAATTCTTGAGAGGATAGGCAGGAGCGCGGCATAAAATCCCTAAATCCTTTAAGGATGTTAAAGTCACAAAAGCTTTCCTAAACACAGCACAACCATCTGCCCTTCTAAAATTAGGGGGCACAGAGTAACCCAAGGCCCTTGTCTTTGTATTGAGAGGGGATGGTGGGGGGTTGACTACAGAAAACCTTGAGTTTGGGTTTGTAGGGGAAAAGCGATGCCTTAGGCAGGATGATTTAACGGGGGAACACAGCAATGTTCCTTATTATGGTTTTATACTTTTTTCCAAAAATCTAAGTCTGCAGGTTTGACTATTTCATTCGTTCTGGTATTTCTCCTCTGGTAGAGCTCTGTTTGCTCAGCAGCGGGTGGTTGGAGGAAACCAAGAGGAAGACTGGCTGCTCTGGGATGTTGGCATGGATGTGTTGGGGAGTGGTGTCAGGATGCTTTTCTGATTTCCTCCTGTCTGCAGAGCTGTGTCCATGGTGCCTTGTGTTCCTGAGCCATCACACAATGATTTGGGTTGGAAGGGATCATCCAGTTCCAACCCCCATGCCGTGGGCAGGGACACCTCCCACTAGGAGGGGTTTTTTTATTGCTTATTTCTTATTTTTTTTGTCAGAGTTAGGTTGATGGTTGGACTAGATGATCTTTAAGGTCCCTTCCAACCCAGACAATTCTATGATTCTCTGATTCTAGACCAGTTTGCTCAAAGCTCTGTCCAACCTGGCCTTGAACCCCTCCAGGGATGGGGCATCTACAGCTTCTTTTGGCAACCTGTTCCATCACTAAGGGGGGACTTCAATCCCAAAGAACTGCATTTCAGCTTTAAATCTGTAAAACCCTATTTGGAAGTGGGAATGGGATACTTTTATTAGCTATGGTGTGCTGGATCCATACACGCTGCCTTATGGAACATGAAAATACCATCTTCAGTGAGCTTTCAGTCTAACTCAAGACATGTGCTAGAGGGAGAAATTAGAATCATAGAATCATAGAATGGTTAGGGTTGGAAGGGACCCTAAAGATCATCGAGTTCCAACCCCCCTGCCATGGGCAGGGACACCTCCCACCAGAGCAGGTTGCTCAAGGCCCCCTCCAGCCTGGCCTTGAACCCCTCCAGGGATGGGGCAGCCACAGCTTCTCAGGGCAACCTGGGCCAGGCTCTCACCACCCTCACACCAAACAAGTTCTTCCCCACATCTCAGCTCCATCTCCCCTCTTTCAGGGTCAAACCCTTCCCCCTCCTCCTAGGGCTCCCCTCCCTCATCAAGAGTCCCTCCCCAGCTCTTCTATAGGCACCCTTCAGGTATTGAAAGGCCGCTATAAGGTCTCCCCGGAGCCTTCTCTTCTCCAGGCTGAACAATCCCAGCTCCCTCAGCCTGTTAAATATCTAAAGGGGGCCTACAGGAAAGATGGGGAGGGACTCTTGATGAGGGAGGGGAGCCCTAGGAGGAGGGGGAAGGGTTTGACCCTGAAAGAGGGGAGATGGAGCTGAGATGTGGGGAAGAACTTGTTTGGGGTGAGGGTGGTGAGAGCCTGGCCCAGGTTGCCCTGAGAAGCTGTGGCTGCCCCATCCCTGGAGGGGTTCAAGGGCAGGTTGGAGGGGGCTTGGAGCAACCTGGTGTGGTGGGAGGTGTCCCTACCCATGATAGTGGGGTTGGAACTGGATGATCTTTAAGGTCCCTTCCAATCCAAACCATTCCATGATTCTGTATTTGCATAAAATACGGCACCTGGGTAATATCACACAAGTCTCAGGATTTTTTTAAACAAGCCTGACTGCTTCCCCCTGTCAAAACCAAGCAGAAGAGGAGCTGCCACAAATTTATCACATCTGCTTGAGCAACCAGGAGAATGCACCTCAACCATAAAATGTAATCTACTTAATTAGCTGTAATTGCTTTGCTGAGTTGGACTATGATAGAAATCATTGTTTTATGGCAAGCAAATGAAAATTGTACTGTGCTAATCCATCCCTGGGCTGTCACCCCTCCGCTGTGGTTTTTAATACGTCTGTAGCTTCTTCTGGGCAGAAGTCTGTCTGTAAGGAGTGAAATATTTACAAGATGGGGTGGTGGTGGGGGGGGGGTTATTTGCTTTTTCGTATTTTTTTTTCCTTCTAAAGCTTTCTGAAGAGAGGCTCTAGCAGAACAGCTGGTGTAAAAACATAGCTCTAATTAAAACATTTCCTGAAATGAGTTTTTTCTTTTTTTAGGAGATGGATTATAGGGCAAGAACGTGGTTGATATACACTTATTTAGGAAGTAACAGCATTGAAAAATTCAGTTTATGAACCAGAAGTAGTAGACGCTCCATAAACCTGTGATTTCAGTGCTGGTGCTCTTCCTCCCTGGCTTTCGGTGAGTTGGGCAGGAGCTGCATCTGCTGGTGGCTTTCTCCAGGTGTGGTGGCCATGGGACCTCATCCTGGCTGTTGGCTGGAAGATGAATAGTAAAGACCTTGGGATGAGGGGTCTTTGCAGGATCCCTGTATTTCTCCTCTCTTTCCAAGAGAACCTTTGTGCTTTCGAGTTGGTAAAATTAGATTTTATTTTCATTAGAGCCTTTTTTTTTTTAAACACGGAGTGTGGAGTTTTGCCAGTTCAAATATTATGTATTCTCAGCTTCCCCCAAGCACAATTTGAATCTAATCTCCTGGCCCAAACACATGCAAGGGACCCATTAAGCCTTTTAACACCCAAAACCTGGTTTTGTTAATACTCTGTGTGTGCTCCATCTGCTGCTGTGTTTGTCTAAAGCTAATGTATTTGAGAGCAATTCACTTCGCTGGGCTAAGTCCAAAATGTCCAAAATACCATATGGACATTTTAAAGTTAATTAGCATTTTAAAATTCAGTATCTAAGTGAAGGATGTTGTGATCCCTAAACCCGAGTTTAACTCAAGCTTGGCTTATTCTTGCAACCCGAAATATCTTAGCATGTTGAATTTTTATCTTTGCTAACCCTGACGAAAGAAAATCGCTGAGTTTATCCCTGAAACCTGGCCCTTTTGGGTGATAATTTGATTCTGTGACACCGTTGTGATCATCCTGGAGTTGCCTATTACTAGAATTAGCTGAAATAGGAAATTCAGTGTCCCCAGAGATCTTCTTTGAGGCTGTGAGTCAAGACTGGCTCCGGTGAAATCAGGAGGATGCTGCCAGCATCAGAGGAGAATATGGAGTGTGAAAAGCAGAGACAGGAAGCTTGTGCCTGTAGGAGAGACTTAATTACTGGGCATAATTGTTGTGTTAATCCTTGATTGTGCTCTGGGGATGCCCAGGGCACACCAAACCAACGGCTCTGGGACCTTGGCATTGGCAGGATACGGGGAATACCATTTTTGAGATAGGTCCAGCGCTGGCAAATGAAATTCAAGCATCTTGAATAAGAAAATCTGAAAGTAATGCGAGGTCAGCAAGGATCTTTCTGCTGTTGCTTCTCTTCCAAGCAAATGCCTTGCTGTTTGTCCTGTAAAATCATATTTTCTGAAAAAGCAATGTTTTACTCTTCCAATAGACGTGATACCAGGCCCACGAGGTCTGTAGCATCAAACTCTCTCGTGCAGAAAATGGTGACTTGTCCCAGAAACCATTCAAACTGCATCTCTATGACACTTGGAGTGATGAGGGATGAAGTGGGAGGATTGTCTTGTGCCAAAAACAGGGTCATCCATGGCAGAGGGGTGGGAACTTGATGGTCTTTAAGGTCCCTTCCAACTATAACCGTTCTATGATTCTAGGTGGGAGTGTTGATGTGCTTGAGGGTAGGAAGCCTCTACAGAGAGACCTGGACGGGTTGGATCAATGGGCCAAGGCCAATGGGATGAGGTTCAACAAGGCCAAGTGCCAGGTCCTGCATTTCAGTCACACCAACCCCAGGCAACGCTACAGGCTGGGGGCAGAGTGGCTGGAGCTGCCTGGTGGAAAAGGACCTGGGGGTGTTGGTCAACTGTGGGCTGAACATGAGCCAGCAGTGTGCCCAGGTGGCCAAGAAGGCCACCAGCATCCTGGCCTGTGTCAGGAACATTGTGGTGAGGAGGACTCGTGAGGTGACAGTCCCCCTGGACTGGGCAGTGGTGAGGCCCCACCTTGAGGGCTGTGTCCAGTTTTGCGTCCCTCACCACAAAAAAAGACCTTGAGCTGCTGGAGCATGTCCAGAGAAGGGCAATGGAGCTGGTGAGGGGTCTGGAGCACAAGTCTGGTGAGGAGCGGCTGAAGGAGCTGGGAGTGTTGAGCCTGGAGAGAAGGAGGCTGAGGGGAGACCTTCTGGCTCTCTCCAATTCCCTGAAAGGAGGGTGTAGCCGGGGGGGGTCGGTCTCTTCTCCCAAGGAACAGGCCGTGGGATGAGGAAATGGCCTCAAGTTGCCCCAGGGGAGGTTTAGGATGGATATTGGGAAAAATGTCTTCCCCAAAAGGGTCATTAAGCCTGGGCAGAGGCTGCCCACGGCGGTGGTTGAGGCACCATCCCTGGAAGTGTTTAAAAGACGGGTTGACATAGAGCTTAGTGACATGGTTTAGTGATGGGTTTTATCAGAGTTAGGTTGATGGTTGGACTCGATGATCCTAAAGGTCCCTTCCAGCCTGGACAATTCTATGATTCTGTGATAGATACGAAACAGGAGTGAATTCCCAATTCCAAACTAAAAAGGCCTCAGATGTGCACTGAAGCTGCTTCCCTTTCCAAAGCTGGAAGGATAAAGGTCTTGCACACACCGCACTGCCTGTCGCGGAGTAGAAGTTACATGTGGAGCAAAACGCAGAGGCTTGAAAGGATTTCTTTTTTTTTTTCCCTCCTGCCTTGGGAGAACAGAGCTGAAAAGGCTGAATTGCAAATTAGCCAGATGAACAAGTGCATTTTGGAAATCACAAAGGGCTGTTTTCTGAGCAGTTACTGTAAAGACCCTGCCGTAACCTATAACCTGAGGGCACGGGGAGCGAGGGATTGCTCTCCTCCCTGCCTGCATCGACATTAAAACTCCTCCAGAAAGAGTCTACCAGAAATCATCCCTCCAAGACCCATCCAGAGTTGCCATAGAAACTCTGCCAGAGCAGAAGGGGACCGGGAGAGCCCACTCCCAAAAAGCATGAGGCTCTCCTCACCCTCCACGAGGGCTCAGTGAGAGGGAATTCAGGATTGAAAAGCATTTGAGGTTCTGTAGCATCATGCACGGAACCAGAAGGAGTTGTTGGTGTTCATGGGTTGGGTTCCTGGGTTGCCAGAGGAGAAGGGATGTCTCTGAGGCCAGAAGGATGCTTCGTCTCCTACTTGGTTAGGGAAGGATCTCTTGGAGGATCCAATGCTTAAAATTCACCACGGTGAAGCCATCTCTGAGTCAGAGTTGCACCAGGCAACCTTCTCTTGGAGGTGGAAAAACCAGTACCAGAAACATCCAGGGAGACTTGGACAGGCTGGAGGGCTGGGCAAGGAAGAACCTCATGAGGTTCAAAGGGAAAAGTGTAGGGTCCTTCACCTGGGGAAGAAAAATGTCAGGCACCAGTACAGGTTAGGGGTGGACCTGTTGGAAGCAACTTCTGAAGAGAAAGATCTAGGGGTCCTGGTGGACAACATAATGACAATGAGCAAGCAGTGTGCTCTTGTGGCCAGGAAGGCCAATGGTATCTTGGGCTGCATAGGGAAGAGTGTGGCCAGCAGGTCAAGGGAGGTCATTATCCCCCTCTACTCTGCACTGGTGAGGCCACAACTGGAATCCTGCCTCCAGTTCTGGGCTCCCCAGTTCAAGAGGGACAGGGAACTACTGGAAAGAGTCCAGCAAAGGGCAACAAAGATGATTCAAGGATTGGAGCATCTCCCTTATGAAGAAAGACTGAGAGAGCTGGGACTCTTTAGTCTGGAGAAGAGAAGGCTGAGGGGAGACCTTATCAATGGTGACAAGTATCTCAAGGGTGGGTTGAAGGAGGAGGGAGCCAGACTCTTTTCAGTGGTTCCCAGTGAGAGGACGAGGGGCAACGGGCACAAGTTGGAACATAAGGGGTTCCACTCAAATATGAGGAGAAACTTCTTCACGGTGAGGGTGACAGAGCCCTGGAACAGGCTGCCCAGGGAGGGTGTGGAGTCCCCTTCTTTGGAGATCTTCAAGCCCCACCTGGATGCTCCTGAGTAACATGCTCTGACAAGCTCTGGGTGGTCCTGCTTTAGCAGGGGAGTTGGACTAGATGATCTCTATGGTCCCTTCCAACTCTAAAAATTCTGTGAAATTCAGTGAAACATGATGTTCTCATCTTCTTTCTCTTCACGTACGTCTCCCCTCATCTCAGTTCACTGTAGCTTGGTTTTTTTTTCCTTCCAACCCCTGCGCTTCACTGCAGATTTCAGTTCAGACACAGAAATGCATATTCAGTGTTGAGAATGTATGTAATTATTCCATTAAAGATACATGAATCGAGCAAGGCTCCAGCTCGCTTTCCCCGAACCGCATCACGTCTACAAGGCGGTGAGAGCAGAAGGTGGCTTCTGCTGGTGAAATAAGCAGATTTGATTCAGAGTACACATGGGAAGGCAGAGTTTTTCTGAAAAAAAAGGCAACCCTGTCACTTTTCTGACTGTACCCTCCCTTTAGTTTGTCATTCTGGATCAGTTGAGCTGCCATCTCGGAAGCCCTGCTGGGGCATCTCCTCACCTGCCGTGCCCCCGCGCTGACCTTCCAAATGTTATAACAGCTCCAGACAATGCTTTCTACAATATTCAAGAAAAGACAGAGGAAGAAACCTCTGGACAGGATGAAAAAATGAGCTGTGATTGATTCTGTGTTTGTGTTATTCCTCTCGTAGGTGATTCAGAAGAGGAAAGGTTTACAAGCAGGGCTAGGAAAGCGATACCATCATCAGTCACTGATAGGTTAATCTTCATTAAGCTGATGAGGCCCTTCCTGAAGGCCAGCTGTGACTTCAGGAAGAGTTGTCCTTTGAACAAATTGCTGGGGTCCGAGCAATATCTCCCAGTGTTTGTGCTCAAATCTGCTTATTGGTAAAGAATAACCACCTCAGTTCAGCTTGCTCTCCAGCCATGGACCTTTTCTTGGTATGTTTGCCTCTTGATCTCCCTCAGGACCATCCTGTGCAAGGGGGTGCTTGATTCCATGATGGTGTGGTGCAGTTCCCACTGTTCTGGTGGCACAGTCTGTCCTCTTGCTTATGTCCAGAGCCCATCATAGAATTGCCCAGGCCGGAAGGGACCTCCAAAGGTCATCTAGTCCCACCTCCCTGCAGTCAGCAGGGACACCCCCAACTAGACCAGGTTGCCCAGGGCCTCATTGAGCCTCTCCTTGAATATCTCCAGGGAAGGGGCCTCAACCACCTCCCTGGGCAACCTGTTCCAGTGCTCCACCACCCTCACAGTGAAGAACCCTCTCCTAATCTCCAGTCTAAATCTGTTCCCCTCCAGCTTGAAGCCATTGCCCCTCGTCCTGTCACTCCAGGCCTTTCTAAACAGGTTCTCCCCAGCCTTCCTGTAGGCTCCCTTCAGGTACTGGAAGGCTGCTATTAGGTCTCCCCGGAGCCTCCTCTTCTCCAGGCTGAACAACCCCAGCTCCCTCAGCCTGTCCTCGTAGCAGAGGTGCTCCATCCCCCTGATCATCCTTGTGGCCCTCCTCTGGACCCTCTCCATCAGGTCCATGTCCTTCTTATATTGAGGGCTCCATTGTGGCTAAAGCTCTGCAGGGGATACATCAACATTTACTTCTGAAACTCATTTTTCCTGCACTACCTGGTCTTCTACACAAGGAACAAAATGGTGTTGAGTTCTCTTGAGAAAGAGCTGCAGATGGATTTCTGTGCCTGAAAAAGTTTCCTTTTTTTTTTTTGTAATTATGTCGACTTCTCTAATGAAAGATCTGTCCTCTCCCGGCAACCCTGTCCTCATTAGTCTTTTCTGCTTGGCTTTGGACAGGCTGATTAGTGGTTACCCAGCACTGATGTGGTCATCTGGCTTTAGCCACAGACCAATGGCGAGCTGGATTTCACCACGACTGGGATTCCTTTGAGGAAGGATGAAAATCATTATTCATCAGGGCTTATCTTGGGGAGAATAGGAGGAATACCACTTGGTCTGCTTCAAGTTCTACCAGTCTTTTGCTATCGTAACTCATTTTAATCCTTCCAGCTAAATATTTCCCTGGGGAACATTATCAGATAAGGTGGAGCCACAGTTCAGTGTTTAAGAAAAACTGTATTGGCTGCTTTATCTGGAGCTTATGCTTTCTTTGGAGCAACAAAACAATTTTATTTTATCATTAGAGGCTGTTCGTATCTTGCTTTGGATTAGTCAAATACAGAATGAAGTAAATAATTGCAGGGAGGGTGAAATGGTTTTCTAGAACTCCTTTCCCACAGAGACCTGTCTCAACATAGTAAAGGGACATGACACGTGTCTCTTGCCCAGAAGTTATATTGATTGACACTCTGTCAGGCTCTGTCACTCTGGTTTATTTATAGTATGTGCCTTAAATAATCAAACTATCTCACTAATAATTTTGGACAGTTGCTCCTAGTTTTCAAGATGAGTTTTGCTCATGCAAACGCGTCCTCAACCCAGACACCTGCAGCAACGCCTGGGAGGTTTCTTTGAGATGTAGGTGGGAAGTCAAACTGAGATGGAACTGAAAGAAATGGGAATCATCTTTTTTGGCCAACAGCTTGCAACTATATTGAACCTTAAGAAAAAAAAAGTCCAAAAGCAAGTTACAGAAACAGAGAATGATATGAGGTTGGATGGGACCTCTGGAGATCATCTAGTCCAGCCCCCTGCCAAAGCAGGTCCTCCCAGAGGAGGTTGCACAAGTTTTCTTTGAGAAGACAAATTGAAGTCAACGTGAGCCCAAAATGGTGCTTCTGTCATTTTCTTAATATCTTTTTAGTTTGCTTTGAGAAGAGAAATTGAAGGCAACGTGAGCCCCAAACGGTGCTTCTGTCATTTTCTTAATATCTTTTTTGGCCTTGTCAATCTCTTAATTCCCTGACATGATGAAGACAGCAGCATCAAGCTGACATATTGCATTGTGCCACCACAAGGTCCCATGGAAGAGCTTGGAGCTCTGTGCAAATCCACTGCTTTTCCTGCCTAATTCCCAAGAAACTGGGATTCTCCAGTTACACAGGGCAGCAAGGGCCCAGCAGGCAGGACCCCGTTGTGTCAACGTTGTGACCCTATGAAATGGAGACAAATAGACTGTACCACATGCCCATGCCATCAACTGAAGGTTTGCTCTCCATCACCTTCCATGCCAAACCACCTCTGCCACCCCCATGCCTTTCAATAGTGCTTTCTTATAATTCTGTACAGTATAAAGGAAATGGTTATACAAAGATAATATTTTCTGGCAGATTCATGTGGTTTTGTCATGTTTTTGAGGGGGTTTGGGTTTATACTGAAGGCTGCTGAGGCACAGTTGTCTTATCTGGGATGCCTGTAGAGATCCTGTCTGTGTAGTCTCCAAGCGTTGTGCTTATCGTATAAAATCTGGATGACCCATAAGGAAAACTCCTTCAAAGAGTGTGTGCTTTCACACAAGTGGAATTCACCACCCTTTGGGTCAAGCTGTCATCCCAATGAGGGAGAGGAAGGAGAGGGAAAGAGGTAAAGAAGGTTTCACACTGGAGGACCAGCGCTCTTTCTTCCTCATCTTCTACTCTGCAGGTCCAGAGTTGCCTCCTTTTCTGGGGAGCTGTATAATGGAGCTGGTGAGGGGTCTGGAGCACAAGTTCACACTGGAGGACTCGGCGTTCTTTCTTCCTCATCTTCTGCTCTGCAGGTCCAGAGTTGCCTTCTCTTCTGGGGAGCTGCCTCCCCTTGTATAACGGAGCTGGTGAGGGGTCTGGAGCACAAGTCTGGTGAGGAGCAGCTGAGGGAGCTGGGGGTGTTGAGCCTGGAGAAAAGGAGGCTGAGGGGAGACCTTCTGTCTCAGTCTCTGTTTCAGTCTCTTCTCCCAAGGAACAGGCCATGGGACAAGAAGAAATGGCCTCAAGTTGTGCCAGGGGAGGTTTAGGATGGATATTAGGAAAAATTTCTTTACTGAAAGGGTTGTGAAGCCTTGGCAGAGGCTGCCCAGGGCAGTGATGGAGTCTCCATCCCTGGAGGTGTTTAAAAGCCAGGCAGATGTGGTGCTGAGGGACATGGTTTAGTGGTGGGTTTGTGTCATCTTGGGTTGATGGCTGGACTCGATCTGAAACGTCCCTTCCAATCTGTTTGATTCTCTGATTCCACACCGTTTAGTGGTGGGTTTGTGTTGTGTTGGGTTGATGGTTGGACTCCGTGATCTGAAAGGTCCCTTCCAATCTGTTTGATTCTCTGATTCTATAACATCTTCACAGTCCTGGAAAAGTGGGGCTGGAGTGAAGCTCCACTTCCTCTGGGGGACTCCTGGGGCAGCGAGGCTCCGTTATTCACTTGCTTCACACAAAAATTCAACATGAACCAGCAATGTGTGTTTACAGCCCAGAAAGCCAACCGTGTCCTGGTTGAGAATGCAATATCCAGGTTGAGGGAGGTGATTCTCCCCTTTACTCCCCTCTCATGAGACCCAACCTAGAGTACTGTGGGGTTCCCAGTACAAGTAAGACATGGACCCATTGGAGTGGATTGAGAGGAGGCCACGAGAATGGTCAGAGCTGGAGCCCCTGTGCTATGGAGAATAGTTGAGAGAGTTGGGGCTGTTCAGCCTGGAGAAGAGAAGGCTCCGGGGAGACCTTATTGTAGCCTTTTGATATCTAAATGGGGATGTAAGAAAGATGGAGAGAGAGTTTTTACCAAGGTCTGTAGTGACAGGACAAGGGGCAATGGTTTTCAACTGAAGGAGGATGGACATAAATTTAGATTTAGTTTAGATTGGCCATAGGAGAAATTTTTTTATGAGGGTGGTGAGAGCCTGGCCCAGGTTGCCCAGAGAAGCTGTGGTTGCCCCATCCCTGGAGTGGTTCAACGCCAGGTTGGACATGGCTTTGAGCAACCTAGTCTAGTGGAAGATTTCCCTGCCCAGGGCAGTGGGGTTGGACTAGGTGATCTTTGAAGGTCCCTTCCAACCCAAACCATTCTGTGATTGCTGTGAGTGCCTTGGGGAAAGAGACAGCACAAAGCACTTTGTGTTGTTGGGAAGGACGTACCCTGCTCCAGCCCGAGCCCCGTTGCCTTCAGCATAATTCCACCCCCCACCACCGCTTCTCTGCGGGCTGTGGGGGCTTGTCTGTCTGTCTGCAGCTCATCATGATGTCTCTTATCAGCACAAATGCACAAGGGCAATCCTTAAGCATCAAATACAATAAACAGCCCCATTTGAAGTCCTTTAATTTTACTAGGACCCCTCTCAACAGCAGCGAGGGTGAGAATGGGTTTTCCAGCTCTGCCATAACGTGTCCAGTGTGAGTGCCTTGGGGAAAGAGACAGCACAAAGCACTTTGTGTTGTTGGGAAGGACGTACCCTGCTCCAGCCCGAGCCCCGTTGCCTTCAGCATAATTCCACCCCCCACCACCGCTTCTCTGCGGGCTGTGGGGGCTTGTCTGTCTGTCTGCAGCTCATCATGATGTCTCTCATCAGCACAAATGCACAAGGGCAATCCTTGAGCATCAGATACAATAAATAGCCCCATTTAAAGTCCTTTAATTTTACTAGGACCCGTCTCAACAGCAGCGAGGGTGAGAAAGGGTTTTCCAGCTCTGCCATAACGTGTCCAGTAGAGTCTCACCAGACTGCATGGTCAACTACTGCTGGTCCATATGGACATCAGTGTTTAAAAATGGGAAACATCAGTACCAGCAATCCTGTGGGTACCTGTACAGTCCCCATGAAGATTGTTTTTTCATGGCCATGAGTAATGAGCAAGAAATAAGTTGCTGCTTATATAAAGGCAAGGACCTTTCAGGTGAAAAAAAGAGCCAACTGTGAAAGGTCTCCAGGAGAGCGAGCGGGTTGTCAAATGCTGGAGCAAATCTTTTTTTAAAGCAGTTGCTGTGTCTGGTGAATACATGTTCATTTGACTGCTGTACTCTTGGGCTGATGAGGCTTGAAGCGGTAATAAGGGGGTGGCACTTTTTCATGGGAATGAATGTATTTATTATCCTCAGAGACTTCAGAAATGCTGGATTCTCAACCATCCATTAACTTGCTCTTCAGAACGGTTCCACCCTTGCTTTCAGCTTTCCCTCTATTTTTACATCCATTTAGCATGAGTGGGCTGAAATAGTTGCGCGGCGGCGAGTGAGTGATGGGATATCGGCGGTAACGTGGGACGATCGGTGTAGAATGAAACCTGGTCCAGCCTCAGGGCTCCCTGCAGCATCGAGGTGTGTTTGCAGATCTGGATGCTCACCCTTGGTAAAGCCTGAGGAGAGATTTGGGTAGAGCTTGAGGTGGAAATGTGTGAAATGCTGTGCTCAGCTCAACCATTAAACGGTTCTGCGTAATTAGGGAAAAAAGAAAAGGTTTTGCCATCCATCCTGCTGGAGTTGCCTTTGTCACCTGGCAAACCAGGATTCACTCAGCTTCATAGAATTTAAGATGTTAAGCACAAAACAAAATAAAAATCAGTTTAGGAGGACTTCACCTCTGTCCTCCCGAGTTGGAGACTGGTTCTAGACTTAAACTTGATTTGGGGAGTGTACATTTAGAGCGATAAAAGGAGTTTCGGTGCAATAGATTTGCCCTTTAAAATGCTGAAGGCCAAATTAAGAGAAATCTAATAGATGAGATGTGTCTTGATGTTTTAGTACCAAGTTTGACCTGAGTTTTGACTGAAGGGTGGTAACATCTTAAAACACACTGACAATCCGTGCTGACAATGTAGGATGCTCCAGATAAGATCAAATGATCCTGAGAGCCCTTACTCTTAAAGCCAGTTGTGACAAAGGGTTTCTGGCTGGTAAATCAAGTGCTTGGTCTTGGAAGGGTTGCTCTCTGTTGACCTTGGGGCAGCCCCATGCCCACCAAGGCAGCTGGATCCATAGAACGAGCAGCCTGATAGCATTGGGTCATGGCACGTGTTAACAGGATGGTCATGAAGATCTACAGTGGTGGGGCAGGAAGACATGCTGTGTATCAGATGGGCAACTGTGTTGTATCGGGGCAGCTGCACACCTAATTTAGGTGGGATAAATCATAGAATCATAGAATGGTTCAGGTTGGAAGGGACCTTAAAGATCCTTGAGCTCCAACCCCTTGCCAGGGGCAGGGACACCTCCCACCAGACCAGGTTGCTCCAAGCCCCCTCCAACCTGGCCTTGAACCCCTCCAGGGATGGGGCAGCCACAGCTTCTCGGGGCAACCTGGGCCAGGCTCTCACCACCCTCACACCAAACAAGTTCTTACTCATATCTTGTCTAAATCTCCTCTTTTTCAGGGAGGGTCACCTCCCTCCTTCCTACACACCAAGGAGGACAACTCCCCAAAAGGCAGGAGGAGAAGCAATGCAGAATGAGTTCCCAGATGTCCTTCTCAACTATATTTTCTGTGTCCCCCAATCATCACATAACTAGGCACATTCTTTCTGGTGTCATCCCTACCAGCAGTCAATGTTCAAGAGCGTTGCTGCAAGTCTGGCTGCTGGAGGCTCTGGAGGACCTATGTTGGGAAGCCTACGTGGTGTCTGCTCTCTAATGTCTTAGCTCTGGGGTAGTTCCTCAAGTACTGAATTTGCACGTTCGTGTCGCAGGATGTGAATTAATTCCCAGTCAGTCTAAAGGGAACGGATTTACAGCAGGGTGAAGTTGAAGACATGAAGTTTCTCACATTTCTGTCCTGAGAAGGTACACATAAATATTACTTGTGAAGAGTTTCTGAGGTCTAGGCAATAAAGAATGAGAAATGGTGGATGGGCTTGGAATCATAGAATTGTCGAGGTTGGAAGGGACCTTTCAGATCATCGAGTCCAACCATCAACCCAACACTGACAAACCCACCACTGACCCATGGCCCTCAGCACCACATCTGCCCGGCTTTGAAATCCCTCCAGGGATGGTGACTCCACCACTGCCCTGGGCAGCCTCTTCTGAGGCTTGACAGCCCTTTTGGTGAAGAAATTGTTCCCAGTATCCTAAACCTCCTCTGGGGCAACTTGAGGCTGTTTCCTCTTGTCCTAAAACACAAACATGGTTTAAAATACAACATAAAAGTTTTTTGCTGGTTAAAATACCTTGGTTTCATATGGCTGATGTGACGATGTGATTGTAAAGACAAAATGTTCCTGGACCTGTTGCAGCTTCAAAGCCTCTTGCTCAGGAGAAGCAAACTGGTATAGAGTGTTTTAGGGGTTTAAAAAGGAAAAGGAGTGAAATAGTGCCTTGAATTTATCTGTCTTGGAAGAGTGGATGGACAGATTTGTGTCCAAATGGCTTTTGAGTCCATTGGACATGAGCTCCTGAGATAGTACAGCACGTGTCTGAGCAACAGTGGTTCAACAGAATGAAGTGTGGTTTGGAGAACCTTGTCCTGCACTTAGATAACGACTTTATTATCTGTCCCTGTAAAAATCCTTGTGATAGGGACGCTATGAGGAGCGTATCACTGCTTGAGACTTGGTAGGAAAAAGAACAGAGGAGAATATTTTGTCTTGTAAATTAATTTAGGCTGCTTGTAGCAATTAAAGCCCTAATCAGATAATGGCCAACAGAAACTGTTCTTGAACAATTAAATGGAACATTTTAGAAATCAGTGTTGTAAGGGACAATTCGTTCACCCAGTCACTAGTGGAAGGCTGAAACATGGCCCAAACCTCCTGGGTGCTCTAGCTGAAGAGAAGTAAATTCTTTTTCAAGAGTTTTAAGAGCAACTAAGTCCTGCAGAGGCCCAGCGCTGGTGGATGGTCAGTGCTGCATTGGCTGGTGTGTTATTTAGATGCTCCTGACAATTTTACTTCTGATCTGAAGCTGGAAACTCACCCGTACGTGGTGTGAAATTAGGGATGGATGGATTATTGTTGTGGTGGATGAGAAGTTCAACGTGAGCCAACAAGGTGCACTCACAGCACAGAAAGCCACCTCCATCCTGGGCTCCTTTCAAAAGAGCCAAGATCAGGAGGGCCCCTCTGTTCTGGTGAGACCCCACCTGGAGTATTGCGTCCAGCTCTGGAGTTCCCAACATAAGGAGGACATGGACCTGTTGGAATGACACAAAGGTGATCAGAGGGCTGGAGTATCTCTCCTATGAGGACAGGCTAAGAGAGTTGTAGGGGTTCAGCCTGGAGAAAAGAAGGCTCCGGGGAGACCTTATAAGGCCTTCTAATACATAGAGGGCCTACAGGAGAGATGGGGAGAGACTCTTGATGAGGGAGGGGAGCCATAGGATGAGGGGGAAGGGTTTGACCCTGAAAGAGGGGAGGTGGAGATGAGATGTGGGGAAGACCTTCTTTGGTGAGAGCCTGGCCCAGGTTGCCCTGAGAAGCTGTGGCTGCCCCATCCCTGGAGGGGTTCAAGGGCAGGTTGGAGGGGGCTTGGAGCAACGTGGTCTGGTGGGAGGTGTCCCTGCCCATGGCAGGGGGTGGAACTGATGATCTTTATGGTCCTTTCCAACCCAAACCATCTGTGATTCTGTGGGTGGAGGTTGCTCATTTACAGCAAGGATGGGCAGTGCGCGCTGAAGTCTCCTTTAGAGGAAGGAGACAAATGGGGAGGACATCTCTGAATTGGGATTTGTCCCCTAAAACTCGCCACAGGTGCCTTTGCTGTGGGGTTTTAATGTCACTTTGTGTCTCGTGCGTGGTCCTTTGGGGCCTGGCAGTGCTTCAGGATGTCACAAGGCTTATTCTGGTGGCTTTTGGGACAGATGAGCCAGAGCTTGTTTGCACCTTTGCCTGTGGATGTCTCTGTTTTTTATCTCCCACCCTCTCATTTCTCCCCAGTAATTCAGCTTTTTTTTCTGCTGTACTGACGTACACAACAACCACAGCGGCCGCATAAGAGCTCGGTATGTGGGGACCAGGAATAAACTCCCCCAAAAGGTTCTCCAGGATGGAAAGAGTTGTCTTAAATGCCCCGTCCAACCCTTTCTCATCTCATGCAGAAGAGGTCCGTGGTGAGCTCGTGTGTATGGTTACACACGAATTTGTCTTGCATGTAGGCAGTAAAATATATATAGCTGGAAAGATAAGCTTTATTATGGGCTTTCTGAGTATAATCATGAAGGAGTCTGGGCTAAACAAGCGTGTTTGAAGGCTCTGTGTGCCCCTCTTTTAATTTATTTCAGGAACTCCTTTCCTAGTGCATCTCCTGAAGGTCTGCAAGAGTGTGGGGGGGTAGCTGGGACCTGCAGCCTAAAACCATTAATCAAAAGCAGCATTACCACAAAGAGGACAGGGATGAGCAGAGCTGGAAGGGAATGGGTTTGGAAACATTTAGAAACGCATGAAAAATTAAAGATGACTTTAAAATACCTACTCGATGCTGCCCCGTGTGCTCTTGGCTTCGCACAACCACTTATTGCCTTGTAATTTTTTAAAGCAGTTCGGTGAGTGCTTCTCAGAGCTGCCGTGCTGGAGATTTCTCCTTGGGGAGAACATTAGATGAACACTGGCTTTCCTACTCCTATTGATTGTGGAGATGATATTAAATTAAAAGAAAGCAAGAAAACAACTTTGGCTTTCTTCTGTGAGGAATCTAATAAATTCTGTTCCGTGTGGTTTCATCTCATTTTCTTTCCTGCTGTATCGCTGCCCTGGCCCCAGCAGAGACAGGGTCCCATCAGGTGCAGATTTGTACAAGGAGAAAGTAAAGGGTACTTTTTTTTGTCCCTGATATTTTTTTTTCATCTTCAGCAGGAAACCCACGAAGCAGCACTCAACATAAAACAACATGCTGTGATTCTTACAAATTCAAGGTGAAGGGCCAAGAGAGACGTGGCAGGAGGGGAACAGGGTCTCCAAGAGGAACAGGGCTTGACAGGACATCTCTTAGGGATATCCAGGGGGAAAATCAGAGTGGGATGATGGATGCTTTGGAGCTGCCACCGCTCCTAAACTCATCCCTGGTCCTTGGGTCCAGACTTTTGTCTTATACCCTGGGGGATGTAAGACAGGAAGCTTGTTTGTGGTCGTTTGGGGGATGACGAAGAGCCAATAAACGTAAATCCTAACAGCTCAAAACCCAGTAAGGTATAAAAATGTCTCACGTCTTTTTAAACCCAGCGGGTTTTGAGCGCTGGGGATTTTCCAGTGTGTTTTCCCTGGCACAAATTGCCCCTGATTCTTCTGCTTTCTTATCTTTTCCGTATGTCCAAAAAAAGGAGCAAACCGCATTCATTTTCCTGCACCTTCCGCATCTCCCTTTCCCCTTAAAATAGAAAGGACAAGTTTTCTTGCTGGAGGTCAGCACTTATCAAAGTTTATGAGATCGGAGTGGAAGATAGAGCAGAGCAGGGCTGGCTGCATCTTTCCACATCCGAAGCTATTAAAGCTTCCTTGATAGAAAACGGTATTTATCCGAAATGCAATTATTCGGAAAATGGCCATGGCTTGCTTTCAGAACAACAAAAGATACCACAGTCAGCAAGATACAGTCCTACCAAGCAGAGTTAAACTCACCCCCTCCAAAAAAAAAGAGAAAGAAGACCTAAATATACAGTTGTCTCCATCTGCCTGAAATAACCGTGAAGTCTTTCAATAATTGGCTGGATGGAAAAGCTTACCCAAAGCCACAGTCCTCCTGTGGTCTGAAAGTGGTCTGATTTATTTCAGGCTTGTTTTTTTTTTTTTATGTAGAAACCTAATGTTGAAACTTCTGGTCTGAGTAAAAGAGGAGGTTTCTTTTGCTGAATTTGATAGTGTGTGAGTGCTGGGGCTACCTCGGAGGGGCACGGATGAAACATTTGCTGCCTGTTGCCACACAGGACTCTGTTTTTCATGGTTGTTGACTTAAGGACTACTAATTAAGGGCTGTTATTAAGGACTACTGCAGCAGTTCATGGGATCCAGGATTTATCTGGGGGCATTAACCATCAGCAAAGAGCAAAGAACCTCTTGGTGTGCCCCAAGAGATTATCATCTAGATCCTGTCCCTAGCTGATGAGCAAGAGACTTCCCAAAACCGTGGCAAGCACACGCAGCCGTTGGCTACTAAACTGAGTGTTGAGGAGGTAAAACCCTGTGTAGAAACACAGTTGAGAGAATTATAGGGAAAATATGCTTTGTGTGCTCAAGAAGTGAGCTGGAGTTGGTTTAACACCCTGAGACGGATTGGTCAGGAGGCAAAGTGGGGTCATTGAGGTAGAGCAGGCAATGGGAGGACCCTCAAGTGATGAATGGGTCTTTTTAGTCTGGAGAAGACTGAGGGGGGATCTGATCAATGCTTATAAATCCTTAAAGGGTGGGTGTCAGGAGGATGGGGCTGGTCTTTTTTCAGTGGTGCCCAGGGACAGGACAAGAGGAAATGGGCACAAACTTGAATATCAGAAGTTCTATCTAAACATGAGGAGGAACTTCACTTTGAGGGTGGCAGAGCCCTGGAAGAGGCTGCCCAGAGAGGTGGTGGAGTCTCCTTCTCTGGAGACATTCAAACCCCACCTGGACACGTTCCTGTTCAACCTGCTCTGGGTGGCCCTGCTGTGGCAGGGGGTTGGACTAGATGATCTCCTTCCAGCCCCTTGTGATTCTGTAACGTCCTGGAAAAGAAACAGTTATCTTCTAATGAAGCAGAGATTATAGGGAAAACATGCTTTGTGTGCTCAAGAAGTGAGCTGGAGTTGGTTTAACACCCCGAGACGGATTGGTCAGGAGGCAAAGTGGGGTCATTGAGCTAGAGCAGGCAATGGGAGGACCCTCAAGTGATGAATGGGTCTTTTTAGTCTGGAGAAGACTGAGGGGGGATCTGATCAATGCTTATAAATCCTTAAAGGGTGGGTGTCAGGAGGATGGGGCTGGTCTTTTTTCAGTGGTGCCCAGGGACAGGACAAGAGGAAATGGGCACAAACTTGAATATCAGAAGTTCTATCTAAACATGAGGAGGAACTTCACTTTGAGGGTGGCAGAGCCCTGGAAGAGGCTGCCCAGAGAGGTGGTGGAGTCTCCTTCTCTGGAGACATTCAAACCCCACCTGGACACGTTCCTGTGGGACCTGCTCTGGGTGGACCTGCTTTGCCAGGGGGTTGGACTAGATGATCTCCTTCCAGCCCCTTGTGATTCTGTAACGTCCTGGAAAAGAAACAGTTATCTTCTAATGAAGCAGAGAGTAGGCAGGGATATTTCTGATTTAAGATCTTCATCATTAACGTTCTGCTTGCAATCACTGGCTCTGCAAATAACTTTCGGAGGAGCTGCTTGATTGCTAAAAGGCTCTACATATTCCTGAGTACGGTGACAACATAGTTTTATGTAGCCTGAAGAAAAAAAAAAAAGAAAAAAAAATATCTGTTAAACTGCTGCTTATCCAACATTAACTACAGCAATTTTTAATTAACCTGATTTAGAAGCCAAATATATCACTGATGAAAATGAGAGGGTAGAACATACAGTCATTTATTCCAGTACACTGGTCATGAGTGTTGAATTAGATTTATTCAAATGAACCTCAAAATTTTGCCGCAGTAGTCGGCTGTGTGCCGGGTGCCAGGTTTTAGAAATCTGCTCGTCGTCGAAGAGCAAGGAGCTTTGGGGCACGGGAGGGAGAGATTTCGATGTGTTTCTGTTGCTGCTTAGAAAAGGGGAGGAAAGACCCACTCACGCTTTTGTTTAATAAAGCAATAAAAAAAAAGAAAAAATACCCTGGTGGGGTGTGAATCGACTGCTAATTACCTCTTTCCAGCCTTTGTTGGCAACCAGCAGACAGTGTCAGTGGAGCTTGGCGTGGAAGGACTCTCCAAGGGTCATTTTGTCTGCCGTTGGGTTGACTCTGCTCTGGGACGTTGGCCAACGAGACGGGCAGATAAAGCGGGGCAGGGGCCGTGGCGGTGAAGCACAGCAAAGCCAAGCTCTCTGCCAGCAAAGGAAGATTAACGTGTCCCTTTCGGTCTGTCGGAGGGATTTACACAGGAGCATGTAAGAAAGGATGGAGGTAGTCAAGTGTTAACATTTTCAGTCAGGAAGACTTCCAAGAAATGGAGGTAGAGCAGTAAAGAAAAGCAAAATGGGGCAGGCCAAGGTGTGGATGTTGTTGTCTGTGGTCTTCATGCTCTGGTGAGACCCCACTTGGAGTACTGTGTCCAACTTTGGAGTCCCCAACATGAGGATGTGGGCTTATTGGAAGGTCCACAGGAGGGCCATGAAGATGCTGGGAGGGCTGGAGCCCCTCTGATGGGAGGACAGGCTGAGAGAGTTGAGGGGGTTCAGCCTGGAGAAGAGAAGGCTCTGGGGAGACCTTATAATGGCTTTCCAGTATGTGAGGGGGGCTACAGGAAAAACTCTTCATGGGGGAGCGTTGCAACAGGACAAGGTGCAGTGGTTTGACCCTGAAAGAGGGGAGATGAAGCTGAGATGTGGGGAAGAACTTGTTTGGTGTGAGGGTGGTGAGAGCCTGGCCCAGGTTGCCCTGAGAAGCTGTGGCTGCCCCATCCCTGGAGGGGTTCAAGGGCAGGTTGGAGGGGGCTTTGAGCCACCTGGGCTGGTGGGAGGTGTCCCTGCCCAGGGCAGGGGAGTTGGAACTGGATGGTCTTTAAGATCCCTTCCAACTCAAACCATTCTGTGATTCACAGAGGACAGGAACTTCTAATGAAGTAAAAGTTTGGTGCCAGACATCTGCACTGTGGGTGGGTGCACAACAGGGACTTGGGTCTTCAGCGTAAGGTCATTTCCAAGCCTCCACGTAGTTGAGTGCTCAGATGATTTCCCCTGAACTCCCTGTGACTGATCCAAGTGAAGATGATGAAAACTGAAGATGCTCTGCAACCTTTTCTAAAGTGCCCATTAAAATCTCGATGTGGCTTCAAAGGGTACGAGCTGCCGTGCGTGTTCCTTCCAGGTGGCCTGGCAGGTAATTGGGTCCCTCCCAGGGATGGCAGTTGTGCAGCCATGGGTGAATACAAGGGCTGGCATGTTTTCATGCAACGTCTCTACCTTCCCTTTAGCAAGATGCTCTGGTTAATGGAAGTGCTGAGGACTTGGGCTGGGTGCTGAGCTTTGCTTGTTAGAATCCAAAATGCTACGATGATGGAACTACGATGGCCACGAGGAGCCATCAAACCCTTCAAATACAGCTGTGCTGGTGGTTTTTCGTAGCTGGATTCTGCATTCAGCCTGTGTATTTTCTCTGTAGTTTCCTTCAGAGCGCATTGAGCATTCCTGCATTCTGGTTATCGTCCTCGTTTTCTAGGGGAATAGAGATGAAATATTGATGATGTCACGTGGAGGTTTGTAGAGCAGATTTATAGTTCTTCCTCTACCTTGGCCAACGGAGACTACATCAGTGCTTTACCTCTCGGCTGTGCCGACGGCCTCTTTGCTCACACAGGTTGTTTCTTGCTTTCCAGAGATGCTTTCTTCTTCTCTCTCCCTGTTGTCAAAAGCCTGATTTCTCTTTTTTTTTTAATTTTTTTCATTTTGTTTCTCGTTGCAGGTTATCCGACGGGCTATCCCACCGCTGCCCCAGCCTACAACCCAAACATGTATCCCACCAGCAGCCCCGGCTACGCCCCAGGTAAGAATCTGTGTGTGATGGAGGAGAGATGGGGGGTTTGAAGGGTGTGGGAGGATTTACCCTTTGCTGCTCAGCATCCAAAACCCAGCAGTTTCCTTGTGTTCATCAGCAAATACTTCCCAGGGAAAGGGCTCCTGTCAAGCTCTTCCCTTCCTCTCTCTGCCGTTAACTTCACGCCCTCCATTGGGAAGATTTGTCTGTGTTGCAAAGCCATGAATTATATCTTAATATTTATTATTATATTTAATAAAATATTAATATTTTACAATCCTCGTCACTGTGATACCTGCTCATCAATGGCTTTTCTTGCTTTCCAGAGATGCTTTCTTCTTCTCTCTCCCTGTTGTCAAAAGCCTGATTTCTCTTTTTTTTTTAATTTTTTTCATTTTGTTTCTCGTTGTAGGTTATCCAACGGGCTATCCCACCGCTGCCCCAGCCTACAACCCAAACATGTATCCCACCAGCAGCCCCGGCTACGCCCCAGGTAAGAATCTGTGTGTGATGGAGGAGAGATGGGGGGTTTGAAGGGTGTGGGAGGATTTACCCATTGCTGCTCAACGTCCAAAACCCAGCAGTTTCCTTGTGCTCATCAGCAAATACTTCCCAGGGAAAGGGCTCCTGTCAAGCTCTTCCCTTCCTCTCTCTGCCGTTAACTTCACGCCCTCCATTGGGAAGATTTGTCTGTGTTGCAAAGCCATGAATTATATCTTAATATTTATTATTATATTTAATAAAATATTAATATTTTACAATCCTCGTCACTGTGATACCTGCTCATCAATGGCTTTTCATATTTTCTGAATACCTCATGCTATTGCCTTCCCCTTCCCCCTGCTTCTCTTTCTCTCCTCCTTCCATGCCATAGATGCAGAAACCATGTCCTGTTTGGATCAATCATGCCATGTATTTACTGTCCTCCTCTTTTCTGTGGCACTGATGGACTCCGGGTCTGTCCTAGTGTCTTCTTCTGTCCAGCTCCTGCCTTCACAATGCCCTAAAATGGCTCTTCCAAAGATGTAGTAAGCTATTCTGGCCAAACTCAGGAACTCCTCTGCCGTAGCCTTGGTGTGCTGATTATCTTTGATGGCACCAGCTGTGCTCTTCTCCATAAAATCTTGGTTTTCCTTGGCTTTCCCAGTCTGGCCAGCTGTTTTCTACCTCTGCTGCAGTGTGTCCATTTGGACATATTTGTCATCTGCCTCTTCTCATGAAAGCTCAGCCAGGCTGTGTTCCTTTATTCCCTTCTCCTCTGTATCCAGGAAACCTTAACTTGTAGGTACAAGGTCTTCATTTTTCAGGGAGGTCTTAATTTTCCACACCAGCCACGTGCTTTTTTGCATCCTCCTTTTGCAGTTCCTCTGAACCATCCTACCAGCCAGGTTGATGGGTACCATGTTCATCTTCCATAGCTCAACCCCTGTCCCTCTGCCATCTTCAACCTTGGCAAATTCTGCTCCGTCCTTCCAGGGAGCTGGTACAAAAATAATTTTCTCAATTTGCTGCTTTAACCATGTAATCTCCCTCTTTGTCTACCTCCTGCTCGTTTCCCACACAGATTATATGTCTTTATTTACAGAAACAACACCCTCTCCATTCATTCTTGGTGTCCAGGACCTTACTGCTCTTTTGTCTGTATCCAGGAAACCTTAACTTGTAGGTACAAGGTCTTCATTTTTCAGGGAGGTCACTTCTCCTCTGTCTCCAGGAAACCTTAAGTGGAGGTACAAGGTCTTCATTTTTCAGGGAGGTCTTAATTTTCCACACCTGCCACGTGCTTTTTTGCATCCTCCTTTTGCAGTTCCTCTGAACCATCCTACCAGCCAGGTTGATGGGTACCATGTTCATCTTCCATAGCTCAACCCCTGCCCTGGAACCCGGCACTCTCTGCCATCTCCAACCTGGGCAAATTCTGCTCCATCCTTCCAGGGAGCTGCTACGAAAATAATTTTCTCAGTTTGCTGCTTTAACCATGTAATCTCCCTCTTTGTCTCCCTCCTGCTCGTTTCCCACACAGATTATGTCTTTATTTACAAAAAAAACTCCACTCCCTACATTCATTCTTGGTGTCCAGGACCTTACTGCTCTTTTGGCTCAGCCAGCAATGTCTGTCCTTCTGTCCTCTTCACCTCTCCATTGTCCCTGCTGCTTCTCTCCCCTCATCACCCACAAAACCATTTCTCAGTTGAATTCCTCCATTAGCAATGGGATTATGTTTTTTTATGAAAGCCCATGACCAGTTGGCCAAGCTCTTTCCCTTCCCTGCTGTTGAGCATCATTTCTCCACACCTCCCTTCTGTCTCTTTTCTGCTATTGTCTCTTGGCCAAACACCTACCCAAGCCATGGCTCTGGTTCCAACTGCTCTGGGGATTCAGAGAAGGGTCTGGATGGAGGAGGACACACACACAGGTTTGGGACCTTCCCTCCTGGCCAGAGAGAGCTGGAGAGGAGAAAGCCATCAAAGCATGTGGGTGGCATAAATACAAACCCCATCATGCCCCGTCCATCACTTTGAGGTTGAGCACTTCATCTACGTGAGGTCGGGAAACAGGGAAATTGCTTATGGGCAGGGGTTGCCAATGGTAGAAGATTTATGTAGATTAGGACAGAATGTAAATTAATCACGGGAGCTGCTGGCAAATAGCTTCCAACAAGGACACTTCTTATTCCAGAAGGTGACCTTCCACTGTTTCCAAGTCAGAGAAGTTACTCTGAAGCAAGAGTCATGGTGTAGCAGGAGTCATCCCACCTGTCCACAAGGACTTGTCTTCACCACAGCACGAACTAATGAGGTTCTGTGCTTAATGAGGAATATTTGAGTTGCTCTGCTAAATCAATCACTTGCGTTTTTATGCTTTCAAGCCTGAACTTGGAAACCTTTGTAGAAGTCTTTTTCTTTTTGGAGTTGAAGACTCCTCTTAGGCTTCCACCAGGAAATAATTTAACTGAAGTCAAACCTACATTTAAGTACTTTACTGAAACCAGCCCTTTGGAAGAACCAAGTGACCTTGAGTTTTTAAAGCGTGGTCAAGTTCTCTGCTTTTAGCAAAATTACCTGGGGGTCGGGGGCCTCTTGGCACAACAAAGGGCGATAGAAACCCAAGGGCTAAGAACCAGTTTCAAAATGTAACTTTAATCCAGAGTGAATTAAAAGAAATGTAGCACAAGAAAAGGAAATCTCCTATTTAATAGCAACCTTGAGATCTCGTTGCCTGGAGGAGTTGTGGCTGCCCCATCACTGGAAATGTTCAAGGCCAGGTTGGATGATGCTTTGAGCAACCTGGGCTGGTGGAAGGTGTCCCTGCCCATGGCAGGGGGGTTGGTTGGAACTGGATGATCTTTGAAGGCCCCTTCCAACCCAAACCACTCTGTGATTAGAACTTTATTTATTAGCTGTGGGATTTCTTTTTAGGCTGTAGTGTGTTGTCAGAGCGTTTTCTTTAAGGGATACAGTCACGTAGGTCAAACGCGATTGGCGGTGTCTGAGCTGTGCTTGGAAAAGCATTTCTGAAATGAGGACTGAGCCATTTTTTTATGGGTTTTTATGAAAAAGGCCGGAAAAAAAAAGAAAATAAATCTCTTGCTCACCCATTTCCGAGCACACGCTGGAGATGAAAAAAAATAATATCTTGCCCTTCGTTTTGACTTCGTGGCTTTTCGCTTGGCTGAGATGTTTATTCTGAAGGCTTCGCCTCAGAGGAGCTGTGGGATTTTAAAACTTGGGAATAAAGCCCTCTTTTCAGCTAAGTGCTCGGTAGTCATCGGAGTGAAATAGATGCTTGCGTAACGAACACAAAGCCGGACTTTGTGGCGGTCTCCTTAAACCCTTTCTCCTCCAAATTGCCAAGTTTTCAGTCTCTCTCTCTCTGGCTGTCGTAAAACCAGCGGATCCCCAGACTCGAGAGCTTTCCAGGGCTGATGAAGCAGGAACGAGGGTTTCCTTGCCAAAAAACTTTTGGTGCTGTCTTCTCCTCATCACAGTTTAAATTCACTGTTGTTTTGCAAGGTTATTAAATAGAGCCGTTTACTGCGGACGACTCTGGAAGGGATCTGTTGTTTGGTTTTATGGGCTTCTGGTTGGGTTTTTAGCTGCATTTCTTCCCACTGAAAAGTTTTAAGGTGTAATATGAAACAAGTTTTGCTCCCCTAGATGTGTGCTGGCCACCCTCAAATTCCCTTGAAGGATATAAGACTGAAAGAATAAAGGGAAAAGAGCTCCATAGCATTAAAAAAAAAAACCCACAAATGTTGCCAGAGGCTGGCAATGTCCCCCCTGCTCAGCCAGGGATGTAAATACATCAACGTTCTTGCCTATTGGCCTGGACATCATCATATGTCCCTTTTGGAGATGGCCAAGGGGACATCCAAGTCAGAGGGAGCACCAAATGGAGGAATTTTTGGGGAGTCCGTATCACTTCTTGTACATCTCGGACACCATCCTTGGGAGGCTGGAGTTCCTCTTAGACAGCAGCCCCCAGAAATGCTGCGTTGGCTCTCCAAACAAAATACTTCTCTTTCTCAAAATCTTGATGAAACCCACACATTCCCCTGGAAAGATTGTGTTTCAGCTCAGTTTTAATGTTCCAAATTAAAAATAAGGAGGGAAAAAAGAAAAAAGCAAACCACCACTAGGAAATTTTCAAGTTTTTTAAACAGTTGCAGCAATTGCCATATTTAGGGAAGATTTCATTTCCTTTTAGGTGTATAGACCTTAGATCTCTAACACTTCCAGCCCAGGTCCTCCTGTATTGAGTGGAGAGAAAGACAGACCTCCCCAGAGAGGTCTGTCCATCTTTATGGACAGGCTCCCCATGGGTGCCTCTCTGTCCTACCAGGAGAGCTTGAGATGAATCCAGGGATGTCCTTCATGCTCATGAGGATCAGGAACCCAAGGGGAGGTTGTAGATGTTCTCTCAATGAACTCTGATATGATCAAGATACCCTCAGAGAAGATGACCTCTGGGATGATGTTTTATGGGATTGCTTCCTTGGCCTAGGTTGGGATGGTAGGAATAGATTGAGGAATGGGACCCACCTGGCGTGTACAAGGGTAGGTCCTGGAGTGGACTGAAGGATGAGCCTCCTTCTCTCACAATAAAGACAAGACAGAAGTGGATGTCCCAACCCAGACAGCAAAGAAACAGTCAAAAAACCAGGAGAGAACAAGGAAACACAGGGATAATGGTGAAAATTGGGATTTGCACAGATGGGTGGCAGCCAAGCCCTTGGGCACCCCTTCTTGAGCCCCATCATTTCTTCAGTGGCATCTACAGCCTGTGTCCTCCACCCAGCAGAAGGGAGCCCCCACACTCAGCGAGGGCCAGGGTTGTCCATCCTCCCTGAAAATAGCCGGATCAGCCTGCAGAAGTTGCCTCGTGATTGTTCGTTACGGAATATTCCACCTCAAACCTCGTTAGTCGGCGGCTTTTATAAGAAGAAAACCACGAAGACTTTGATTTCTCTCCTACCTTTGTCCCGGTGGCTGTGGCTGTGGGTGTCCTCTCTTTCATTCAAGATGCTTAAACCTCCCCCGTGCTTTGATTCTTGCTGTATTTTATCGCTCCGATTCTTTGCAGCGAGCAGTTCTGCAGATTAATTAAGGATTGAGTTACTGATTTTTTTATTTTTATTTTATTTTTAAAAGGCAATGCAAATAATTGTCTCTCGCTTTAGATTTGTGGGATGGGAAAGAGGAATCAAATGCCCCTGGTCAATCTTCTTTGCGTCAACCTTTTGTTCACTCCCCTGACGCTCCCTTCTGAAGTGCGAGCCTAATCTTTACCGACTTGCTTTCTCTAAAAAAAAGCCACTTTTGATCATTTTGATCAAAATTTTTGATCATTTTTGAGCATTTTATCCCCTCTCTGCACCTCCTTGCCACGTCTTTGTGTTAGCGCAGCTCAACGCTCGTGCAAGAAAGCGTTCGCTGCCGTCTCGACATTTAAATTTCATTTCTCTGTTTATGAGTCTTAAAAAAAAATAATAATAATAACTGTTAATAATTTCTGTATTATAAATCTCCTGACGTCCAGAGAGCTGACAGGTCATTTTGCCTTGAGAACAAAAATCTTCCAGCCCGTAACGCACTAAATTAGCGAGGAAATGATGAAGGTTAAAATTGGTGCTCCTCAACCCAACTCCTCTTGGGCAGAAACCTCCGTCCTCCCTATAAACAATCACGCAGCTCTTGAAATCAATGCCATTTAATATCACGGCAGGGTTTTATTCCCCCACACATGCTGTTTGGAGATTTATCTCGGAGGAGGGCACGGTTCAGAGCCCTCGGCTTCTTCGTGCGCGGCCGGGAGGAAAGATGCTCTGATGGACTCGGCTCTGCTCGGAGCATCCATCCAAGGACAGCATCCATCAACATCAGCTTTAGACGTAGAGCAAAGGCTACAGAGGCAATCCTGGCTCGGACCTTGCTTAAATCTACAGGTTTTTTTCAAGCTACTTGCCCGTTTTTGTTGAATTATATTTATTAAGATCTCAATTCTGCCACAGGCGAGATGCCACATTAACAACTCCAGAAAGGAGGTGTCACCTCCACTACTTAGGACCTTCCAGCATCACACCCACTGCCTGTGGTCACTTCTCTGCAGAAAATAGACTGAAAGGAGAAAAATTAACAATTTCTGAGAGGCAGCAAATGGAAAACAAGCTCCGTTAAATATTCTGGCGGCGGGGACGGGCGACGGAGCGGGCGGCGTCCTCGAGCGCGTTAAATGGAATTGAGTGAAAGTAATACTGTGGTTCAGTGGCTGATTTAAAACCAGTCGTCTGTGTCGGTACAGAGAGCTTTTACTCAAATTGAATCAGCTGCTGTCATACAGGAGGCTGGAAATAACCCCGCCGCGGAGAGGAACGTGCTGCTGGGGTTCATGCCGTCCATCAAACACGCTTGGAATCAGAGGGGAATCAGCTTTATTTTTAAAATCTCCCATTCTGATACAGCAAACTAATTCTAAGTGTATTTTTAAGGAATTTTAGATGTTGAGCCTTCGGCTGCCTGGCTGTAGAAAGAGATGCTCTGTGGTCCCAGCAGAATCCTTTCCACCGACAAGGTTCTTCTGTGTCAAACCTCCCGGGCTGGGAGGGGGGTGGTGCCTCCTGGCAAAAATCCTTCAGGATCCCTAAAAATAGCCATTGCAAGCCTGTCTACTTGAATATGTGATTCTCCATAAGTAGGTTAACCAGGCAAAGGTGTCTACTACTACATGGTGTCTAGTACTACTTGGAATAGAGGTTGGAAAGGGCGGGGAGAACATCCTTTGCTTGTGACTTCTGAATTTGTGGGATGCACTGGAAAGTGAGCTGTTAACCTTCAAAGAAAGTCTTCAGTACAACCTTGATCACTCTAAACGTGTTCCTCAGATGAGCTCTCTTTGGTTTTGGTGTCTCTTGCCCCAAACCTCATGAGTTTTGCTTGGCTTCCATGGAAAATCTTAACAAGAGACTGTCTTCTGCTCCTGCCCTTGATGTGGTTCACCCCAAGTGAAGTCAAGTGCATTGATGGCGGTTAATTTTTGAAGGCTGGTTTTCAATTACTGGTACTAATGTGCCGTCCACTTTCATCCTTGATGTCCTCCAAACACTCATGCTACAGTTCCTGGAAGTCACAGAATCACAGAATGATCTGGGGTTGGAAGGGACCTCTGGAGATCATCCAGTCCAACCCCCTGCCAGAGCAGGGCCACCCAGAGCAGGTTGCACAGGAACGTGTCCAGGTGGGGGTTGAATGTCTCCAGAGAAGGAGACTCCACCACCTCTCTGGGCAGCCTCTTCCAGGGCTCTGCCACCCTCAAAGTGGAGAAGTTCCTCCTCATGTTTAGGTGGAACTTCCTATGTTCAAGTTTGTGCCCATTTCCTCTTGTCCTGGAGCCAGTGATGCTCGTGCTCTTCTGTTGACCACAAGTTCCCTGGGATTCACATGGAAAATTAAACGATTTAGTGCCCCACACTCTGTAATTGCCTCAATCAGAGAAGCAAAAGGAGATGTAGAGAGGAGCTTGGAGGAATCTGAAGTCCCCTTGGTCCGTGCAGGTCCAGCAGCAGCAGTGAGAAAAGGAAAATGGGAACTGGAACCAGTCTTGATTCCTCCCTCTCTGAGTGTTGGGTATCTGGTGAATATTTGCTAGTGTTTGATAAATTCTTCATCAGTTTATTTCAAACCAACCCTTCCCAAGGCATAGAGAAGAGCCAGCCATTGCGTCGCTTATGAAGCTCAGCCAAAGGAGCCCTGTGTCAAGCAAGGGAATTAATTTCTTCCCATCCCAATTCGTGGAAACACCACCAGTGGGATTTTCCTGCTGTGGTTTTCCATATTTGTTAGAGGGACACAGGATCACTGCAAAACAGTGGCATTGCAAACTTTGAGGCTTCCTATAAGCCTGGTTATTTAGGACAGTGTTATTAAAAATAATAATAATATTCCTTTCAAGGAAATTGAGACAATTTCTCAATTGCTGCAGAGACAATTAAAAAAAAAAATTAAAAAAAAAAAAATATATGTTTCCATTAAGCCTGGTGCATGTTCCCTCCCAGGCATTCTGTCTTCTTGAGATGGTTGTTTTGTTTTTTAAGTTCCTTCGTTAAAGCACGCCTTTTTTTTGATTTTCCTGAAAGTAGGGCGCAGGCTTTTCCAGCGGAGGCATTTATTAATAATGCAGGGGAGGATGATGCTTTGCATCCCTTACTTGGGTGCCCTCACAGAGCAGAAAGGAGGTTTCTAAAATCAGCCTGGGAAATCGGGGGGGCTCGGTGGGGATGTTGTGGGGCAAGGAGATGGAGGATCCAATCCCCCCATTCCTGCTTCTGGATCCTCCCCGGAGGAACCGTGGCTCTGGAGAGGGGAAGTGTTGGCATCATCTTTTCCCACAGAAGTGAACCATCCTCTATAGGTGCCCAACGATTTTTTAGGGACATCAGTGGGTCCCCTGAGATGGGTATCTTGGGATCTGGTAGGGTGAGTATCCTACAGAGCCTTGCAAGGCTTTCTAAGAAGTGCTCCCACTGTTTTGAGACATGTGGGACTGCCTGGAGAATTAGGCTTAAACTTTGTACGAGGCTCAAGTCTGTATCCACCACAAATAAGATGGGAAGAGAGAAATATATAGACCTCATATAATCTGCATCATCTGCTTTGTCCTTTCGCTGTGATTCTCTACTCCAGTTAATTCATAGGATTAGGTCAAGAGGAAATGGGCACAAACTTGAATATAAGAAGTTCCATCTAAACTTGAGGAGGAACTTCTTTCCTGTGAGGGTGGCAGAGCCCTGGCAGAGGCTGCCCAGAGAGGTGGTGGAGTCTCCTTCTCTGGAGACATTCAAACCTCACCTGGACATGTTCCTGTGCAACTTGTTCTGGGTGGACCTGCTTTGTCAGGGGGTTGGACTCGATGATCTCCAGAGATCCCTTCCAACCTCACGTGATTCTATAATTTTTTTCCGGCACATCTGGTTCATATTTTTCTCTTTTCCACTTAAAATATGCCCTGAACGTTACCATGTTGGCTAGAGGTCCTTGCAGAGAGACAGACCAGACCCAAACCTGCAGAAACCCATGCTTGCCCAGTTCCCACCACTCGATTTGCCGGGGATCCAACAGATAATGAATAAAATCTCTTTATTTTTCAATGGACAGCATAGGCGAGAGGCCAAACCAAATCCAGAAGACATTGGTAGGAGATAGACCTTAAATGATATCAAATAGTCATGGCTGGATTGTCACCTCTCTGCATTGTAGCTCTTACAAAGGACCAGGAGATATTAATGTTCCGAGAAGCCCCCTTGGTTCACCTTTTGTGTAGTTTGAAGTGATGGATTCTCTGAGGATCCGTGATTTAAGGTAAGGAACGTGCATAGTTATAAGTTGCAAGCTCCCAGCCATCTCAGACCCAAATTACCTTGATTTTTTGGTTGGTCGAACGTGGAGAGGAGGAACCACAGGGAAGGATTCATATAACATCTAAATAAATGGTCTCATCAGTCTTGGAGATTAAAACCTTTGTGAAATCCAGAGGCAAAAATGAATCTGCTTTTGGAAAAAAAAAAAAAAGCCTAAGTGAGAGAGGGGTTCTGTCTCAGCACTGGGAGTCAGGTCTCCAGCGTGGTGTTCAGGAGTGCAGTGTACCATGGAAAATAAAGGAAAATAGTTAGGAAATCCTTAATAACTCGCAAACCTTTGGGAGAGGGCACAGGCTCAGAGCAGAACGTTGATCAGTGCTCGGCTGGAGGGGAAATTGTGCTCTGAATCTCTCACTTCCCACAAAGCTCTTGGTTTTCTCTTGAAGAAGGTGAGGGAGGAGAACGTTTCCACATCTCCAGCAGTGGAGCACCAGCCAGCCAGATCTTGCACCCATAAACATCTCCACACAGCTGAGGATTGCCATGCCATCCGCTAATGTATCGATGCTGGGTGTCTTCCATGCTCCTTTATTTCTGTCCCACACCAAGAGAATGGTCTCCTTGAGGTTTTGGTGGACCAAGAGACCTGCAGCAGTGCTTCTCCGCGCTCTCTGGGCACTAGTGTCCAACCATTAGAACCTTTGGTGTGCCTGACGTAGCTTGTGGCACTAGCATTGATTCCTCCTTGGCCTTCTCAATGACTCATCCCCAACTTCCAGCCCTGTGGCACTTTGGATTTACACTTGCATCTTCAGAGATGGTTAATTAAGAGCCTGAGCAGACACGGAGGTGTTGGAGGGGTTCAAAACATCATTGCTCTTGCCTTTGGGGTGCAGAAAGGTTTACAAACCCCGACCGAGTCATGAAGTCCTTTCTGTGGAGCTTAGTCCTGGCCCCCCAGTGGGGAGGAGCTTGCTTGGGAGTTGGAGTTAAGACGTGCAGCTTTAAAACGTCTTCATGTGTTACTCCCTTGGGGTCATGGAGAGGATAAGGAGCCCACCACCTCCTCCTGGGGCCGTGGTGTCCCTCCCAAAAAGCTCCTCTTTCTGCCCCCGATGGCTTTGTCTGAGCTTGGCTGATTCTGCTCTCAGAAGCAGTTCCCTGCCTGCAAAATCATACCTCCATTGTTCCTCTCTTGCCCAAAGGTCCTTTTTATTTTTCTCCAGAAGTCTCTTGAGTTTGTAGATCTGACCCAGAATCCCTTTACAGCATCTCTGTCCCTACCACCACCCATGTGGAGAGAAGGGGACACTGGGGACATACCCTGACCTCCAACCTTCTAGAGATCTTGGGGAACTCAATAATTTGGTGTAGAGAGAGTGTGTCAACAGTCTACCTTCTGTGTTCATCAAAAGTACCTTTAAAGGCAACATCAATTGGTGATTTTCTTTGATTCCAGCAGCTTTATCATTTTATCTCCTTCGCCTTCCACAACTTCTCAGCGAAGTGTCTTGCTGAGGATCGATCAACCCTCACGTGGTTTCCTTTCCTTAGCTGGGGGTGCAAAATATGTACATGGAAAACCTGGAGCTTACTTCTTTTATAATGACAGCTTGTTCAGCTGGTGGGCAGCGAGCTGTAATAACCAGCTGAGGTTTTCAGAAGATGTGTGCGCTCCATTGGGAGGTGGTGGGGCTTCATCCAAGGAGGGAGGGGGCCACCAGTTGAGATTAGTCTGGAACAAAACATTAGGATAGATCCATAATTTCAGGGAAGAAGTAAAACCAACACCGTAAAGGCAGAAAAAGACCTGTTAAGCCTTTCCTGGAGGCACCGACTTTGGGATGGATCCTGTGGCCTGTAGGCTTGTGTTGGTCATCTGCCTTCTCCGTTGATGTGCTCCAGAGGCCTTGGGTCTAATGGGAATCCCTCTTAGATCCATGTTTGGATATAGGATAAAGGCATAGCTGGTGCTGCTTCATCATACACAGGTGGATTGTGGCAGTTTGTATAAGACCTTTTCCTCTCTCAGAAAACTTAAGACCCTCAAAATGACTGAATTCTGTTGGTCCCCTCTCAAATCCCACAAGATTTGGCTCTTGAGATTCTTCTGGATAATTTTACTTGGCTTCCTAAAGACTTTTCCGCAAACTGGGATGGGTACAGGGTGCCCTGCCCAAAGCCACTGGTTCTGGTGTCCTTACCAGAGTTTTTAAGGACCACCCATGCTGTGATGGGATGGTCACAGCAACAAGTACCTTCTCCACTGGTGGTACCTGCCGTGAAAGCATCTCAGATGGGTTTCCTGTGAATAAAAAGCCTTGCACACCAGGCTCAGCCTGTTTCCCGTCTGGGAAGCACAAGGCCAAGGGCAACCATTACTGGTCCCGATGCCCAGAGGTGACCAGTGGTATCTGGTGAGGGATGGTGACTCTGCTGGCCACGTCCCCCAGGTGTAGATCTTCATGCAGGTCACTTCGTTCAGGAAACCAGTTGCTTGGGGGTAGGTAACTGGTTTGCAGCCATGCTCTGTGCAAACCATCCCTCCCTGGGGAGCAAGTGGGGTCAGAAGAACCACGGTGAGAAATTCCCGTGTCCTTAAAAGGTTGGGGGAAAGGAAAAGACCAGCAAAGTGGTTGAAATGTGACGTAAAAGCGGGAAGTTGTATCTCCATTGCTGTGTGTGACACCTCTTCTCTGTCTCCACTCAAGCTACACTTCTGATGAAGCAAGCCTGGCCACAGACCTCCTCCTCCTGTGCCACGGAGGGCACCTTCCACCTCCCGGTGGACACCGGGACCGAGAACAGAACTTATCAGGCTTCTTCTGCAGCATTCAGTAAATAAACTTTTTCTTCTGGGGTTTTACTCGGTTGGTTTGTGCCCGTTTGCCTCCCCTGCCCTGGGCTTTTTGGGGATGGGGTTAGTGGGGATCAGCAACAGATGGGATCATCCATGTGCGTACAGATGTATGTTGTCCCCGTGTGTCCTTCCTTGGGTGCTGAGCCCTGACAGATGTGAGGGTCCTGGGGGTGCTTCTGGCACCCATGTAGCAGATCCATCACCACCTGCTGCTGGAACTGCCCCGTGGGGACGTTGTGCTGCTGTTGCAATTCCCTTCTGGGATGCAATTTTGCAGAGCTCTTGGGTTTTTTCTTCTGAAAGCCAGGTAGCATCCCTGCTCCTCTCTGTTCTGTGCTAAAACCATGAAGGAGCATGAAAAGGAGAGCACGGACCCTCCTAGCGTTCCTTTGGAGGAGGAAGAGTCAAGTGGAGAAGGGTGAAGGCCTCTCTTTTAGGTGAGCCTTTGGTCCCCAGGAGCCACCTGAGGTTCTTCTCAGGTGTCTACCTGCAGTGGTGATGCTCCGTGGTTGAGCAGAACGGTACGCATAGAAAAACCCAAGGGACATTATTTCCTAGTCCCTTAAAAGTGAGAGAAATCCAAAATAAAGCACGATTTTCAGGGAACCTGGGTGAGTTTTTGACTCAAACTGGCTGAGCAGAGGCAGGGGGAGGAGATGCTGTTACTGATAGCAGTCAGACAGGCTTTTCCAGGTGGAGCCTTGTCATAGTCTCCCCAAAGGGGCCAAATTGTGCCTCCAGGAGGGGTGCTAAGCTCCCTGAGAAGGCCCCCGGTGCTTCCCCTGGTATGTGGGGTGTCCTCTGGTCCCCACCCAACTGCTCTTGCCACCACCTTGCCTGCTAAAGTGGGGAGATGGCTGGTGTGCAAGCGTGGGGTGGGACCACTCTGAAGTTCAAAATGCAAAATTAACCTTCCAAACACCCCTGGGACCTGGAGAAACTCCCAGTTGTTTTTGGAGAAAAAAAAAATAATAAGGTATCTTAAAGTGGCCCTCCATGGGCCATGTTGTTTTGAAGGACCTCTACGCCCATCACCATGTAGGCTGAAGTGTTCCTCACCAGCTGTCTGCTCCAGGCTGCCTTTTTTGTGCTGAATTAAAGCACGTATGGAATGAGATGAAGGGAAGAAAAGTTTCTTTCCTTTTTTTTTTTTTTTTTTTTAATGAAAAGAACTATTAAAAATAAACCTATTAAAAGGAAGGGATGTCTCTACCATTTGGGGTAGGGGCTGGACGCCTGACATGGTGCCTGCGCTTTGCGTCACTCCAGAGCAGATTTGACCAAGTTGTAACCGTTTGGAAATGAGTAGAAACCTAGATATTATTTGGCAAAATCCCCTTGGGAGTTCAACCCGTGCCTGGACGTGATTTCTCCTCCCTGTTGCACCTCCAGGTTGCCACAGGTGGGATTCCTCCCTCGAAACCAGAGAGGGCGAAGAGCAGGTATTGGGTTAGGAGAGGGTTTGGGGGCAAAATTTGGCTGTGGCCAGACCTGTGAAGGTCGACTTCAGTTCCAGAGAACTGGCTTGGGCACATGTGATTTGGAAATTAAGTTTGATAAAGCCTTGAGGTTCGATTTGCAGAGATGCTTCAGGCTTATAGCTGTGGTTGGCTTCACCGGAGCTCTGCTGGGAGATGCCACCTCAACCTCAGGCTCTGAAAAATGAGGAGCATCTCAGGTTGGGCATCACAAATTGGTTCAGTCCTTTGGCTCAATCTCATCTAGCCCAGGTTTTGCTCTTAGGAGAACAGCTATCCCCAGGGATCCTGTTGGCAGGAGATGGTGAGATCTTACTCATGAGCACCAGGAAGATGTTGGATCTGGATGGAGGAGAGGCAAGGAGAAGGCTGGGAGATGAGTCCTTCTGTCCCAGGGTGAAGAGTGGCCACCAGTACAAACTGGAGCCGCATGCTGAACAAGGATAAATATGAATAAATACACAATAACTGCTCAGTGCCTCCCCACGTCTGCACCAGTAAGACAGAAAAGGTGCTGAGGTCTCCACTGGGCTGTGATCCTGCAGTGAAAGACCATGGTGAGACATGCATGAGCTTAAAGGCTGGGTAAGGGCCACCCAGGTGCCTTCACCCTGACCTTGCCTACAGTGTCGGGACATGCCTTGGTCTTTGGGCTTTTTATCCTTTAATGATGGGTTTTCAAAGCTTGATGTTGCCTGAGGTATTTTGTGTTTTCGCCTAGATGCTCCAGTTGAGATCAGGGAGGTCACAAACACACAGCTTTGCCCACGGTAATGAGCAAGGTTATAGATTTTATGGTAATTTCTGCCCCAGAGTCTCTTGTTTGCTTTTGTCTGGCTGGTGAGGATAGTGGTGGCAGTGCCAATGTGCCAGGGAGGACTTGGGCAGAGGCAACGCAAGCCTGCCAGGCAGCTGCCCGTGCTGGTGTCCACATTGTCTCCTGTGATATCCCCATGCTCACCACTCCAATCATAGAATGATTTGGGTTGGAAGGGACCTTCAAGATCATCCAGTTCCACCCCTCTGCCCTGGGAGGGTGGAAGGAGGTCCCACCAGACCAGGTTGCGCTAAGCCCCCTCCAACCTGGCCTTCAACCCCTCCAGGGATGGGGCAGCCCCAGCTTCTCGGGGCAACCTGGGCCAGGCTCTCACCACCCTCACACCAAACAAGTTCTTCCCCACATCTCAGCTCCATCTCCCCTCTTTCAGGGTCAAACCCTTCCCCCTCCTCCTAGGGCTCCCCTCCCTCATCAAGAGTCCCTCCCCATCTCTCCTGGAGCCCCTTGAGGGACTGGAAGGGGCTCCAAGGTCTCCCCGGAGCCTTCTCTTCTCCAGGCTGAACCCCAACATCTCTCTCAGCCTGTCCTCCCAGCAGAGGGGCTCCAGCCCTCCCAGCATCTCCATGGCCTCCTCTGGCCCCACTCCAACAGGTCCATGTCTCTCCTGTGCTGAGGCCCCAGAGCTGGAGGCAGCACTGGAGGTGGGGGGATGTCTCCCCAGAGGGGCAGAATCCCCTGCTGGCCACGCTGCTGGGGATGCAGCCCAGGATGTGGGGGGCTTTCTGGGCTGCCAGGGCACGTTGGTGGCTCATGTTGAGCTTCTCATCCACCAACATCCCCAAGTCCTTCTCCTCAGGGTTGCTCTTCATCCATTCTCTACCCAACCTGCATTTGTGCCTGGGATTGCCAACCCAACCTACATTTTATGCCTGGGATTGCCCTGACCCAGGTGCAGGACCTTGCACTTGGCCTTGTTGAACTTCAAGAGTTTCATCTGGGCCCACTTCTCGAGCTTGTCCAGGTTCCTCTCGATGGCATCCTTCTCCACTAGTGCATCAACCGCACCACTCAGCTTGGTGTCATCTCCAAACCTGTTGACAGTGGACTTGATCCTACTCTCTGTGTCATTTTGAGGGACACCACTCATTCCTGGTTTCCACTTGGACATTAAGCTGTTGACTGAAAGTCTGGACCTGGCCATCCAGCCAGTTCCTCATCCATCTAAGGAGTCATGCTCTCCATGGACCCTTCACGTGGAAACAAGAGGAGATTATGGTATAAAATTCAACACAGAGCTTCTCACCCCCATCTCCAGCCTTATAGAAAAATTTATCTGTGCAGTTCAGGGCACTTCTGTGTTGGGGGATCCATAAGGTGGAGATATCTAGGGTGGTACGAGGGATTTAATCAGCAATTTTAATAAAAGCCGGAGCTTAAAGGCTCACTGTTGCTTTTAAAATCCCAGCCTGCTGCTGAACCACGAAGCAGCAGAAGCACAGGCCGTGCCAACCTCCTAATCCTAATAAGGTGTTAGATAGTCATAATTAGGCTTTAAAATTAGCTGTCAGACATGCTTTGCCGAGAGGAGCCTCCGTCATCTTGCGTCATTAAAACTTGATTACGCGTCGGTTTTAACCCTCAAATTGTTCTGTTTTCCCCCAATTTATAAACATGGAAGATTATATCTGCCTGGACTATTATGTTTAATACCTTTTTTTAATATCGTAGCTAAATTGTCTGTGGTTCAGCAATCGGGGAACCGCAGCAAGCGTTAGCGTTCAAGGTGATGGAACCACACGGCCTTGAGCTGGCCCCATATCTCCAGACGCCCATCAGAAATGAAGCTTGGTGCTGACACTTGGCAGCCTGCAAGGTCTTTGTTTAAGGAAAAAAAAAAAAAAAGAGTTCAAAATAGAAAAAGAAAAATCCAAAAGGCTGAAAAAAACGGGAGGTTGGTTGGTCTGTAGGTGACATTGTTGGGTTCCTGGAGGACCTCGTGTTGGAGGAGTCTCCGCTTCTGCTGTTGTGGTGAATAAAGCTGCTTTGAACCTTCATTTCCTCTCACTTCTTCCATCTCTCATTTAAAGATAGTTGCTCTCCTGCTAATGTGAGTCAGAAAAAAAAGGGTCACAGCTATTCCGCTGTTTAATTAACACATTTTTTCCAATCTGCAGTAATCAGGAGGCGGTGAGATGCTGTTTGGGAGTTCCTAGAAAGCTCCTTGTTATCTTCACGCTGTTTCAGTGCTGGGTGGATAATATGGGATATTAGCAGTCTGGAAATCTTAGCCTTCATTAATTGCTGCCCCGAACACTGGTTGAGTAAATGAGTTCATTATATTTGAGTGTTTAGACATCTTATCGCTGGGCTGAGCCTTGACTTCTCCTCTCCATCCTACATAGTCTCTGGTGCTCGTTTGCTCTAAGGATGATTTCTCCCAGCCCTTTCTTCCATCTCTCATTTAAAGATAGTTGCTCTCCTGCTAATGTGAGTCAGAAAAAAAAGGGTCACAGCTATTCCGCTGTTTAATTAACACATTTTTTCCAATCTGCAGTAATCAGGAGGCGGTGAGATGCTGTTTGGGAGTTCCTAGAAAGCTCCTTGTTATCTTCACGCTGTTTCAGTGCTGGGTGGATAATATGGGATATTAGCAGTCTGGAAATCTTAGCCTTCATTAATTGCTGCCCCGAACACTGGTTGAGTAAATGAGTTCATTATATTTGAGTGTTTAGACATCTTATCTCTGGGCTGAGCCTTGACTTCTCCTCTCCATCCTACATAGTCTCTGGTGCTCGTTTGCTCTAAGGATGATTTCTCCCAGCCCTCCTGCGAGAGCTGGCTACCATTTCTCACCAGTAATCCCAGCCCACATCCTTTTTTTTGCTCATGTACTCATTTTTTACCATTTCCATTTATTTTAACCATTCGTTGAGCTGTGACCGACACCTTGATCCCTTCGTGGTGCGCTTGATGCCTACTGGGGCATCCCATGGCAGCAGCTCAGCTTTTAGTCTACCCTAAAAAAAAACAACACACCCTTAAAGCACAACTTTAAGTATTCTTGAGGATTTTCCCCCAATTCAGCACTTAGTTAATAATATTGCAGGGGCAACTTTGTAGAACCTTCCTTGGAAATGCCTCTAAAGGTTGAGAATTCAGGTGCTGCTTGTCCTTGGTGCGGGGACTTCCCATCCCTGGGGCAGGTCACACCTTCTTTAGATGTTGTACTTGCCATGAGGTCTTATGGAACTTCACTGCTGGGTAATAATAATTTGGATTATGCAGCGTTATCATGGACCTGCTTAAACCCACCTCTTCGTTTTGGAGAGCAAAATTGGTGGAAATTACGGGGGTCAACCCCGTATTCATCCCAAGTGAACAGGTGGGAAGATGCCTTCAAAGGAAGCAGAAGAAGAGTGGAGATCCTTAAGGGATGTCCTCACTCCAGGGAAAGCCTTTTAAAAAAGACAAATATGATCAGACTTGCATTAGAGGATCTTAAGCTGGTACCGCTGGGTCTTCCTGGAAGGAAAATATAATTTTATAAGCACCAGACAGCTCAGAACTTAATGCAAATAGCAGCAAAACCCCAAAGTGACACCCACAGCTGTATCACGTCAGCTGCTATCACATTATCCTGTAGGTTATTTTTTGTTAGGTTAAGTTAGTTTTAATTTTGGGGGCAAATTTCCACATTTTGGAAAATATTCCTTCAGTTTAGTTTGTTCCCAATATACTCAGCGTCTCCTAAATGCTGCAAGATAAGTTAAGGTTTCTTTAGACCTTCGATAAAGTGGAAATCATCTGGGACTTGGATGCTCCAGCTAAACAGCTTGTTGGGATGCTGGGGGAGACTGAAGGATCACAGAATCACAGAAGGTTGGAAGGGACCTCTGGAGATCATCCAGTCCAACCCCCTGCCAGAGCAGGTCCACCCAGAGCAGGTCCCACAGGACTGTGTCCAGGTGGGGTTTGAATGTCTCCAGAGAAGGAGACTCCACCACCTCTCTGGGCAGCCTCTGCCAGGGCTCTGCCACCCTCACAGGAAAGAAGGTCCTCCTCGTGTTGAGATGGAACTTCCCATGTTCAAGTTTGTGCCCATTTCCTCTTGTCCTGTCCCTGGGCACCACTGAAAAAAGACTGGCCCCATCCTCCTGACACCCACTCTTTAAGGATTTATAGATGTTGATCAGATCCCCCCTCAGCCTTCTCTTCTCCAGACTAAAAAGAACCAAGTCCCTCAGCTTTTCCTTGTAAGGGAGATGCTCCAGACCCCTCATCATCTTTGTGGTCCTCTGCTGTATCCTGGAGTCCATATTCTTTTCCTTGCACCCTAACAGAAGACAGAAAGTGCTGCAATGGCAATAAAGCAGATTTTCTGCTTTTGCCACTCATGCAAATAGCCCGTGGGGAGTGGGACAGGTATAAAGGTGCTTGAGCATCGTGTGGAGTTGCCTCTCCCACCTGCAAGGTGAGCTGATGGCCACAGCCCTCCTTTGCAGGAGGTGAAACTGCTCGGCACCGTCCACCTTGATGAAATGCTTCATTTTGATGAAGCATCCATCATTTTCACCTCTAAATACAAAGGTTTGGACCATGGGCGTTGCTTCTTTTCTGGTCATTGTTTGGGGACATAGGCAGGAGACAGCAATGCTGTGCCTTGAAATTAGATCCCCCAGCAATTAAACTCTGATTTTCCCCATCACACCCGGAGCAAAAAAAAAGGTGAAAGGAAAAAAAAATCTGGGGAGGAGAGAAGGAAAAAACATCATTCTCTACAAGTAGATGTATAGAGATGGATAAGTGGATGTGGGAATAGTGCTTTCTTAGATGATTTAGGTGCTGGTTGAGTCCCATCAAGTCATGCCTTGACCATTGGGAATGTTCTTCATCTCTTTGGCCCGGTGTAGGCAGCATGGGAAGAGCTGCTTCTTGACTGGGTGGAGGATGGAGCCCAGGGGCTGGGTGCTGGAGCTGGAGGTCTTGGCTTGGTGGGTTTCATGGGATATGTGTAGATACTGGTTCATCTTGGTCTCCTCCAACAGCTGAGACTGTTTAGTTTGAGGAAGAGGAGGCTGAGGGGAGACCTCATCACTCTCTACAACTACTTGAAAGGACACTGTAGAGAGGTTGGTGCTGGTCTCTTCTCGCAGGTAATTAATGACAGAACGAGAAGGAACAGCTTCAAGCTCCAACAGGGGAGGTTTAGACTGAACATTAGGAAAGAATTTTTCACTGAAAGAGTGGTCAGGCATTGGAAGAGGCTGCCCAGGGAGGTGGTTGAGTCACCATCCTTGAATGAGTTTAAGAGCTGTTTAGATGTGGTGTTGGGGATATGGTATAGGGGAGAACTTTGTAGAGTAGAGTAGATGGTTGGACTGGATGATCCCAAGGGTCTCTTCCAACCTAGACGATTCTATGATTCTATCATCCTCCATGCTGAGGAATGCCCACCATGAATGGTGGCTTGGGTCGCTTCCGTGCCGGTTGGACCAGCTCTGTCGTTCTAAATCCTCACCCTAACTTGGACTATTCTTGTCTTCACCAGGGTACACTGCGGGGACTCCCTACAAGGTCCCACCGACCCAGAGTAACAACGCACCTCCTCCCTACTCGCCGTCTCCGAATCCGTACCAAACCGCTATGTACCCCATCAGAAGTGCCTATCCACAGCAGAACCTGTACACCCAGGTAGGTGTCATGACGGCCACCACGGCAGCTCACCGGCGTGTAGATGCAGCCTGAGGTTCCTACAGGGCTTCATCCTTGGCCATCAGGGCTGAGCACCCATGTACTGGTGGGATGGAGGTGCTCATGGTGGGGCTTGGTGGGTCTCTGGGATGTTGGGATCTCTGTCCTGCTTTCTCCATTGGATCTTCTGGATGAGACATGGTCTTACATGTTGATGTGTAGTGGAGTCAATGCAGTGGCATCCCTGTGACTCAACCAGGTTGGGAATGAGGTCACTTTCTCCAAAATCACATGCCTGACTGATGGGGCTTGCTGGCTCCAGGGCGGTCCCTGCACCCACCTTTCCCCAGCTCTCAATGTTACTCTTCCCCAGGGCCACAAATAAGTTTGGGTCACCACAAGGTGCACTTGCTGGTGGCTTTTGGCATCTCACTCAGCTTGCATCACCCTCCTGCCACCTCACTTGAGAAAGCCACTGTGTCACCTTCACTGGCACGAACTACTTCAGGCGTGACCCAGATACGTGTCCTTGTGGAGGAGCTCCTCCTCGAGCACCTGGATGGATTCCAATACCATCTTCTCTGCTTCTACATTGCCACCGCCTCCAGCTATGTGCTGGGGCCAAGGTCCTCCACAGGGATGCAATTTAGGGCAGATGTCCTCTGAAAATCACCTTGATGCCCCTTCCACTGAAGATTACGAGCTGCTCAGACAGATCTGGTCCTACAGCTTCCTTCGCTTCCCCCCTCCTCTTTAAGGTCAAATAACCAACTTCTCCAATACCTGCAACCCCATGGAGTGGTTTCTCCATGCCTTGCTGAGACCGGGTCATCTCCTTTTGCTGATTTTGTCTGCTGTCACCTCTCCT
>NW_015091057.1:104774-112914 GCF_001431845.1 Calidris pugnax
TAATATTACAGGGGCAACTTTGTAGAACCTTCCTTGGAAATGCCTCTAAAGGTTGAGAATTCAGGTGCTGCTTGTCCTTGGTGCGGGGACTTCCCATCCCTGGGGCAGGTCACACCTTCTTTAGATGTTGTACTTGCCATGAGGTCTTATGGAACTTCACTGCTGGGTAATAATAATTTGGATTATGCAGCGTTATCATGGACCTGCTTAAACCCACCTCTTCGTTTTGGAGAGCAAAATTGGTGGAAATTACGGGGGTCAACCCCGTATTCATCCCAAGTGAACAGGTGGGAAGATGCCTTCAAAGGAAGCAGAAGAAGAGTGGAGATCCTTAAGGGATGTCCTCACTCCAGGGAAAGCCTTTTAAAAAAGACAAATATGATCAGACTTGCATTAGAGGATCTTAAGCTGGTACCGCTGGGTCTTCCTGGAAGGAAAATATAATTTTATAAGCACCAGACAGCTCAGAACTTAATGCAAATAGCAGCAAAACCCCAAAGTGACACCCACAGCTGTATCACGTCAGCTGCTATCACATTATCCTGGAGGTTATTTTTTGTTAGGTTATGTTAGGTTTATTTTTGGGGGCAAATTTCCACGTTTTGGAAAATATCCTTCAGTTTAGTTTGTTCCCAATATACTCAGCGTCTCCTAAATGCTGCAAGATAAGTTAAGGCTTCTTTAGACCTTCGATAAAGTGGAAATCATCTGGGACTTGGATGCTCCAGCTGAACAGCTTGTTGGGGGGAGACTGAGGGATCACAGAGGGTTGGAAGGGACCTCTGGAGATCATCTGGTCCAACCCCCTGCCAGAGCAGGTCCACCCAGAGCAGGTCCCACAGGACTGTGTCCAGGTGGGGTTTGAATGTCTCCAGAGAAGGAGACTCCACCACCTCTCTGGGCAGCCTCTTCCAGGGCTCTGCCACCCTCAAAGTGAAGAAATTCCTCCTCATGTTGAGATGGAACTTCTTATGTTCAAGTCTGTGCTTGTTACCTCTTGACCTGTCCCTGGGCACCACTGAAAAAAGACTGGCCCCATCCTCCTGACACCCACTCTTTAAGGATTTATAGATGTTGATCAGATCCCCCCTCAGCCTTCTCTTCTCCAGACTAAAAAGAACCAAGTCCCTCAGCTTTTCCTTGTAAGGGAGATGCTCCAGACCCCTCATCATCTTTGTGGTCCTCTGCTGTATCCTGGAGTCCATATTCTTTTCCTTGCACCCTAACAGAAGACAGAAAGTGCTGCAATGGCAATAAAGCAGATTTTCTGCTTTTGCCACTCATGCAAATAGCCCGTGGGGAGTGGGACAGGTATAAAGGTGCTTGAGCATCGTGTGGAGTTGCCTCTCCCACCTGCAAGGTGAGCTGATGGCCACAGCCCTCCTTTGCAGGAGGGGAAACTGCTCGGCACCATCCACCTTGATGAAATGCTTCATTTTCATGAAGCATACATCATTTTCACCTCTAAATAGGAAAGTTTGGACCATGGGTGTTGCTTCTTTTCTGGTCATTGTTTGGGGACTTAGGCAGGAGACAGCAATGCTGTGCCTTGAAATTAGATCCCCCAGCAATTAAATTCTGATTTTCCCCATCACACCTGGAGCAAAAAAAAGTGAAAGGAAAAAAAAAATATGGGGAGGAGAGAAGAAAAAACATCATTCTCTACAAGTAGATGTATAGAGATGGATAAGTGGATGTGGGAATAGTGCTTTCTTAGATGATTTAGGTGCTGGTTGAGTCCCATCAAGTCATGCCTTGACCATTGGGAATGTTCTTCATCTCTTTGGCCTGGTGTAGGCAGTGTGGGAAGAGCTGCTGCTGGACTGGGCAGAGGATGGAGCACAGGGGGTGGATGCTGGAGCTGGAGGTCTTGACTTGGTGGGTTTCATGGGATAGATGTAGATACTGGTTCATCTTGGTCTCCTCCGACAGCTGGGACTGTTTAGTTGGAGGAAGGGGAGGCTGAGGGGAGGCCTCATCACTCTCTACAACTACTTGAAAGGACACTGTAGAGAGGTTGGTGCTGGTCTCTTCTCGCAGGTAATTAATGACAGAACGAGAGGGAATGGCTTCAAGCTCCAACTGAGTAGATTTAGACTGAACATTAGGAAACAATTTTTCACAGAAAGAGTGGTCGGGCATTGGAATAGGCTGCCCAGGGAGGTGGTTGAGTCACCCCTTGGATGTGTTCAAGAGCTGTTTAGATGTGGTGTTGGGGATATGGTGTAGGGGAGAACTTTGTAGAGTAGGGTAGATGGTTGGACTGGATGATCCCAAGGGTCTCTTCCAACCTAGACGAGTCTATGATTCTGTCATCCTCCACGCTGAGGGTTGCCCAGCGAGCAGCTGGTGCACCATGAATGGTGGCTTGGGTCACTTACGTGCCGGTTGGACCAGCTCTGTGGCTCTAAATCCTCACCCTAACTTGGACTTCTCTTGTCTTCACCAGGGTACACTGCGGGGACTCCCTACAAGGTCCCACCGACCCAGAGTAACAACGCACCTCCTCCCTACTCGCCGTCTCCGAATCCGTACCAAACCGCTATGTACCCCATCAGAAGTGCCTATCCACAGCAGAACCTGTACACCCAGGTAGGTGTCGTGACGGCCACCACAGTAGCTCACCGGCGTGTAGATGCAGCCTGAGGTTCCTACAGGGCTTCATCCTTGGCCATCAGGGCTGAGCACCCATGTCCTGGTGGGATGGAGGTGCTCCTGGTGGGGCTTGGTGGGTCTCCAGGATGTTGGGATCTCCTCTCCTGCCTTCTCCATTGGATCTTCTGGATGAGACATGGTCTTACATGTTGATGTGTAGTGGAGTCAATGCAGTGGCATCCCTGTGACTCAACCAGGTTGGGAATGAGGTCACTTTCTCCAAAATCACATGCCTGACTGATGGGGCTTGCTGGCTCCAGGGCGGTCCCTGCACCCACCTTTCCCCAGCTCTCAATGTTACTCTTCCCCAGGGCCACAAATAAGTTTGGGTCACCACAAGGTGCACTTGCTGGTGGCTTTTGGCATCTCACTCAGCTTGCATCACCCTCCTGCCACCTTACTTGGGAAAGCTGCTGTGTCACCTTCACTGGCACAAACTACTTCAGGCATGACCCAGATACGTGTCCTCATGGAGGAGCTCCTCCTCGAGCACCTGGATGGATTCCAATACCATCTTCTCTGCGTCTGCATTGCCACCGCCTCCAGCTATGTGCTGGGGCCAAGGTCCTCCACAGGGATGCAATTTAGGGCAGATGTCCTCCGAAAATAACCTTGATGCCCCTTCCCACTGAAGATCATGAGCTCCTCAGACAGATCTGGTCCTACAGCTTCCTTCGCTTCCCCCCTCCTCTTTAAGGTCAAATAACCAACTTCTCCAATACCTGCAACCCCATGGAGTGGTTTCTCCATGCCTTGCTGAGACCAGATCATCTCCTCTTGCTGATTTTGTCTGCTGTCACCTCTCCTTCTGTTAACTCAGTGTTGCATAAACCTCTGGAGACCAAACCCACCCCTGCCTACTGGTTCCTCTCCGATCCCAGGTTGACATCCACTAGCAGTGTCCACCAGCAAGCTTGAGATGGAGCAGGTCTTGTAGACGCTGTTTCCTCATCTCTGCTTCCCAGGGATGGGCAAATAAGAGTTTCAACAGCCTGGAAGGGAACAACATCAAGAAGGAGGTGCTTTGGCAGGTCCTTCCAGCACCTTCTACTTGCAGCACCCACTGCCTGGGTTGTTCCTTCTCCGCAGCTGATTTCTCAGTCACCTTCATGAGCCAAATTTATCTTCTTGTGTCCTCCTCCTTCTCCAGGGAATTGCCTTTCAGCATCTGCAATTTGTCCTATCAACCTTTGTAGCTCCTGAAAGAAAGACGTAATTTAACAACTCCCCTGCATCTCCTTCTCCCCTTAACCCATGCTTCCAGAGGTTCTCTGATGGCTTTCACTAACGCACGATAAAATCTCCCTTCGTTGTTTTAAACCCTCTAAATCTTTCTGACCATCCCTGGTTTGCAGGTACCAGTGATGTCCCTGCCTGTCCTGGGGACGGCAGTTCTCTCCCTTGTGATGCTCATGTTTCAGGCCCTTGGACCAAACCCGCCCCTGCCTACTGGTTCCTCTCCAATCCCGGCTGTGGTGGGAGGTTGGCATCCACTAGCAGTGCCCACCAGCAAGCTTGAGATGGAGCAGGTCTTGCAGATGCTGTTTCTTCATCTCTGCTTCCCAGGGATGGGCAAATAAGAGTTTCAACAGCCTGGAAGGGAACAACATCAAGAAGGAGGTGCTTTGGCAGGTCCTTCCAGCACCTTCTACTTGCAGCACCCACTGCCTGGGTTGTTCCTTCTCCGCAGCTGATTTCTCAGTCACCTTCATGAGCCAAATTTATCTTCTTGTGTCCTCCTCCTTCTCCAGGGAATTGCCTTTCAGCATCTGCAATTTGTCCTATCAACCTTTGTAGCTCCTGAAAGAAAGACGTAATTTAACAACTCCCCTGCATCTCCTTCTCCCCTTAACCCATGCTTCCAGAGGTTCTCTGATGGCTTTCACTAACGCACGATAAAATCTCCCTTCGTTGTTTTAAACCCTCTAAATCTTTCTGACCATCCCTGGTTTGCAGGTACCAGTGATGTCCCTGCCTGTCCTGGGGACGGCAGTTCTCTCCCTTGTGATGCTCATGTTTCAGGCCCTTTATTATTTTGGATGTGGACCTTTTTCTGTTGGCTCCTTTCTTGTATTCCCACCCATCCTTCCTCCCTTTTTTGAAAACCCCATGGGTCTCGGCAGCCTGGATTTTGGAGCCCATCTGTCTCCCATTGGAAACGCAAGAAGGTGATGTGCTTCCTAGACCCAAGCAAGCACCTTGGGCTCAGCCATGAGTCAGGGCTTCTCCTTTTCTTCCATCTCTTGTTCATTTTCTGTGCCAGAAGCCAAAGTTTTTAGGTCCAGGCCCCATTTCTTCCCAATGAAGGGAGGGAGCATGGTTTATCCCTGACGAGCTGACTCTCCAACCCATGATGCTGATCCCTCCTCCCAGTCCCGTTGCCTTCATCCATCCTGGGGACCGTCCCACATGTCCCCAGTTCAACTTCATCCTTGCTTCTCCACATCTCCAAGCACAGGAGCTTGCTCATGGGAAAGACCAGCCCTTTGGCAGCGCTTGAGTGATGTCCCATGGGCAGCTCTTTGCACCAGCAGCGACGCGTGATGCCTCCTTGTCTTAATATTCCTTCTGCAACACATCTGGAGGAGCTGAGGGCTTGAAGTCTCGACGTAAAGGACGTCACAGCGGAGTCACTCCAGGCTCATGATAAGGCTGGGTTTGGGAACCTCCTGTGTCCCATCTGGTGTGGGGCCATGCGGGACTTGTCCCGAGAGCATCACTGCTCTCTCCGTAGCAGGATCTGCAGCCAGATCTAAATAAAATACCAGGTCTCAAGTCACTGCTTTGGCTTGTCTTTTCCATCGAATCACAAGGATGATGATGTTGGGTTTGTTTTTTGTTTTTTTTTCCCCTTCTCCAAACAGGGAGCGTATTATACCCAGCCAGTGTACGCGGCACAGCCTCACGTTATCCATCACACCACCGTGGTTCAGCCCAACAGCATCCCATCGGCCATCTATCCGGCCCCGGTCGCTGCGCCCAGGACCAACGGTGTGGCCATGGGGATGGTCGCTGGGACCACCATGGCAATGTCAGCAGGTAAGAAGGAAAATCTTCCCGTGCTCTGAGCCACAGTTTCATCTCTCGGGTGGGACGTATCGAAACAACCTGTAGTGATAGGTCTGTAGTGATAGAACGAGGGGCAATGGCTTTAAGCTGGAGAAGAGCAGATTTAGATTGGAGATGAGGAGAAAGTTCTTCACTGTGAGGGTGGTGGAGCACTGGAACAGGTTGCCCAGGGAGGTGGTTGAGGCCCCTTCCCTGGAGATATTCAAGGTGAGGCTCGACGAGGCCCTGGGCAACCTGGTCTAGTTGGGGGTGTCCCTGCTGACTGCGGGGAGGTGGGACTAGATGACCTTTGGAGGTCCCTTCCGGCCTGGACAATTCTATGATTCTATGTAGAGAAGCAGGGATTGGTCTCTTCTCCCAAGTCACAGGCGATAGGACAAGAGGAAACTGCCTCAAGTTGCACCATGGGAGGTTCAGATTGGATATTAGGAAAAACTTCTACACTGAAAGGGTTTTCAAGCATTGGAATGGGCTGCCCAGGGAGGTGGTTGAGGCATCATCCCTGGAGGTGTTCAAAAGATGGGTTGATGTAGTGCTTAGACACATGGTTTAGTAATGTGGGGATTTTTTTTTAAGAGTTAGGTTGATGGTTGGACTAGATGATCTTAAAGGTCCCTTCCAACCTAGACCATGCTATGATTCTAGGATTCTAACCTGAGCAGGATCCTTGAGGCTGCAGAATTCCCCTGCACACAGCTATTTGCAGGTTCTCCTGCTAGTTTTGCTGGCTGCTTACTGCCCTTTGCAGGCAAAAAGCAATTAATTTGCTCCTGATACTGATCTAACTCAGTTTTTAGGGTGGCAGAGGAGACCTTTCTTTTGGCTCACTCTAGAGGGCTGCGCTCTTGCATCCTTAAATATGATATTTTTTCCTCTCTCTGTTCTATAAGTAGAACCGTAGAATCATAGAAAGGTTGGAAAAACCTTTAAGATCATCGAGTCCAACCATCAACCCAACACTGACAAACCCACCACTGACCCATGTCCCTCTGGGGGACCAGATCTGCCCAGCTTTTAAATCCCTCCAAGGATGGGGACTCCACCACTGCCCTGGGCAGCCTGTTCTAAAGTTTGATAACACTTTTGGTGTAAAAATTCTTCCTAAAATCTAATCTAAACCTGCCCTGGCGCAACTCGAGGCCATTTCATAGAATCATAGAATCATAGAATGGTTTGGGTTGGAAGAGACCTCAAAGATCATCGAGTTCCAACCCTCCTGCCATGGGCAGGGACACCTCCCACTAGAGCAGGTTGCTCAAAGCCCCATCCAGCCTGGCCTTGAACACTTCCAGGGATGGGGCAGCCACAACTTCCCTGGGCAACCTGTTCCAGTGTCTCACCACCCTCAGAGTAAAAAATTTCTTCCTGAGATCTAATCTGAATCTTTTTTCTTCCAATTTAAAACCGTTTCCCCCTGTCCTATCATTACACCTCCTGGCAAAGAGTCCCTCCCCAGCTCTTCTATAGGCTCCCTTCAGGTATTGAAAGGCCGCTATAAGGTCTCCCCGGAGCCTTCTCTTCTCCAGGCTGAACAATCCCAGCTCCCTCAGCCTGTCTTCATAGGAGAGGTGCTCCTCTTGTCCTAAGTTATTCCTAAATAGAGGAATGATGAAATTTGTCATTCAACTACCCTTGTATTTCTATCCTTAAATTCCTTTTCTGGGGTATTTATGCTCTTGCTGCTTATATTTGACAAAAGGAACATTAACTTTGTTTTATGTATCCCAAATCCTCTGCAATTTTTTGTGTGGGATTGCTTCACGCTGCAATTAATAGATAGCACATTAAGTAAGGATACGGGCTGCTATTATTATTATTTTTTTTTCCCCAAAGCCTGTATTTCTCTCCTTTAACAATCCTTCGGATTGTGTATTGAATTATGCCAAGAAATGCATCATTCATCCTTTTGCATCTGCGTTAGCTGTGAAATAGGACTCTGTTAGGGTTTGCAATCCCTGTTACAAGCAGAGAGATTGCAGCCTGGGTGTGACAAGAGCCACTCGGTGAGAGATTTGCTGTTGCTGATGCTGAGAAGTGAGTGAATCGATGTAATGAGGTTCCACAAGAGCAAATGCAAGGTTCTGCACCTGGGCTGGAACAATCCTCACCATCAGTACAGACTGGGGGGTGAGGGATTAGAAAGCAGCCCTGAGGAAAGGGACTTGGGGGTGCTGGTGGAGGAGAAGCTGGACATGAGCAGGCAGTGGGCACTTGCAGCCCAGAAGGCCAATCCCATCCTGGGCTGCATCAAAAGATGCGTTGCCAGCAGGTCCAGAGAGGTGATTCTGCCACTTTGCTCTGGTGAGACCTCACCTGGAGTATTGTGTGCAGGTCTGGAGCCCTCAATAGAAGAAGGACATGGACCTGATGGAGAGGGTCCAGAGGAGGGCCACAAGGATGATCAAGGGGATGGAGC
>NW_015091057.1:112940-116398 GCF_001431845.1 Calidris pugnax
ATATTCAAGGAGAGGCTCGACGAGGCCCTGGGCAACCTGGTCTAGTTGGGGGTGTCCCTGCTGACTGCGGGGAGGTGGGACTAGATGACTTTTGGAGGTCCCTTCTGGCCTGGACAACTCTATGACTCTATAATGAACATGTGGGGGATGGTTTAAAATTTACTTAGTAGCATTTGTAGGGAGATACCTACAAATTGAGAGGACGGTTGCTTTGAGCACCCAATTACTCTCAGGACAAAGTTGTTTGGGGCTGTATTCTCCCTCCCTGAGTTTGCTGAAGGAATTGTGCAAATTCTCCCCTAAAATCCCTCTGTGTATCAGCTGCAGACTGAAAAAATTAAAGAGGCTGCACCGGCCAAGTCCTGCTGCTTCGTGGCTTGGAGGGGATCACTCCTGCTGCTGCATCCCAAAGCTCTCTGCTCTGTGGGTTTAAATGAAGCAGAAGAGCTCCACTGCCCTCTTAATTTTCCCTGGGAGGTCTGGGATTCTTTTCTCATCTCCTTTTGCAGCCCTCATCCCTTCCAGTTTGGTCCTTAAATGTTTCAGATCCCTGCAGTGATCTGCTGTTGGAATTTAGCCCGGTGCCTTCAGCAGGTGGAGGGTATCAGCAGGTTAGTGGGTAGTTCTGCTGCTGGTCTTTAGGGACAAGGAAAAATGGGAAAAAGGTGAGTTAAGGGCAAATAGTAGCATGGAAAATATGCTGCAGCATGGTTCAGGTTGGAAGGGACAGTAAAGACCATCCAGTTCCAACCCCCTGCCCAGCAGTTGGACATTGTCAAGGGTGGAAATTTTCATGCTTTAAGGGTTTTGGATGCATCATGCGCTTTCACGGAATCACAGAATGGTTCAGGTTGGAAAGAACCTTAAAGATCATCCAGTTCCAACCCCCCTGCCCTCGGCAGGGACACCTCCCACCAGACCAGGTTGCTCCAAGCCCCCTCCAACCTGCCCTTGAACCCCTCCAGGGATGGGGCAGCAGCAGCTTCTCAGGGCAACCTGGGCCAGGCTCTCACCACCCTCACACCAAAGAAGTTCTTCCCCACATCTCTCATCTCATCTCATCTCATCTCATCTCATCTCATCTCATCTCATCTCATCTCATCTCATCTCATATCTTCTCTCTCTCTGTTGCTGTTGCAGGAACCTTGTTGACCACCCCACAACACACCGCCATCGGAGCACATCCAGTTTCCGTGCCAACGTACAGGGCTCAAGGAACCCCCACCTACAGCTACGTACCTCCACACTGGTAATCCCACTGGCCAATTCATGTAAGTGCTGCCTTCGCGGGTCTTGCCCTTGCCCTTGGCCATTAATTAGCCACCCAGCACTGCCCCTGATCCTCTCCTTCCTCCAAAGCTGCTGAACCCCTTTATCTGGGTGATGCTTTGACTCCACATCTTGCTGCTCGGTGCATGCAAGGCTCTACCAGTGACCTCAGTGGCATCAAGTCACCCTGAGCGCAGTTGGACATTGTTGAGGGTGGAAATTTTCATGCTTTAAGGGCTTTGGATGCATCATGCGCTTTCACAGAATCACAGAATGGTTCAGGTTGGAAGGGACCTTAAAGACCATCTACTCCAACATCCCTTCCCTGGGCAGGGACACCTCCCACCAGACCAGGTTGCTCCAAGCCCCCTCCAACCTGGCCTTGAACCCCTCCAGGGATGGGGCAGCAGCAGCTTCTCAGGGCAACCTGGGCCAGGCTCTCACCACCCTCACACCAAAGAAGTTCTTCCCCACATCTCTCATCTCATCTCATCTCATCTCATCTCATCTCATCTCATCTCATCTCATCTCATCTCATCTCATATCTCCCCTCTTTCATTTTAAAACTGTTCCTCCTCGTCCTGTCCCTAAAATCCCTGATAAGGAGTCCCTCCCCACCTTTCATGTCACTCAAATATGGGGTTTTATTCCTGCTAAAATGTCGCTGGGATATTGTCCTGCTCATTGGCACCAGGATTACGTGCCTGCACCCCTCCAGCAGGATCCTGTCCTGCTCAGGATCCCAGAAATCCCGGCTGTTGGGGGATGCTTAAATCCCAAATGCATTGACTATACGTCTGCATGGGGTGCAGAGGAGAGAGCAGCCCAGTCTGATCACAGCATCACAGAATGATCTGGGGTTGGAAGGGACCTCTGGAGATCATCCAGTCCAACCCCCTGCCAGAGCAGGGCCACCCAGAGCAGGTCCCACAGGAACGTGTCCAGGTGGGGTTGGAATGTCTCCAGAGAAGGAGACTCCACCACCTCTCTGGGCAGCCTCTGCCAGGGCTCTGCCACCCTCACAGTGAAGAAGTTCCTCCTCATGGTGAGATGGAACTTCTTATGTTCAAGTTTATGCCCATTTCCTCTTGTCCTGTCCCTGGGCACCACTGAGAAGAATCTGGCCCCATCCTCCTGACACCCACCCTTGAAGGATTTAGAGGTGTTGATCAGATCCCCCCTCAGCCTTCTCTTCTCCAGACTAAACAGACCCAAGTCCCTCAGCCTTTCTTCATAAGAGAGATGCTCCAGGCCCCTCAGAATCTTTGCTGTCCCCTCTCCAGCAGTTCCCTGTCCTTCTGGAACTGGGGAGCCCAGAACTGGTCCCAGTGCTCCAGCTGGGGCCTCCCCAGGACAGAGCAGAGGGGCAGGATGACCTCCCTCCACCTGCTGCTCACACTCTTCCTGATGCCCCCCAGGATGCCCTTGGCCTTCTTGGCCACCAGGGCCCATTGCTGCCTCATGGTCACCCTGTTGTCCACCAGGACTCCCAAGGTCTTGCTCCTCAGAGCTGCTCTCCAGCAGGTCCCCCCCAACCTCTCCTGGTCCATGGGGTTATTCCTCCCCAGGTGCAGCACCCTGCACCTGCACCGCTTTCTTCTAACTCCTTATTTTGAATATCTTTGCTCTTTTCCAGATCCGGAGTCAAACATTGTATGCAACTACACAAGTCTTACATCTGGGCTGCGGCCGCTGTACTGCAGCACCTCGTCTGTTTGCAAGAACAAAAGAAAAAAAAAAACAAAAAAAAAGAAGAGGCAGAAGATTAGAAAAAGCAGCTTTTACAAAAACCCCTAAAGAATGCATAAAGGGACCCTTGCACTTTTTTTTTTTGTTGTTTTTTTTTTGTTTTTCTTTTTTTTTTTTTTTCTTTTTTTTTTTTTTTCTTTTTTTTTTTTTTTCTTTTTTTTTTTTTTTCTTTTTTTTTTTTTTTCTTTTTTTTTTTTTTTCTTTTTTTTTTTTTTTCTTTTTTTTTTTTTTTCTTTTTTTTTTTTTTTCTTTTTTTTTTTTTTTCTTTTTTTTTTTTTTTGCAAAAAAAAAAAAAAACAACAAAAAAAAAAAGTGCAAGGGTCACTTTATGCATTCTTTAGTGGTTTTTGTAAAAGCTGCTTTTTCTAATCTTCTGCCTCTTCTTTTTTTTTGTTTTTCTTTTTTTTTTTTTTTTTTTCCTCTCCCCCTTTCCTCCTCCC
>NW_015091057.1:116621-124616 GCF_001431845.1 Calidris pugnax
CCTTGTTGTGGATGCAGTAAACACAGTCTATCAACAGAAAAACAAAACAAGAACCCCAAAATTCCCCTTTTTTTTTTTTGTTTTTCTTTTTTTTTTTTTTTTTTCTCCTCTCCCCCTTTCCTCCTCCCCAGCCCACATAAATGGTGTAACACACATTCTGACACTGAGCAATAGTAAAGTTCTCTCTTTGGTCCTATCGTTCAAAAGCTCAGAATATTCACTTTTCCAGCATTGCCCAGCTGAGTGGCGCCAAGATCCCCCACTTCTCGTTCGTTTGGGTTCTTTTTCCTTATTTTTTATTTTTTTTTTTTTTCTGTTGTCGTTGTCGTTGACGAGAGCCTAGATTTTCTTTGGCTAGTTAAGAGTGGTTGATGTTCAGGGTACTATGTGAAAAAGCACAGCGCTGGTAGGCAGGCTTATTCCGATTTGGTTTGGGTATTTTTTAGTTGAATAATATAAATTATTTAATCTTCCATAACATATTACAAGAAAAAATTGGTGTCTTCCAGATAGCTGTCGTGATAGATTATAAATGCATTATCTGCAGTGAAAATTCTGAACTCATCCCTTCTTTTGTAGGAGTAAGAGAATATAAATATAATTAGCGACGTAACACACTTGTCTTAGGAAGTAGGAGGACTGGTCACCATCAGGTCTTTGGTCTGCTTTTTTCCAACTGGGCAAACGGACCTTGTGTGATGGGAAGAGAGCAGAGGAGAGACGTGTGCCCTGGTAGCATCTCGCACCTCTGGGGACAAATGATAATGCTCCCCATCAGCCACGTCTTGGGGCTGTGCGAGGGAGAAGGTGGCTCCTTCCTTGCATGCAACCGTTTGCAGGCAGAAGTGTGCTGGGCAGCTGGTGAAGAAAGCAAGGAGATGTCCAAGGGTTGGTTCTAAGAGCTTCTCCAGGTCCAGGAGTTGGTCTGAAGAGCTTCTCCAGGTCCAAGGGTTGGTCTGAAGAGCTTCTCTAGATCCAGAGGTTGGTCTGAAGAGCTTCTCCAGGTCCAAGGGTTGGTCTGCAGAGCTTTTCTAGATCCAAGGGTTGGTCTGAAGAGCTTCTTCAGGTCCAAGGGTTGGTCTGAAGAGCTTCTCTAGATCCAGGAGTTTGTCTGAAGAGCTTCTCTAGATCCAGGCGTTGGTCTGAAGAGCTTCTCCAGGTCCAAGGGTTGGTTTGAAGAGCTTCTCTAGATCCAGGGGTTGGTCTGAAGAGCTTCTCCAGATCCAAGGGCTGGTCTGAAGAGCTTCTCCAGAGTCTGGTGGTGTGGAGAAAGATGGGTGGCTGGTCAATGGAGAAGAGTCTCTGAGGCAGGGCAAGGAGGAAAGATGGGTGGCTTCACCTTGCATTCACACCTTTGGCAGGGCTGAGACCAAACCATGATGCCTCCATGGTGATTAAGGTGGCACCCCGTTCTTTGGGTTACAGCTGGGCTTGGAGACGCAGGACAAACGTTCATCCAGGCACAAATCCTGCAAAGATAGAGAAAGGCTGGAGAGGAAAATGATGTCCAGCTGCTCTGCTTGGTGAGCATGGAGAAGCAGGGGGAAGAGGAAGCAATAGCAATAAACACGTCGCCTTCTTCATGGAAGGCACCTGAGAAAAGGTGAGAGCGAGGAACGTGATCCACAGTTGACGTGGACCAGGCTGGAAGACAATAGGCCTGCAGAGGCTGTGGGTTTTGAGGTTGTTTCAGGGAGTTTTGGCCTACCCAAGGGCACGAGGACGTGAAGCCGACCACAGCCAGTGACTTCCCACCTCGGGGTTTCCAAGTAGAGCAATAAGTTGTCTCGAGGGCAGAGATGAGAGTGTTTGTTTGCAGACAACAGTTGCGGCCAGTTTGAGTTATTTTGAAGTCCTTATCCCTAAACCCAGCATAGAAACAAGGTTTTTCTTCTTCTTTTTTCCCTAAGAGAAAAGAACATCATTGGGTTTTGATGTTTCCCTCAAGCGTGCCAAAAGCGTTGCATTCACACGGAGATGTTTGCAACTCTCATGTCTCCTGGGCTCCGAGGTTCTCACAGGGAGCCAAATCCAGAGCCTTTAAAGAGGTCAGGTGGAGATGTGTGGATGGGAATCCCTCCTGACGCTGCTTGCCAGGGGTTTCCACCCCACGTGTGGTGTTGAGTCAACGTCCAGATGTCTCTGTTGGTTGCCCTGTTTTGGTCATGCCTGGATCACATCTCCAGATGGAGGTGAGGGCAGTGAGGACCAGCTCTGGAGGGTCATCTTGACCAGGACATGGTGGTGTAGAGGTCACACTGGAGGGTCTTTCAGAAGAGCAAAGTGACAGATTGTTGGCACCTGGGTGAGACCTCCTTGCTCTTGGTGGTGTCTCCCAGCTTGGCTTCTGCTGCCATTGGGAGGAGCTACCAGAGCTCCTTCCCATGAGCAAGGTCCAGATGGGGAGACACAAGCGTAGGGACGCAAGAGGACTTTTTCTGGGTAGTCTGTCAGGTCAGGTGTTGGTGCCAACACTTCTTTTTGGGGGTTGGTTGGTTGGTTCTGGTTTTAAAGGAAATCTAGCAGAGCTCTGGTTGACCTTCCCAAACATAAGGGGAACTAAGTGGGTGAAGACTGGACACCAGTGCTGTGGGGTGGGGAAGGTGGATTTCTCCCGCATAGTACTTTGGGTTGCACTTTGTGTTTGTATAAAAGGAAAAGAGAAGAAGAGGAGGAAAAAAAAAAAAAAAAGAGTAAATAATCAGAGGGTTGCCCCGTTGAACTTGGCGAAGCCAAGGGTTAGCACGTAGAGACATTTGGAAATACCAATACTACATCATCCCTCCACTGTTTGTAGCACGTTAGAGTTAAACCTGGGCCAAAAGAACCCAACCCCTATAGATCACAGGGTTTGAAGACCTCTCAAATATCCTTTTTTTACTCTCACTGTTGACTTCACGTTACGTATCAGCATTAAAACACATAGACTAGAGTAAGTTCTTGCCAATGTAACGGCACGGTGACTTGCAAGGGTCCAAGAAGCTTCATTATCACAGCCTGGGCTCTGTAGAGGAGGATCTTTCCCAGCAGATCTCCACCAGCAGACATCATCCTACCACTGGCTGAGGCATCCTTCACCCTTAACCACGTTAGGAACCACTGCTGAATTGTTGGCCCGTGGCTGGAAGGAGATGCTTTCTCCGACAAGGAAAGGAAACACTAAGGTGGTGTAGAAAGCTCCAGGGGCTGAGCATGGAGGATCACCCAGAGTTACCACTAATGAGATTTGACATGGGGTGGTTTAGCTTTAATTCCTTTGTTTGGATCAGTAGTAGATCTGATGCCCCTCATCCCATTATGCCTTGGCAGAAATACTCATTAACTCAACCAGGGTGTGAAGAGGTGAAATATTTGCCAGCTGTTGGGTGAGAGGCTTTGATGAGCACGTTTGGCAGCAGGTGTTGGGTTTAGGCTTGGACCACTGCGTGGCTTCAGGGCCATCACGTGGCTCCACACTTGGGTAGCTCCTTCCCAAGGTGGCTTCATGGGGTCGTGGTGGTGGGGAGTTGCTCCTTGCCATGATGTGGGGCTTGATGCCCCATAGCTCATGCCAGCAGTGACCTGCAGCCCTGGTGGGACATGTTTTTTTGGATAGATAGAAGAATGGGAGGAAAGCCCATGATCCCAAGCCCTTTCCTTGGCCAAGTTGTGGCTTAAGTGAAGGTTCTGGGAAGGTCACAGCCCAGTGGGGGACTCCCTTGTGGTGGGGACACTGCTGAGGGCCACCAGCTTCTCAAATGTTTCACTCCAAATCTTTGCCCATGTTGGTTAAGGAAAAGGGCTTCCCATGGTGAAGGATCTCACTGGGCTTTAGCAGGGAAGAGCGGGAGGGGTTAAACCATCCTTAGCAGGGCATCCCAGTGTCTCCCAGATCAAAATTCCAGTTCAAGAGGAAGGAAGAGACCTCTCCAACCGCTGCTGTGCCCATTAACCCATCCCTGCCCTTACCTTTGCTTTAAAACACGAGCTGTAATGCAAGATTTGGGGAGGGGAAGGGGGAAAAAAGGGCATATGAATGATGGTGGTGGTGATGGTGGTGGTCCCCAACCCGCAGGAGCCCCTCAGAACCTGTCCCCATCCCACCACCAAGTGGCTGATCCCCCCCGGGTGAGGATTTGCTCCCGTATTTTCCCCAGTTTCAAGATGTAATTACCACCGAGTGTTATTTAAGGGGCTTGTTTTTAAGGATGGATGGGTTTTTTTGGGGGGGTGTCAGGTTTTCCAACCCCCTCCCACCAGGCATCCTGCTGAATCCCATCCCGATCCCGGGGAGACCCTCCCCACTCCCCCTTTGTCATCCCCTCCCACAGATGCATCCCTGCGGGGGGGTTGGGATGATGCGGTGTGAAAATTGGGGAGAAAACCCACATTCTGGGGGGGGTGTGTGTACGTGTGTGTGTTATTTTTTATAGGAAAACCCAACCAGCGGACAATAGCAATAAGAGCCACTGGATACCTGTAAATCCAGGTTTTTGGGGTTGTTTTAGAGGTTTTTTTTCTAAATTTTCGATATTTTCACCCCCCCTCTGAGCATTTATCATCCCCAAAACGTGGTGACCCTCTGCCCATCTCCCCCTTTTCTTGGCAGCGAGCGCCGGGCTGTGGGCAGGATCAGGCTCTGGATGTTTTCCCTGCCACATGCTAGGAAAAAAAAGGAAAATAAAGCCCATTAAGGAGCTTGAGAGGAAGGAGAGTTTGGAAAAGGTGTTTTTCTGGCGTGTTGCACCGTGGCACTTAGAGATTCCTTAGGAATGGGGTGAAATAACCCGTTACAGGGATGTTTGAAAAGCAGGAATAGCAAAATAACGTGGTTTAACGGCAGCAATTCCCGGTTGGAAATGCTCAATTGTGCTGTTTGTAGGGAAAAAAAAATAATAAAAAAAAAGCCTTTTGCGACGCTGCATCTTCCTGAAGGGCTGGAATTGGGGGGGGAACTGGGATTTTCCTGGGGTGAAGTGGGGGCAGGAGGAGGGACTGGCTGGGGAGGAAGGGAAAATGAGTCATTGGGATGGAGGATCCCACCCCAACCCTCCCATCCCCGTAGCAAAGAGCAAACCCATCCCTTTTTTTCCTCCAGAATTAATTTTTTTAATTCATTTCGACCGCCAGACCAGCTCGTTTTTATTTTTTTTTTTAAATATTATTGGCCTCTTCAGCCAAAATAAATAAATAATCATAAAAAACCCCAAGAAAAAAAAAATTTAAACCCAAGAGTAACCGTGTCTTCCAAGTCTAAGTCTCCAAGGTGTGTAGGCAACGTGGTCTTGAGCTGATGCCCTGGGAAGCCCCACAGCCTCGGTTTGTCCAGGTTTTGACGTGTAAATTTGGGTTGTCCCCCCCTCAACCCCCCCCTCCTTCCTTCTCCCCACAACCCCCAGTTTGTTTTCTGTTCTGGTTTTGGGTTCTGAAGATCAGGTCGTGATCTCCCTGACAGATTTCAGCCAAGAGTTTGTAACTGTATGATATTTACTGTAAGATGTAGAACATTCGATAACTATTAAAAATGTTTCCAAAAAAAAAAACCAAAAAAAAAAAATAAATAAAAGAGCCCGAGAGGCTTTGGTGGTTGTTTTTTTTTTTTTTGATGTGGTGAAGTGAACAGGACCGGCCATAAACCCTATTTCTAGGTTGCTGGTGGAGCTTGAGGGTCTCCAACCCAACCTCGGGTGGGTTGTCCCACTGACCTCGACATGGCCAAGCCAATGTGATCCTACAGAAACAGCTCCTGTGGGAAGTGTCATGTGGGAGCTTCACCGCCACGTTCTCCTGGGTTGATTGAGACTTTGGAGAGAGGTGTGGATGGAGGAAACCAGCTTTGGCCAGAGCAACCCATGCCCTAGTTGGGTTGTTGGTAAGGTGGGAGTTGTCCCATGATCCTGAGACTGTCATTAGCCTGTGATGTTGAGTGTTGGCACCTGGTGATGGAGGGAAATCAAGAGCTCGTTGACGTTCCTGGAGAGCCTTCCATTCAACAGATCCAGAAGGTGACCATGGAGTGGCATCCTGGCTACATGATGTCCTCTGTTGCATGGTGCCTCCAATGGAGCTACGCTCTGGTGTCACAGCTTCTGGAGATGCTCTCCATCAAGCCACCACATCATGGCCACCACCACCAGCATTGCAGCTCCTGGAGATGCTCTCCATCAAGCCACCACATCATGGCCACCACCACCAGCGTTGTGGCTCCTGGAGATGCTCACCAGGCCACCACACCATGGCCACCACTACTGGCGTTGCGGCTCCTGGAGATGCTCACCAGGCCACCACACCATGGCCACCACCACCAGCATTGCGGCTCCTGGAGATGCTCACCAGGCCACCACACCATGGCCACCACCAGGAGTGAGTGTCATGGCTCCCAGAAATACTCTCCATGAAGCCACTGGACCTCAGGGACGGGGAATCCTCCTCACCAGCTGGTCAAGCCATTGGATTTGCTGTGCTGCTGGTGGACAATTTGGTGGCAGTAGCAGAAACCAAGCTGCCACCTCCGGAGCTTCATGACACCAAGTGGGACACCTTTCACGTGGTCCCCAAAGTCCTCCATCTCCTCCCATGGGGTCTTTGTGGCTCTCAACGTTCTCCAGAAGCAGCCCCCAGGCCGGGTGTTAGCTGTGGAGGACAAGGGATGGACCACACCTTTGGATGAGGCTGGACTGGACCCTCTACATCACCATGGTCCATGGTGGCTGCCACTACCCAAGACCATCTCGTGTTGGAGGGGACAACTTCTTCTGCTATGGGCAGCCACCCGGGTTGTCCCCACACCCCGAGATGTCCCCACCTGCTGCAGCTGCTCCAGACCCACCAGAAAGACGCTGAGGCCCTGGAGGACTTGGCCATGGGCTAAGCAAGGCCAAGGTGTCCCCAAATGGCTGGGGACAACCCAGGGTGATGTGAGCTGGAGGGGACACAGTGTCTGGGATGGGTGCTGGGGTGATCACTGACCATCAGTGTCACGAGCTGGGCGGGCTCAGCTGGACAGAGAAGGCAGGGCAGGTGGCTGCTGTGGCTACTGGGCCAGGACACGGGGTGGCCACGTATCCCCCATGGAGTGGCCAGCTGTGACCGGCCTCGGCAGGGTCAGCACCCAGGGTGGGGGGCACCCATGGGTGCTGTGTCCAGCTCTGGGGGTGTGGGGGTGCCAGGAAGGGGTATATGTGTGTGTGTATGTACATGTGTGTGCACATACGTGTGTCTGGGGGAGGGGGAGTGTGTGTGCACAGATGTGTGTGCGGGGGTGTGTGCACATACATGTGTGCAGGGGTGTGTGTGCACATGTATGTGCACATATGTGTGTGCGGGGGTGTGTGTGTGCACATATGTGTGTGTGCAGGGGTGTGTGTGTGTACATATGTGTGTGTGCAGGGGTGTATGTGTACATGTGTGTGCACATACGTGTGTGGGTGTGTGTGCACATATGTGTGTGCGGGGGGGTGTGTGCACATACGTGTGTGCAGAGTGATGTGTGTGCACATATGTGTGTGGGGTGTGTGTGTGCGGGGGGGTGTGTGCACATACGTGTGTGCGGGGTGATGTGTGTGTGCACATATGCGTGTGTGGGGGTGTGTGTGCACATACATGTGTGCAGGAGGTGTGTGTGCACATACGTGTGTGCAGGGGTGTGTACACATATGTGTGTGCAGGGGTGTGTGTGTACACGTGTGTGTACCTTTGTGTGCACATATGTGTGTGCAGGGGTGTATGTGTACATGTGTGCGCGGGGGGTGTGTGTGCACATATGTGTGTGTGCAGGGGTGTGTGTGTGTACATATGTGTGTGTGCAGGGGTGTATGTGTACATGTGTGTGCACATACGTGTGTGGGTGTGTGTGCACATACGTGTGTGCGGGGGGGTGTGTGCACATGTGTGTGCACATACATGTGTGCAGGGTGATGTGTGCACATATGTGTGTGTGCGGGGGTGCACATACATGTATGCGGGGGGGGGTGAGTGTGTGTGTACACTTACAGAGCTCCATGTGCAAGAGTGGGT
>NW_015091057.1:124707-129476 GCF_001431845.1 Calidris pugnax
TGGCTGCAAATCATTAAGTCGAGACGTGTACGGGAAACAAAACATTCTGTACCAGTTACATTAGGATTCTCCTCATTTCATTTACAAAAAAAAAAAAAAAAAACAAAAAAAAAAAAATAAATAAAAGGGCCCGGGAGGCTTTGGTGGTTTTTTTTTTTTTTTTTTGATGTGGTGAAGTGAACAGGACCGGCCATAAACCCTATTTCTAGGTTGCTGGTGGAGCTTGAGGGTCTCCAACCCAACCTCGGGTGGGTTGTCCCACTGACCTCGACATGGCCAAGCCAATGTGATCCTACAGAAACAGCTCCTGTGGGAAGTGTCATGTGGGAGCTTCACCGCCACGTTCTCCTGGGTTGATTGAGACTTTGGAGAGAGGTGTGGATGGAGGAAACCAGCTTTGGCCAGAGCAACCCATGCCCTAGTTGGGTTGTTGGTAAGGTGGGAGTTGTCCCATGATCCTGAGACTGTCATTAGCCTGTGATGTTGAGTGTTGGCACCTGGTGATGGAGGGAAATCAAGAGCTCGTTGACGTTCCTGGAGAGCCTTCCATTCAACAGATCCAGAAGGTGACCATGGAGTGGCATCCTGGCTACATGATGTCCTCTGTTGCATGGTGCCTCCAATGGAGCTACGCTCTGGTGTCACAGCTTCTGGAGATGCTCTCCATCAAGCCACCACATCATGGCCACCACCACCAGCATTGCAGCTCCTGGAGATGCTCTCCATCAAGCCACCACATCATGGCCACCACCACCAGCGTTGTGGCTCCTGGAGATGCTCACCAGGCCACCACACCATGGCCACCACTACTGGCGTTGCGGCTCCTGGAGATGCTCACCAGGCCACCACACCATGGCCACCACCACCAGCATTGCGGCTCCTGGAGATGCTCACCAGGCCACCACACCATGGCCACCACCAGGAGTGAGTGTCATGGCTCCCAGAAATACTCTCCATGAAGCCACTGGACCTCAGGGACGGGGAATCCTCCTCACCAGCTGGTCAAGCCATTGGATTTGCTGTGCTGCTGGTGGACAATTTGGTGGCAGTAGCAGAAACCAAGCTGCCACCTCCGGAGCTTCATGACACCAAGTGGGACACCTTTCACGTGGTCCCCAAAGTCCTCCATCTCCTCCCATGGGGTCTTTGTGGCTCTCAACGTTCTCCAGAAGCAGCCCCCAGGCCGGGTGTTAGCTGTGGAGGACAAGGGATGGACCACACCTTTGGATGAGGCTGGACTGGACCCTCTACATCACCATGGTCCATGGTGGCTGTCACTACCCAAGACCATCTCGTGTTGGAGGGGACAACTTCTTCTGCTATGGGCAGCCACCCGGGTTGTCCCCACACCCCGAGATGTCCCCACCTGCTGCAGCTGCTCCAGACCCACCAGAAAGTCGCTGAGGCCCTGGAGGACTTGGCCATGGGCTAAGCAAGGCCAAGGTGTCCCCAAATGGCTGGGGACAACCCAGGGTGATGTGAGCTGGAGGGGACACAGTGTCTGGGATGGGTGCTGGGGTGATCACTGACCATCAGTGTCACGAGCTGGGCGGGCTCAGCTGGACAGAGAAGGCAGGGCAGGTGGCTGCTGTGGCTACTGGGCCAGGACACGGGGTGGCCACGTATCCCCCATGGAGTGGCCAGCTGTGACCGGCCTCGGCAGGGTCAGCACCCAGGGTGGGGGCACCCATGGGTGCTGTGTCCAGCTGTGGGGGTGTGGGGGTGCCAGGAAGGGGTATATGTGTGTGTGTATGTACATGTGTGTGCACATACGTGTGTCCGGGGGAGGGGGAGTGTGTGTGCACAGATGTGTGTGCGGGGGTGTGTGCACATACATGTGTGCAGGGGTGTGTGTGCACATGTATGTGCACATATGTGTGTGCGGGTGTGTGTGTGTGCACATATGTGTGTGTGCAGGGGTGTGTGTGTGTACATATGTGTGTGTGCAGGGGTGTATGTGTACATGTGTGTGCACATACGTGTGTGGGTGTGTGTGCACATACGTGTGTGCGGGGGGGTGTGTGCACATGTGTGTGCACATACATGTGTGCAGGGTGATGTGTGCACATATGTGTGTGTGCGGGGGTGCACATACATGTATGCGGGGGGGGGTGAGTGTGTGTGTACACTTACAGAGCTCCATGTGCAAGTGTGGGTGTGTGTGCGGGGGGGTGTGTGCACATACGTGTGTGCGGGGTGATGTGTGTGTGCACATATGCGTGTGTGGGGGTGTGTGTGCACATACATGTGTGCAGGAGGTGTGTGTGCACATACGTGTGTGCAGGGGTGTGTACACATATGTGTGTGCAGGGGTGTGTGTGTACACGTGTGTGTACCTTTGTGTGCACATATGTGTGTGCAGGGGTGTATGTGTACATGTGTGCGCGGGGGGTGTGTGTGCACACTTACAGAGCTCCATGTGCAAGTGTGGGTGTGTTCGCGTGCGTACGTGCCCGCATACATGTGTGTGCATGTGCATACATGTATGTATGCAGAGGTGGGCTTGCATGTGTGCTTACACACGTGTCTGCACGTATGTTTGCACATGCAGCCATGTGCGAACGGGTGTCGTGTGCGTGTGTGTGCCTGTGTGCACTTACAGAGCTCCATGTGCAAGTATTTGCACACGTGCGTGATTGCATACATGTGGCCTGCACATGTGCAGTGGGGTGTGAACGGGCACGTGTGTGCAGACTTACAAAGCTCTATATGCAAGTGTGTGTCTGTTTACATGCATGTGTGGCTGGATACACGTGTGTGCACGTGCATGTGCACATGTATGTGCAGAGATGGGTTCCCATGTGCACTGATGCAAATATTCATCCATACATATATGTGTGTGCACATTCAGCAGTGTGCTCTGCACATGTGCAGCTGGGTGTGAACGGGCGCACGTGTGTGTGTGTGTGTGTGCACACTTCTAAAGCTCTATATGCAAGTGTGTGTCCATTTGCACGCATGTGTGACTGTACACACGTGTGTGCACGTGTGTATGTGTAGAGATGGGTTCCCGTGTGCACTGATGCAAATATTCATCCATACATATATGTGTGTGCACATTCAGCAGTGTGTGAACAAGTACACGTGTGCACATCCGTGTGTGCACATGCATGTGCATGCACTCTTACAGAGCTCCACGTGCAGCTCCATGTGCATCTTTGCATGAAAGTATAAACATGTGTGCGTGTGTCGTGTAAGGGGAGTGTACATGTGCACGTGGTCATCTGTGCATACGTGTGTGTGCACGTGCAGCAGTGTCCAGACAGGTGTCAGGCACGTGTCTGTGTGTGCATATGTGTGCACACTTACAGCAATTCATGTACAAGCATGGGTGTGTTCACACATGTTCACACCCGGCTGCACATGCGCAGACAAACACATGCAGAAATGCACATGCAACCCCCCCCTTAGCACACACACACGTATGTTTATGCACACACACACGTATGTTCATGCACACACACATGTGTGCAGTCCTGTACGCATGCAAACATGCAGCTGGAGCTCTGTGAATGTTCACACTCTGCTGAACATATAAACGTGCATGATCATGTGTGTGTACACATGAAAACCCTTGCATGCATACACATGTGCACACGTATGCAATCACACACATGCAAATGTATCCACACTTGCACACGGAGCTCTGTAAGTGCACACAGGCACAGACATGCACACGACACCCGTTCGCACATGGCTGCATGTGCAAACATACATGCAAACACGTGTGTAAGCACACATGCAAGCCGACCTCTGCACACTTACATGTATGCACATGCACACACACATATGCAGGCATGTATGCGCGCGAGCACACCCACACTTGCACATGGAGCTCTGTAAGTGTGCACACACGTATGTGCACCCCCCTGCACACACATGTACACACACACCCCCGCACACACGTATGTGCACACATGCAGAGCTGGGTTTGTACGTGCACATGTTCATCCACGAATATGTTTGCATGTGCAGAGGTGTGTGAACACGTGTCATGTGCACACTTAAAGAGCGCCGTGTGTAGGACTGCATACACACGTGTGCGTGTCCATGTGTATACATCCAAAAGTGGGTTTGCACATGCGTTTGTGCACATTTGTCCTTGCACATGTGTGTAGATGTGCAGCAGTGTGTGATCTGGGTGCAGGTGTGCACACCTGTGTGTGTGTACACACTTCTGGTGCACATTTACATGCGTGTGTGGCTGCGCATATATGTGTGCACGCACACATCAGCGTGTGCACACGTGTGTGTGTGCAGAGGGGGGGTTTCCCTGCACACGTGCTCACCCGTGCAGAGGTGTGTGTGCGTGTGCAGCGCCGTGCACGCATCTCTACACGCGTGTGCAAATGCACACACGCGTTTCCATGCAGGGGCTGTTGCAGGGGGGGTGTGTGTGTGTGCACGTGTGCGAGGGCACGTGTGCCCGTGCAGCTGCCCATGAGTCACACAGCAGCCCCCCCTCACCCCCCCCCAAGCCGTGTCACCCCGTGTCACCCTGCGGGGGGTGACACCCCCCCTTCTGTGTCCCCTCCGTGTCCCCCAGCTTATGGGGGGTGTGTGGGGTGTGTGTGCACACATATAAGTGCACAGACACACACGTGTAGCCTTTTGTGCATATATGGGAGCGTGGCTAGATATGCAAATGTATGCAAATGTGCTGTATAGGGGCGCGTGGGCATTTGCATATGCGGTTTTAGCCATGCTGAGGGGTGTATGGGAGGGTGTAGAAGGGAGGGGGGATAGAAGGGGGGGGGAGTGTAGAAGTG
>NW_015091057.1:131099-133192 GCF_001431845.1 Calidris pugnax
ATACAGGTGTTCAGGTTTACCTGCCAACGGAGAGGATGGTGACCTCACCGGGGCGACCTCCTGGTTTGGGGACCTTGGTGGTGGCCCCAAGGGATGGTAGAACCTGAGGCCACTTCTTCTGGCTGCAGCGGGCACAGGGGGCCGGTCCCTGCACCGTGTGGAGGTGCTGCTGGTGGCGGCAGGCTGGGGGAAACTGAGGCAGGAGGTACAACCTAGGAAGGAGGTGAGGAGATGCCATCACCATGGGGTTGGTCCTACCATGGTTGGGGGGTCCTCAGTGCCACCTTGGGGAGGTCTTACTTATTCTGGGGGGTGTAGCCCGGTGGTGGCATCGCCTGTTGGCCATGGTGCTCCTTCAGCAGTTCCTCCAGCGCCGCGGCGTTTTCTACGGGTGGGGGGACACCAAGGGGGAAGTCACAGGGGTCTGGCCTGTGTCACCCACCCCCCACCACCACCACCCAGGGACCTCTTCTGACCTTTCTTCTCGGTGATCAACCGCACCAGCACCCCGATGGTGTCCTCGTTGGGGTCCTCCAGCTGGTAGATGGAGCTGGGACCTGGAGGTAGAAGTTGGGTGGGGGTGGGATGGACTCAGTGATGGGGGATAAACCCCACCAAGGGGGGGTAGAGATGCCTGGGACAAGGAGGACCAGAAGCCACAGGGATGGGCTGAGAGAGACGAGGTGGACGTGGGATGGGGGCGGGATCACCAGAAGGTGCCCGCGGCACGACAGGTACAACCTAGGAAGGAGGTGAGGAGATGCCATCACCATGGGGTTGGTCCTACCATGGTTGGGGGGTCCTCAGTGCCACCTTGGGGAGGTCTTACTTATTCTGGGGGGTGTAGCCCGGTGGTGGCATCGCCTGTTGGCCATGGTGCTCCTTCAGCAGCTCCTCCAGCGCCGCGGCGTTTTCTACGGGTGGGGGGACACCAAGGGGGAAGTCACAGGGGTCTGGCCTGTGTCACCCACCCCCCACCACCACCACCCAGGGACCCCTTCTGACCTTTCTTCTCGGTGATCAACCGCACCAGCACCCCGATGGTGTCCTCGTTGGGGTCCTCCAGCTGGTAGATGGAGCTGGGACCTGGAGGTAGAAGTTGAGGTGGGACGGACTCGATGATGATGGGGGATAAACCCCACCAAGGGGCGGGGAGAGATGCCTGGGACAAGGAGGACCAGAAGCCACGGGGATGGGCTGAGAGAGGCGAGGTGGACGTGGGATGGGGGTGGGATCACCAGAAGGTGCCCATGGCCAACCAGGACTCACCAGTGCCACCAGGCTGGGGGTCCTTGTTGGCGGTGCAGTGGTAACCCTTCTTCTTCAGGAGGTTGCAGACCAAGATGCCCAACAACCCCATGGCGCAGAATGTTGGCGGTGCAGTGGTAGCCCTTCTTCTTCAGGAGGTTGCAGACCAAGATGCCCAACAACCCCATGGCGCAGAAGACCGGGACGATGGTCAACACGGCCGCCTGCGCCGCCGCTGCCTCCTCCTCCTCTTCCTCTTCCTCACCCTTCAACATCCCCCGTGTCCCGTTGGTCCCCACCATCTGTCCCGGCGTTTCGGGGCTGCGGGCTCGTCGCCAACCTGAAGGAAGCACCAAATGAACCTCAGAAAAGGGGCTTTTTGGGGGGAGAGGGGGATTAAATCCCATTTTCCCCTAGTAGCCCTGCTTCAGGGGGAAGCAGGGAGCCATTTGTGTCACAAATGGAGATGTTCTCAGCTGCCACATCCCCACGGGACATCAGCCTTGCTCTTAGAGGGACACATCCCATGGTGTCCTCCAGGAGGAACGTGCTCTTTCGGCACCCACAGAACTTGGGGGGGGACACACCTCTGGAGCCAGCACCCACCTGGGCACCCCGGGGTGCTTCGGGGAGCGGCGGCGCAGGGCAGGCACCGGCCCCGGGGGTCCCTCTCCCCTTCAGGGCTGTAAAACCTGTGGGGTGGGAGTGAAGTAGGTGGGGGAGAGGGTCAGGAGAGGACCCACAAGTGACATCCCCCCCCCCTCGCCCCCCAACCCCCGTGGGGCTGGGCTCACCCTGGCAGGCAGGCTCCGCAGTGGCTGTCGGTCACCGGTGTCCCCGGTGCC
>NW_015091057.1:133288-133681 GCF_001431845.1 Calidris pugnax
GGGGGATTAAATCCCATTTTCCCCCAGTAGCCCTGCTTCAGGGGGAAGCAGGGAGCCATTTGTGTCACAAATGGAGATGTTCTCAGCTGCCACATCCCCGTGGGACGTCAGCCTTGCTCTTGAGAAGGACACATCCCATGGTGTCCTCCAGGAGGAACGTGCTCTTTCAGCACCCACAGAACTTGGGGGGACATCTCTGGAGCCAGCACCCACCTGGGCACCCCAGGGTGCTTCGGGGAGCGGCGGCGCAGGGCAGGCACCGGCCCCGGGGGTCCCTCTCCCCTTCAGGGCTGTAAAACCTGTGGGGTGGGAGTGAAGTAGGTGGGGGAGAGGGTCAGGAGAGGACCCACAAGTGACATTCCCCCCCCCCCCCCCCCCACCCCCCCAGGGGCT
>NW_015091057.1:133691-137636 GCF_001431845.1 Calidris pugnax
CACCCTGGCAGGCAGGCTCCGCAGTGGCTGTCGGTCACCGGTGTCCCCGGTGCCACCAGGATCCTGTTCCTGGCCCCGCAGTGGGTGTGAGGGGAGCAGGACACGTCTCCTGGGGAGAAGGTGCCGGGGGGACAAGCTCGACATGTCCCCACTGGCCCCCGCGCCGAGCCACACGCCTGGATGGAGGGATGGGGGAGGTGATGATGGCCAGATCCTGCACCGGGTTCGGGCATGGGGGGCACAGGGGTGGGCACAGCTTACCCCGCTGGGTTCCTCTCCAGGTGGACATCCTGGTGGCCCATGGTCTTGGGGACCACAGCTCCTGCCTCCCGCGCTGGGTCCGCTCAACACCTGTGGGAGAAGCAGAGAGAGGTGCTCAGCACCAGCTTCTCCGGTTCTCCTGCTGGTTTCAGGTCCCAGGATGGACAACGTGGCAGAGGGGGACCCATGGCCAGCAACGTGCTGGATGCAAACCCATAGTCTCCATCAATGACCCGGGTGAGGGGACAGAGTGACACAGCAGAAGGCTGGGCCACCATCCAGCAAGACACGGACAGGCTGGAGAGTTGGGTGGAGAGGAACCTAAATGAAGTTCAACAAGGGCAAGTGTAGGGTGCTGCACCTGGGGAGGAATAACCCCATGGACCAGGAGAGGTTGGGGGCTGACCTGCTGGAGAGCAGCTCTGAGGAGAAAGATCTGGGAGTCCTGGTGGACAACAGGATGCCCAGGAGCCAGCAATGGGCCCTGGTGGCCAAGAAGGCCAAGGGCATCCTGGGGGGCATCAGGAAGAGTGTGAGCAGCAGGTGGAGGGAGGTCATCCTGCCCCTCTGCTCTGCCCTGGGGAGGCCCCAGCTGGAGCACTGGGACCAGTTCTGGGCTCCCCAGTTCCAGAAGGACAGGGAACTGCTGGGGAGAATCCAGCGGAGGCTACAAAGATGCTGAGGGGCCTGGAGCATCTCTCTGCTGAGGAAAGGCTGAGGGATTTGGGGCTTTTCAGTCTGGAGAAGAACAGACTGTGAGGGGACCTCATCGATGCTGAGCAAGAGCTAAAGGGTAAGAGGCAAAAGGATGGGGCCAGACTCTTCTCAGTGGTGCCCAGGGACAGGACAAGGGGCAACGGGCACAAACTTGACCATAAGAAGTTCCATCTCAACTTGAGGAGGAACTTCTTCTCTTCGAGGGTGGCAGAGCCCTGGCAGAGGCTGCCCAGAGAGGTGGTGGAGTCTCCTTCTCTGGAGACATTCAAACCCCACCTGGACACGTTCCTGTGGGACCTGCTCTGGGTGGCCCTGCTCTGGCAGGGGGTTGGACTGGATGATCTCCAGAGGTTCCTTCCAACCCCATATCAATCTCTAATGATACCCTGGGCTAACCAGAGGGTCCATCCCACGAGTATCTCCTGGACATGGGACATTCCCTATCACCCCCTGCCCTGGAAAAGAAACTTCAGGGAAGGAGAGAAAAGGAGGAGAAAGAACATGAGGAACAGGAGGGACGAGGTCACACTCACCCCCAGGATGGTGACGAGCCACCAGCACATCCCGCTCCTCTTCATGGCCGGGGGAGACCTGCCCAAGGGGGAGCAGCGGGATCACCCTCCATGGAAAATCCCGGTGGAGAAGTGATTTGGGGGCCCTACCCCCCCCCAAGGGGGATGCTCCAAGGCATCTGCTTAAATATCCCTGACAGGTCCCCTGCCACCCCCCCAAAAAGTTTTATCGGGGGTTTTATGGCATCACCCCCTTCCCTTGAAATTCCCAACTCCATCCCGAATCCCAGAGGGACCAACCCTACAAGGAGCAGGAGAAAGGAAGGAACAGATGATGCTAAAAACCACTAAATAAAGGGTTTTTCCTGCTCCGGAGGAAATCCTTACGCATCTGCCGCAAGGAAATGAAGTCATAAAAAAATAAATATATTTAAATAATTAAAGAAAAAAAAACACAAAACAAAATATGTTTCCCCAGGATCATCCCCCTCCCTTTTCAGGCTCAGAAATTGGTTGTTAAAATTAAAATAAACGCTGACGGCACGGGGAAAGGGAGGAAAAAAGAAATAATAACCCGGATCCAGCCTACGCCACCCGCATGGAAACTTCCCCGGTCGTCACGGTCCCCTGAGAGCTACCCCAGGGCTTCGTTACGGCCTCCGCCTGACGAGTTTCTGCTAATTAGTGGCCGGCATCAATGGTCTGAGATGCAGCTGGTTATATGAGGGAGGGGGGGATGCTTGGGGGTGAGTGGGGTAATTACAGGACATGGCTCAAAAGGAGCATCCTCCATGCTCCAGTTCCTCCCAGTAACTCCCAGTTTGGGAGAGTGTCAGCATGAAGCCAACCAGATCTTCTACCCCTCCCGGGGAGATGAACCCCCAAACCAAGAGCCACCAAACCCCATCTTCATAGAATCATTCAGGTTGGGGTCATTGGGATCTAATGGGATCATTGGGATCCAATGGGACATGGCCCAAAAGGAGCATCCTCTGTGCTCCAGTTCCTCCCAGTAGCTCCCAGTTTGGGAGGGTGCCAGCAGGAAGCCAACCAGCTCTTCTCCCCTCCCGGGGAGATGAACCCCCAAACCAAGAGCCACCAAACCCCATCTTCATAGAATCATTCAGCTTGGAGTCATTGGGATCTAATGGGATCATTGGCAATGGGACACAGCCCAAAAGGAGCATCCTCCGTGCTCCAGTTCCTCCCAGTAGCTCCCAGTTTGGGAGGGTGCCAGCAGGAAGCCAACCAGCTCTTCTCCCCTCCCGGGGAGATGAACCCCCAAACCAAGAGCCACCAAACCTCATCTTCATGGAATCATTCAGGTTGGGGTCACTGGGATCTAATGGGATCCAACGGGACATGGCCCAAAAGGAGCATCCTCTGTGCTCCAGTTCCTCCCAGTAGCTCCCAGTTTGGGAGGGTGCCAGCATGAAGCCAATCAGATCTTCTACCCCTCCCGGGGAGATGAACCCCCAAACCAAGAGCCACCAAACCCCATCTTCATAGAATCATTCAGGTTGGGGTCATTGGGATCTAATGGGATCCAATGGGACATGGCCCAAAAGGAGCATCCTCTGTGCTCCAGTTCCTCCCAGTAGCTCCCAGTTTGGGAGGGTGCCAGCATGAAGCCAACCAGATCTTCTACCCCTCCCGGGGAGATGAACCCCCAAACCAAGAGCCACCAAACCCCATCTTCATAGAATCATTCAGGTTGGGGTCATTGGGATCTAATGGGATCCAATGGGACATGGCCCAAAAGGAGCATCCTCTGTGCTCCAGTTCCTCCCAGTAGCTCCCAGTTTGGGAGGGTATCAGCATGAAGCCAACCAGATCTTCTACCCCTCCCGGGGAGATGAACCCCCAAACCAAGAGCCACCAAACCCCATCTTCATAGAATCATTCAGGTTGGAAGAGACCCTTGGGATCATCGAGTCCAACCATCAACCCTACTCTACAAAGTCCTCCCCTCCCTTCACTAGCACCATCCGTGTCAAGCTGGGACCCCATGATTTTTTGGGGTGGGGGGGTGAGCCACCCACCACCATCACCCCGACCAACCCGAGCCCCACCACGTGCCACCTCCCCACTAAATGTCATCCCAGCGTGATGGCATCCCATGGGGACACCTCCCACATCACCCCAGGACTTGGACGTCCCCCTGGATCATAGAAGGAGAGTGAAACCAATGAAACCCCCATTAAAAAACTCGAGTTTAAGCCTAAAATGAAGCTTTTTAGTCCTTTGGGGTGGTGATATTTAAGCCTTTTATAGCAGCACCCTGGGGACAACCTGGAGATGTTGGGGTGCTGCTCCACTGGGGAAGGAGATGGACATGTCCCACCATGGCCCACGTATCCCACGTGTGTATCCCGGGTGCCAGAACATCCAAACTCCTCGTTCCAGGACAATTGGCTCTAAATCCCACCAGGAACAGGGTAAAATAGATTCGAGG
>NW_015091057.1:140165-142127 GCF_001431845.1 Calidris pugnax
CCGCGGCGCCTCCTGCCCCCCCTACGCCCCGCCCCTTTTCCCTGACGTCACTCTCCGGGGCCACGCCCCCCTCGTGCGTCAGCGCCGCGCCCCCCCTCCCCATTCACCGCCGCGGGCAGCGCCACCTGCCGGGCATAGCGGGAACTGCAGGGGGGAGATTTGGGAGGGTTATCCCACCCACGGAGGGGTTTTTTTAGGGGGAAAACGGGTAAAAATAAGACCGTGGTGGGTTTTTACCTCCCTCCCCCACCCTGAGGTGAAGGACGAGACCACGCTGGCTTCGTTCTGACACATTTAATTGCAAAGAGCCCCCCCCAATCCCATCCCCTTCCCAAAAATCCCCCCCAAATAACCTCATTATCCCAATTAAAACATCCTCGTTGATGGATGGATGGGCTTCGGGGGTGGGGGGTGGGGACACCCTGGTTCATCCCTGTCACCTTCTGGTCATCACCTCTCCAACGGGGACAACAGGGTGACCAGGAGAGTGAGCACCGGCCTCGCCTGGAGTCAGGGGGGGTGAAAGCAGTAAAATTTGGGGGGGCAAAAGTGAAAATGGGGGGGAATTCGGTGCTGGAAAGCCTCGTTTTTAGGGTCCCGATTGGTGTCACCCTACTTTAGGGGGTGGGGGGACATCCCTGGTGCCTGGCAGGGGAACACGGAGCGGGTAGTTGCTCTGGTCCAGAAGATGCTTCTTCGAAGCTGTGCGACAGGACCCAAAGGGGAATGATTAATGGAGCAGGTTCAAGCTGGAGGCCTGTAACCAGTGGTGGCCCCCAAGGGTCAATACTTGGTCCAGACCTGGATGAGGGGACAGAGTGTATCCTCAGCAAGTTTGCTGATGGTACCAAACTGGGAGGGGTGGTTGACACCCCGGAGGGCTGTGCTGCCATCCAGCAAGACTTGGACAGGCTGGAGGGCTGGGCAAGGAAGAACCTCATGAGGTTCAACAGGGAAAAGTGTAGGATCCTGCACCTGGGGAAGAAGAACATCAGGCACCAATACAGGTTAGGGGTGGACCTGCTGGAGGCAACCTCTGAAGAGAAAGATCTAGGGGTCCTGGTGGACAGTAAAATGACAATGAGCAAGCAGTGTGCTCTTGTGGCCAGGAAGGCCAATGGTATCTTGGGCTGCATAGGGAAGAGTGTGGCCAGCAGGTCAAGGGAAGTCATTCTGCCCCTCTACTCTGCACTGGTGAGGCCACAACTGGAATCCTGCGTCCAGTTCTGGGCTCCCCAGTTCAAGAGGGACAGGGAACTACTGGAAAGAGTCCAGCAAAGGGCAACAAAGATGATTCAAGGATTGGAGCATCTCCCTTATGAGGAGAGGCTGAGAGAGCTGGGACTCTTTAGTCTGGAGAAGAGAAGGCTGAGGGGAGACCTTATCAATGCCTACAAGTATCTCAAGGGAGGGTTGAAGGAGGAGGGAGCCAGACTCTTTTCAGTGGTTCCCAGTGAGAGGACAAGGGGCAATGGGCACAAGTTGGAACATAAAGGGTTCCACTTGAATATGAGGAAGAACTTTTTCACGGTGAGGGTGACAGAGCCCTGGAACAGGCTGCCCAGGGAGGTTGTGGAGTCCCCTTCTCTGGAGATTTTCAAGCCCCACCTGGATGCTCCTGAGTAACATGCTCTGACAAGCTCTGGGTGGTCCTGCTTTGGCAGGGGAGTTGCACTAGATGATCTCTATGGTCCCTTCCAACTCTAAAAATTCAGTGAAATTCAGTGTCCCCCTCCCCAGGCTCTGAAATCCCATGGGAATCCCAGAGGTGGGGGGAGGAATCCCCCAATTTACCCCCCACCCCTTCATCTCCTCCCCCCCACCAAGTCTCCACCATCATCCCTGCGGGGTCCAGCTCTTCCTGGGGGCGATGAAGGGGGAAGGTTTTCATCCCACAACTCCAGAAAAGAGATTCTAAGATGTGCCTGACCTCCCCCACAACCCCCCTCCAGACCTCCCCAG